>NC_056526.1:180035123-180059783 GCF_019175285.1 Sceloporus undulatus | reverse complement strand
CATTACCTGAGACCATTTTTTCTCTCTTAAAAATCCATGTTTATCCATTCAAACGCAACATTTTTTACATTCATACCTCTGGCAGATTGATGCCAAAAGCCACACCCTATGAAGGCCTAAACAGAAATGCCCCAATCAAATAACCATTTATTTCTAACTTACCTGTAATAATTCAAACATAATAGGACACATAAAGCCAAACTAAGCTGTCCTCCAAGAAAAAGAAGGGAACGAAAAGTTGAAATCTCTCCAGCTGCTAGTGGGCGACTTGCAGTTCTCACAACCTAAAACACAGCAAATTGTTTCAGTCACTGACTATATTACTAGCAACATGTAAATATATATGTGAGACAGTTTAGACTTTTACACAGCATATTTTTTTCTATTTTCTGTTGCTCTTTTATATTATTTAAGACATTCTGGTTTTCTGATGCATTGCATCCTCCTGTCAAAGCATGTTTACACTGGAAACCACAGCAAATATACTATATATATTTGCATACAAACCATGAAACCAACAAGTTTCATGTTGTGAGGATGAACCACAGGAAATATAAAAATTGTGTGGTTACTCTTTCCCCGCCAGCTCAACTGTAAGGAAGTGTTTAAGTTTTTTCTTCTATTTCAAACTAACTGTGGATTGTTGTGATGTCTGAACCTGGAAAAAAAAAATGCTTAGTTTCACCTATGGATCAGCAAAAACAATCCAATGTCAAACCAAGGTTAAAATGATAGAATCATAGAATTGGGAGGAACTGCAATGGCCATCAAATCCAATCCTCTGCTATACAAAAAGGAGAGACCACCACTCTTCAAACCAGTCTAATACACTGTTAAACAGCTGTTATAGTCAACAAATCTGGTGAAATCTTTTTTCTTGTAACCTGAACGCAGTGGTTAGTGTTTTAGTCTGTAGAGCAGCAGAAAACAGTTTCACACCCTCTTCTATCTGACGCCCTTACAGGTATTTCAATATGGCTATCACCTCTCAGTGGTCCAAAACACACTGCAGAAATAATCCAGTTTGAAACCACTTTAACTGCCCTGGCTCGGTGCCAGAGAATCCTGGGAATTGTAGTTTATTTGTAGCATCAGAGTTCCCTGACAGAGAACACTATAGTTCCCAGATTACCTAGCTTTGTCCCAGAGCAGTTAAAGCAGTCTCAAGCTGGATTATTTCTGCAGTGTGTTTTGGACCAATGTCAATCTTCTCTTTTCCAAATTGTGAAGCTGAGCTGCTTCAGTAAATATAAATATGACTAAATACAGGCTAGGGTTCAGATATAACCTGTGGTTAATCTAAAGCTGATGTATAGGCTCTTGACTTCTTCTTTAGTCTTCCCCAATATTTCTGGAGGGGAATACAGCTCCCCAAATCCCATAATCATCAAAAATTATGATGGCCAAGAAATTCCGGAAGATGCAGTCAAAAAAAGTAACTCTTCCAAACACTAGGCTCTGGTCAGCAACTTCTGTAAGATCTCCCTCCAAAGGAAGAGGGAAGGATCCTTCTTGTCAAGCTGTGGCTTGGTGTCATGCACAAACAGGTCAATGCAGTTCTATCTGCAGAGAAATAACTAACAGCCACCATAAACTAGATAGGATGGCACTCATTGTCTCGCATTCTGCCTTGGTCCAGTCTGTCCTACTGATGGTCACACTGTCAATCACAGTCAATGACAGCAGATACTCCCATCCCTTGCAATGTCCCATCAGCTGCATGACATCATCAAGGGAAGTGGCCTTCTCCCTCCAGAAATGCAGACCAATATCCCCCATATGATCCACTAAATTGGCAGGCGCACAGCTAGTATATTTCAATATAAATGACAATAAGTGGAGTTTAGGTATTTAAAGTTCGGAAAGAAAATAAGAAAGCTTAAAGGGTATCCTTTGGTCTTGCTCTGGATTAGAGATGCTATCAATACTCTACTTCAAAATTAGCATTTCAGCACACCCTCCACCATTACATAGATAAAAATGGGACCTGCATAGCCATGAAACATTGGAGGGTGGTCAAAATGGAAAAAGTTAATGAGAAGGAACACACAAGCTAGAAAAGGCTGCAGCAATTTGCTTTTGTCTGAGCCTTCTGGGAAGAGCATGATTTTCCCCTCCTCTCCTCTTCCCCGATGAGTTAGCTAAGTAAAAACTAATTTTGCACTTTGAATTCCATTTGTAGCAACTGAGGTAAGATTCTGTTTGCAGCAACAGAGGTGAACAAAGAGGGAGAGAGAAGCCAGGGCATTTTAAAAACAGCTGAAAAGTGAGATGACAGGGGATTGTTTGGGGCTTCCTTGCCAAATCAGGACAGCTTCAGGAGCGGGGTAGAAACCTGCTTTACAAAAAATAATTTACTTAATGAGCAAACATAATGAACCTGCCTGTTCTTTTCAAGTCCTCTCTACCTTTTTGTCATAGTCCATATCCCACATGTCGTTAATAGTACAGCCTGCTCCACGCATCAGTAGCGCGCCAGTGCCAAACAGTAATAGCATGTCCCAGGCTGGCAAACATCCTGGTTCTGCTGCAAGGGCTATACTCCAGGTGCAAGGCAGATACAGCAGCCAAGTCCCTAAAATATAAATTGTGAAAGGGATTAGGAGGGAGACACATAAAACAAACCATATTCATATAAGTAGTCAATTTATTATTTTGGTTTTGTTCTTCCTATTAGTTTTGTTTTCTTCTTGACTGGCTTTATTCAATACTTTATGGTCAACATTTGACTTTATTAAAATATTTTGTCCACTTCACAGAAGGAAAAAATGAAGAAAGCTAAGTTTCAGTGCAACTGGAATGTATGTTTGACAGGAAAGATAAACAACCTACAGCCATCACTGAGAGAAACCTAAATTTATAATTACTTTCTAAAATTTATAATAATAGTTTTATAGTTTATAACTGAAAATATTCATTTGTTAAGTATTTATCCACAACTTTATAAACTTTCATTATTCATGACAGACTACCCTGAGGGTCGAAGACAAAATGAAGTTGTACAGAAACAGACCTATTCAAAGGATGTGGCATAATTAAGAATCACAGCAGAAAAATGGTTCACACACAAAATGACTAAGAAAGGAAGTAAAAGAAAATATTTGTGAAGAAATACCTGCAAAGCAAGCTCTCTCCATTTAATTTCTTTGAAGTTTTTTAGAAATCATTCAAGATGACCAAAAAAAAAAAAAAGGTATTATGCTGATACAAACAATTATAAACTGAAACAGCAGAAGGAACCAAAACTAAGTTCCATCACATCTTTTAGAACT
This sequence comes from Sceloporus undulatus, assembly GCF_019175285.1. NCBI lineage: Eukaryota > Metazoa > Chordata > Lepidosauria > Squamata > Phrynosomatidae > Sceloporus > Sceloporus undulatus. The sequence goes on along the minus strand of NC_056526.1, from coordinate 180,056,511 downwards.
GGGTCAGTTTAGGACATGAACAACAGCTTTGGATCCTTATCTTTGAAAATTCTGGCACTTTAACTGTTTCAATATTGTGATCCCAACCTGCTTTCCGACTGCTGTCTGAAAATATAGCTGGTAAGCAAATTCCATAGAGCTGAAGTCACTCCCAGGTCAGTGCATCCTGTGGACATACACAGGTATTAACTTGATGGGTCTTTCCCATTTATTTCAATAGAAGGGAAGCTTCTCTCATCATTTTGTAGGCACAGAATTGCCATGCTTATTGAAGTGAATGAGAAGTGCTTCAATGAAGGACAGCCCCATGCTTGTTCCGAAGGGAACTCTCATACCTTCAAGCCAATATGATGAAGTTATTTCTGGGAAGTTAAGTTTGGACTAAAGAAATTATTTGTAGGCTCTGCCTCTTAGTTGTGTACAGGAGATTGGCAGCCTGATACTAACACTGTCTTCTATATGAGACTCAGAGCTGCTAAGAGGTCCACAATGAGAAACTCCGGAGTGCAATCCTGATTTGATTGTTGCTACCTGGCCAGAAGCATACAAAGCTATTAACCCATACTCTGTGCCACTTCACTTAATTTTTTACTTTCTGCCCATTTCTGAATTTATCTATGGAATAAAAACAAAAACAGGTCTTTTCAAATTAAGTCTTTAAATGTATACTTTATTTTTATACACATTTAATTGAACACACTGAAATGCTAGGGATTTCTTTGCAACATTCAGAAATCTGGTAGAAAGCCAAGTTCCAACCTGTCCATAAATCTGAGAGGTGAAATAAGAGGATCAGTTCATTCTGGGTAGCAATTTGCAAAGAACAAGTTGTTTAGTCCTCCAGTTATGAATCCAACACAAGCAATATCTGCTTAGTGAGGTTTCACAGTCCCCTGCTAACCTGCTCCTCTGGAAAAACTTGTTGATAACTGGGAGGTGCTGGATAAATAAAAATAAACAGTGAACACCAGTAAAAGAGAGAGAGAGAGAGATTTAAAGAAGAAATCCCAGAAAGTCTCCCCCAGTGATAATCCCTTACTATATACTGTATCTCCCATATATTTTGACATGAGATCCAGCATGGTGTAGTAGTATGAGTGTTGGACAAGGACTCTGGGAGACTAGGGTTTGAATCTCCACTCACTCATGGAAACCCACTGGAAATCTCCACTCTGAGCGCCAGAAGCCCCCATGGTAGGTTCACCTTGCAGTTGCCATAAGTTGGAAATCACTAGAAGGCAGACAACAGCAATCATGTTTTGATTTATGCCCAGAGGCAGAGAGGCACAAAACATTGCATATGGCCTTATGTGACCATCTTGGAAACACAACAGAAAGTAAGATGTATATACAAAGGAAGTTCTAATGAGACTATTTATTTACAATACATCCAGATAAACATGGGAAAAGATGGAGCTCATGGCTGCGGTTGTCCAAGGAACAGAAGATCTAGAGGCGCAAGGGCTGAATTGATTCTGTCCATGAAAGACGCAGAGAGATAGTGAAGTTATGAGAGGCAAAAATGTAAGGACCTAGTACAATCTCAACAGCCAGCATGGTATAGAGGTTTGAGCATTGGTCTATGACTTTGGAGATCAGAGTTCAATCCTGCACTTGGCCACAGAAACTCATTCAGAGAGGGTTTGTCTTCACTTTCTTCTAAGGCTGAGAGAGTATAACTTTCCCAAGGTCACCCAGAGGATTTCCATAGCCCAGCAGAGATTTGAACCCTGAACTGCAGTCCAACGCTCAAACAGTGACATCACACTGATGCCACAAATGGATCTAAACACTGATAAATAGTTCGCTTAATTCAGAGGTGCATGTACATTTCAGCCGTTTATGCCAACTAATCCAGGAAAATAAAGCATATAACTGTTGTCATGCACCAGAGCCTCTGAAGAGAGCTATCTATTTGTCTAGATATCTTGGTCCAGCATAGGAAACTCAGCTGGTTACATTGTGGTGACAACACTGGTTAACCGATATTTCTACACTGGGGAGAATGTACCGAGGAGCCATTTTTTCACCAACCTAACTAGCTGAAGGTCTGCTAACCTAACCCTGTCAATATACCTTTCAATGAACCATACATTGCCTCCCTCTGCTGTTACATCTGTAGTACAGCAACAGATAGTAAACCAATGGACAGTGCACCATGCGTGGGGAATTTGCTTGCAAAGGACCGCTGCAGTATTGAAGTAACGTTCTCCAGTGATCCGCAATGTGCCTGGGAAAAAGAATGACCCTTCACTGTGTTTTGGGCATAAAGAATTCTCCCAGTTACTATTAATGTAAAAGAATTGTGTTTTTTTCCTGGTCTTATGCTTGTTGCCCTCCTCATTTGGGGACTGAAAGCAAGGTGTTTGTTGTTCTGAAAGGGAAATAACAGTAACAGTATTTACAAGTGAAAACAAACACAGCTCCAAAACAAAGCGTTATACAGTAAACACAAAGTTTGAAAAAGAACAATTACTTGGTTTTTTAAAAAGTTAAAAACATTACGCATTAAAGTTCAAAATAGATTAAAAACTCTGCACAAACCTTGCACGGCATTTAAATTATTGAATTATTATTATTAAATTATTATTAGATTATTATTAGAATTAAAATACTATACAATAAATAAATAAATAATATATATATATATATATATGCTAAAAATACAATTATAAAAGTTTAACTAATAAAAATAATTGTTATAATAATTATATAATATATATATAAGTTTATATTGTATATATGATTATATATACGATTGTATGTACAGCGCTGTGTAAATTTACAGCGCTTTATAAATAAAGGTTAATAATAATAATAATAATAATAAAATAATATTATAATTTAATAAATAATAATAATAGCCACCCAGTTTATAATTATATAATATACAATATATATTACATATTATAATATATTGCATAATATATATATATATATATATAAATTAAATATAATAATATATTATAATATTATAATTTAATAATAATAATAATAGACACCTAGTTATTATATATATTACATATATATATATATGTTATATTGTATATTATATATATATATATATATATATATGATTAAATATAGTAATATAATATTATAATTTAATAATAATAATAATAATAATAGCCACCCAGTTTCTTCAGCATCCAAAGAGGTGAGAAAAAGCCAAGAAGGGGAGGCGGGAAACCTCTCCTGAAAGGCGAGCCCTCATTGGTCAGCCCCACCCCTCTTTCTGCTTGATTGACACACAGACTCACCAATAGGCTTGTCCAGCCTCATGAGCCGCAGGTAAGGCTGGAGGGGACCCGGCGCCGCTTGCACCAGAGCCGCCGCTGATAGAGTCCCGACCGGCCGCGTCCTCGGCCTCGGGAGACCGTAAGGGCCATGAGGGCCTAGGATGGGGTCGGATGCGATCCAGAGCGCGGCCGAGGAGCCTCTTTGGGCCCAAAGGGGACGCCTGAGGGGAAGCGGCCTAGTTAGCCGTGAAATTACTAGCCGCGCAGCCGCCATGACAGTGACGTCACACGTTCCCCGTATGCATGAAAATGAAAAGGACCATAGGGCTCAGATATTATATACAGTACAGTACAGTATACTCCCCCGAGTTTGACACAACACTTCCGGGAAATAGTTGGCGAACCAATGATATCCAATGCAGGAGAGGCATAAAGAGGCCGTGCCCCTTTCCACGCAAATGGCGGCATTCAGGTTTCACCGGAAGTTGGTTGTTTGCTGTGCTCTCATTGGTTGTTTGGCTCTGAGCGGCCACCAAAGAGGTAAGACTAGAGAGAGGCTTGAACACAAGGCGGAGAACTACGGGTGTTTTTAACTCATGATCCTATAATTGTAGCAGAGGCCCAAAACACTGCAGAAATAACCCAGTTTGAGGTCGTTTTAACTGCCCTAGTTCAACTCATTGCTATGGTATTCTGGGATTTGTAGTTTTGTGAGATATTCCATAGCATTGAGCTAGGGCAGTGAAAGCAGTCTCAAACTGGGTTATTTCTGCAGTGTGGATACATCTCCCAGGCTGCATCTTCACTGCAGAATTAATACAGTTTGACACTGCTTTAACTGTCATGGCAGCATCCTATGGAATCTTGGGAATTGTAGTTTGTTGCGGCGCCAGAGATCTTTGACAGAGAAGGATGAATATCTCACAAAACGGCAAATCCCAGAATTCCATAGCATTGAGTGGTGACAGTTTAGGTGGTTTCAAACTGGGTTAATCTGGCAGTGTAGATGTAGCCACTCCTCATTGTGGTTAATGGTTAAAGTCAAAAGGACTATGTGGTTTGCACATTGGACTGTGACTCTGGAGGCCTGGGTTCGATTGCCGCTCAGTCATGAAACCCACTGAGTGTCTTTGGGCAAGAAGTCACACTCTCTCAGCCTCAGGGGAAGGCAATGGCAAACCTCCTCTGAAGAAATATTGCCAAGAAAACCCCAGGATAGGTTTGCCTCGGGGTCGCCATGAGTCAGAAAAGGCTTGAAAGCACACAACAGACACCCCTGCTTTAAAACTGAGGCCCTTTTCACAGTATAGTTATAGCGCTACGAGTCCACATTTGCTTCCACCATTCCTTAATATCAAGGATATGAAATACCGATGCAGCAGAGGAACCTTAAAGTAATTATGTGAAAATACTCTGCTATGGTGGAAATAAACATTTCTTGTAAGATCACAACCAAAAACCATCCCAAAGGACAGAAACAAAACTAAGGTCTATCCAGATGGACTCACTAAAAATTTTTCCAATACCTGGCTCCCTCCCCTGATGTGCCCTACTTCAATCCCCATCCCACTGATCAAGCCACTGGCTGTGTTGGCTGTAATGATGGGATTTGTAGTCCAACACATTGGGAATACAGGCAGCAGACTGAAGATAGCTTTGCTCTCGGGTTATTAATATTCATCCTTGGCCGCCTTGTTAGATACTAACCAAAGTTCATTCAACAGCAGTGTGGCATATAATGACTAAAAAAAAACCTGAAACCAACAGCAAGTATTAATATAAACCAGTTTATTTCAACATGAGCAAATACCCCCCCCCCCAAAAAAAAGAACAAAGTATTGTAAACATAAGGCTTGTCAGATTGCATTTTATTTGGTCTTGTATCAAAATCTAGGAACTCCTGCCTTAATACTGAATCAGACCACTGGGTCATTCAGCTCAGTATGGTGTATACTAGCCTTCTCCATGATGGCCTTAGATGTGTTAGAGTCATTGGATATCTGGTCTGGGGATGATGGGAGATGTATTCCCATACATTGGGAGAAATGGGCTGGAGGAGGCCATTTTGCACTGCCTAGTGTTTTAGACATGGGTAGCCTTATGTAGAAATCCCAGAGATTGAAGCTGAAACCTCCTGCATGGCAAACGTGTGCTCCTCCTAGCTTAGTGGAAGAGACAATGTCTAGTTTTCATGCTGCCATTTGATGCACCAGCAGATGTACGCACATGGATACGCATCAGCAAAAAGACAGTACAACTGATGGAGAAAGCCCAAAATTTGGACTCAGAGTGGTTCACCATTTTAAAAAATACAATGAAAAACATACAGAAAGTGAACATTAAAATATTTACAGCATTAAAACAATTCCACACCCTAAGTTAAAATAATAAAATGCAATTAAAAAGATGAAAGGAGTGAAATCTCCTTCCCCCTTGTTACTCAGAGGCTAGCTGAGCTGAGGTTGAGCTTCCTAGTTTCATAAGAAAGCAGTAGGAATCTCATGGCAGTTGTTTTAATAAATAGGTCCTATGCAATATCCCTTGTGCCCAGAAGTTGCTCGCTTGTACTTTATTGTCCTTAAATTGCTTTGCCCTGATGGAACTGAATATTGACTCATTTGCTTGCCTATTTGTACTCAGCATTCCCTAAATCCTCCAGTACCTCCAGTCTCTGCCTCGCTGGCCAACATCTGTTTATTTGCTACACTTATATTTCACCTTTTCTCTAGTGACCTCAAGCCAGTATACTCTTCTTTTCTCACTATATCTGCATAACAGCCCTGTGAAGTAGGTCAGGCAGAGAGAAAATAACTGCCCCCACCATATGTTTAATTGTTCAATGAACAGTATGTCCATTTTTGGTACAAGAATGCTTGAAACAAAATGCTTAAGTAATTCTTACAGACTGGAGAGCTGAAAGGAATTTTTAAGACAAAAAGGCTCCAGATAATGTCCTTTTCTCCTGACACACTTGGGTTTCTTCCCTGGGATGAAAATATTTGGGACTGTTGTAACTCTGAGGTTTGACAATATCCTTTCAATTAGATTTTGCCTTGACTTCCTAAATGCAAGCCCTTACTTTGGCATTTTTTATGACGTAAAATCCATACGAAAAAGCCGGGAGCCCAAGTCTGCTCCCTGGACTAAGAGGCTTCTCGCTGAAAGTTGGCAATGTTTCATCGTCCACCATTTTTAGGAGATGACCATTCAGCTGAACAGACCTGCAAGGAGAGGGGGTAATAAAGGTAATATTTTAAACACAACTAAGACTAAGAAGTCTATAACTATAGAACAGTACCCCGTGAACAGAACAATACACTTGGTCATTTCTTTTTGTCTTTGTATTTTTTGCAACTATAATGTCTATTTCATACCCTCAACATTTCACAGATGAAAACTGGGGCACATGAGGCCAAGCAACATCAGAATGTATTCAAGATGGCAAAAGTTAGAAGAACAGATGGCAAAAGTTAGAAGAACAGACAAGCTAGGAGTTGCAGCAGTTTGCCTTTGCCTGAAGGGTAAGACTCTGTCTCCTTTTCTTCTGTTATGTTACTTTTGCACTTTGAACACAGTTTCTAGCAATTAAAGTAAGCTCGAGGAAAAGTGGGATCAGGAGAAGAAACTGGTTCACCCCAAAGGTGGGGTGGCCTTGACTGGGACTGTCCCTCTCAAATCAGGATGGTTGGAAGGTTATGCCATTTTAAAAAGATTGTTTGGGAGTAGTTAAGTGATTTGTTGTAGTTGTGTACCTTCAACTCGTTTCCAACTTATGACAACCCTATGGTGAAACTATCATGGGGTTTTCATGGCAAGATTCTTCAGAGAGGGTTTGCCATTGCCATTCTCTGATGATGAGTGTGTGTGTAGTCACCTACAAAACCCTGCCATATGTTGGCCAGGTCTGATGGAGGGGAAGATATATTTACCTTTATTTATCCTCTGGATGTTTCTCTTAAAACATTGATCTCATTGAAAACCAATATACTTATGTCAGTCAGCTGGCGTAGACAAGATACCTGATCCTTACACTTCAGTAATATGTTTTATTAGTTAAATTTACATCTTACCTTGCCTTTCTGGGTAAGTCTGGCTATGAGAGGGTGCCCTTTTACAGAACACAATTATATCATTATGGTTCCACTTTATGTGCCATGGCTTCATTCTATGGTATTTGTAGTTTGTGGAGATATTAGAGCTCTTTGGCTTAGAATTCTTAAATAGCCTTCTCTAAACTGCAAATCCCAGGATTGCATAGGATGGAGATATGGCAGTTAAAGTGGAATTATAGCACCATAATTGTGTAGTGTGAAAGGTTCAGTAAGGATGGGTCAGTAAGGGATAAGACTTGGATCTCCTGAGTTCCAGGTCTGGGCTCCAAGCACTATGTAGCACTTCTACTCTTATAGAGCCTGGGACCTTGAATTCAACAGATCTCTGGCTATTCCTGACCTGCTCCTGGAACACTCTATTTCACAATCTCCCCCCCCCCCCCAGTTTCCTCCCCTTTAACCTTATGTTACTTCAGTTGCTTCAAACTGAGTTCATATGCAACAGTCTTTGCACTCAGCAGGAGGGAGAAGAGAGAAGGAAGCAAAATCTTGCCCTTCCCAGTAGCCTCAGACAAAAGCAAACTACTGCAGCCTCTCCTAATTAGTGTGTTCTTCCTCATTAATAACATGCCATCTTGACCACACTCTGCTGTTGCTTGGTCATACCTGTTCTTTTTGTCTGTGAAATAGTGGAGGGTATGCCATGGCCAAGCCGTCCTATTTGCAAAATTGCATTCTGAACCATTTTTTAAAGTACATTTCCCCGCAGAGGTTGGGTGTGCCCCTTCAAGATCTACGGAGATCTTACCACCTCAAATCCCTGGGAGTTTTCCACCCCTGAGAAGGTAAGATGGATTGCTCACGTGGAAAGTAGGCTGTTTTTTCCATGAGGTAGTAGAAGATATTCGTCAATCTGCTTGTTGGAGAAGTGAGTGGGTAACAGCAAGCGTTTGGTGCTGTTGTTGAGGTTTAAGGCAAATAAAGTGACGTCACCATCTCTGTATTTTGGACTAGAGAGAAAAAAATAGAAACAAACTAATTAAAACAATCATAATTAGAAAGCAAATTAAAGTACAAATATTATATTCACACTTGAGTAATTTATCTTGTCCATCCTTTATGTATAAATAGGGCCTGAGAATGTTGAGAGCTTCAGTCAAATAGACCTGGAGGTCACTAAGTTGGATGAAGACTGCAGACATCTCTTTCTCTCCCCAAACCCTCTGATAAGGAGTCTGGGGCTTGACACTGTAGATTTTGGGTGGAGTACAAGGGCAAGAGAATAGTCCTCTGTGTCTCATCCCAAAAGGAACTTAAACATTCATAAACTGCATTGATATACATGTAAGTCAGAAACAGGATGCCGGTCACAGAGTTTCTGATATTCTGCTGATATCAACTGAATACTAAAGACTATTAGGATCATGGTCTGGAAAAACTTTTGCAAAGGGGGGGGGGTCCTAATCCATTTCGGACTTTTGCACAGATCATGTCAAATTTCAATGATCTGGAAGTGGGGAAGCAGTATTGCTTCTGTGTTTTCATTGCCACTCCTTCATTCTGCCTCTTGCCATTCATCCGACATGTGAGGCTTCTGATATTGGTGTTGCCTTAGTTGCTGAAACAGGATTACCACAAGGCTCCTTCTGCCTTCTAGTTATTGCTGAGGCAAAATAGCAAGAATGAGAGACCAACATTTTTAATGCTTTCTGAGCCTACTGCATGTTTTACTTGGAACTTACTGATGCTCATTCGTACAGTGAAGATACACTCGAAGTTTATTTGGGTCTTCACCAGTAATGTTAACATGCAGGACTTTTGTGCCCACCAGCTTCTTGTACACCAGAGACAGCCAATAATCCTATATTGCATTAAAAAAAGGAAGAGATTTTATGCGCAACCCCATAAGCAAACACACAAAAAGAAATCTGTTTTAAAGAAACATGTGACTTGAGCTGATGAACAATTGTCTTAAAACATTGCATTTTGCTGGCAAGCAAAAACATGTTTATTTAAGCAGGCTTTTTAACATAAAATCAGGATGGGGTGAGGTTTTTTTACATGGGGTTGTGTTTTAGTTTTAGTATATAAGTATATTTTGTCATAAGAGTTACTCTGTGGATAGTGGTCATTCTGACTGAGGTGTTTGGGGAATTGCTGTTCAAAAAATAACTTTTCAACGTGTTGGGAACAGGCTTTAAAGGAGCTATTCACGGTGCTGAATCTATTTAGAAATAGCAGTCAGCGCTTTAAATCCTACAATAAAACGTGGATTTACCAGCCCACTGACAGGGGAGCCACCAGCCACCACTGCCTGGGTGGAAACTCAAGGGACAGCACACACAAAAGGTATCACCCAATTTTCCTGTTCAAGCAGAGATTAGTAAATTTAAGACTACAGGATCCACTCTGGTAGCATCCCAGTACCCACAAATCAGGGTCTAGTGCAGAAGACATGCATTTAGAAATAAAGAATTCAGTGCCCAAGAATTTGTATTTGAGTATTATAACTGAATGGAGTTTTAAAGTTGTGTGATCTTTTAGAAATGGGTAAGTTGACAAAGGGCTGAAAAGCAGATGGCCATGAAGGAGTTGCCTCTGGCCACTCCAGTCCCAACTGTGCTGGGACTGTGGTGACCGCATTGCCTGCTTCCAAAGCAGGCTGCCACTGCTGGTCCCAAGTCAGGGCTGCCAGGAGTGGATTATCTCTGCTCCTTTTTGGGCCAGCTTTTAGCCCCCTGGCACGGCCTCAGCGCAACTTCCAGTTGCTTTGGTGGCATGTATCATCTAAACACCATGCCCCCCAAGTGGCTGGAAGCCACTTTATTTGGCTCATCTATTTTGGGCCTATGTTGATACATGAGATAACTATTGATCATTTCAAGAAAGAATGGAAGAAGAACGGCAGTACAGTACCCACTGAACTTACTCCCCTCTCCAGCTGCCAACCCCTTTCCCTTGTGTGTCATGTCTTATTTAGATTGTAAGCCTCGGGGGCAGGAAACAGTCAAATTAACTATACAGTAGTTTTCTGTGTTTTTTTCAGGCTGTGTGGCCACATTCTGGAAGAATTTATTCCTGATGTTTTGCCTGCAGCTGTGGCTGGCATCTTCAGAGGGTGGTCGCATGGAAGTGTGTGGAGCATATATATCAGTGGGACCCTTGTTTGGGAGGAAGTGGTTTTACCTGTTAATGGTGGAGTTAGTTTGTGTGTTGTAGCATGTTGAATGGCACAGCCTGGAGGTGTGTTGTGTGGGGGATATGCGAGGGGGAGTTGTGAAAGCTTTCGACTTCACATCAGCCAAATTAACCATTTGTTAGTTGCTCTGGGTACCTTTTTGGCTGGAGACTGGAATATATTTATACTCTAATTTACCACCAGTGCTAGATCTATTTTTACACAACCCTGCTGTTAAAGTATTGATAGAAATCCAGACATCAGGCAAGGAAGCTGGGTACTGCAACATTTTCTCCAGCTATGACTACAATTGAGAGAACAGCATAGGTACTTATGGGCTAGTGCCTGTGACATCACTGTTATTCAGTGATGTTTCTTCCATCCAGTCCCTGAATGCTCACAAAGTTTTATGGCTCTTAATAGGAAGCTGCCTTATAGTTACACAACTGATCAGTCTAAAACAGTACAGTGCATACAGCCTGGCAACAGTTCTCCAAGTTTTCAGACTGAGGATCTTTCCCAGCCCTAACTGGAGATGCCATGATTGAATTGGAGCCCTTTTGCATGGAAGGAATGTACTTTACCACCAAGCAAGGGAGACACACAATTCATAGTCCTAGCAGCAAAACAAACAAAAAACCCCAGCCATCATCTTAATTTCATTTATTTCCTTGCTTTCCATGTTTAGGTTTTGTGGCTATGACTTTGGGAATGCCAAGTAGTAGATAATGTTTGGTTTTGCAAGTCATTCCTTTGACTCATACCCATTGTGTTTAGCTTGACAAGGTTCACTGATAATGGAGTAAATTAGGTCAGGCACATTTTGCAGAATGGGTAATGCCTCTGGATGAAAGACAAATGTAATACAAAGCACAGAAACATAAAAAAAAACCCTGTATGTGTGTCTGTCCTAAATTTAGAACTTAGTAAAGTTACTTTTTTTTACAATTGGCTGTGGTGGGTGAGGAATTCTGAGAGTTTTTGACCAAAAAAGTAATTATTGCTATTAAGAGTGATGTCAGTAAAAAAAAAGTTAAGGGTTGGAGGTGTCATCATGTGATAAGTATTACCAAAGCTGCTTTTTCAAGGTGTAATCATGGTTTAATAATAAATAATGAATAAAAGCTTTATTTTTATCCTGCTTCTCTGTCATAAGGACAATCAGAGCAGCTTACAATTAAAAGATCACATACAATACTAAACATAGTATCCCAATCTTCCTTCCTCCCCCCCCCCAAAAAAAAAACCCCATCACTTAAACACATTGGTAATTAAAATAAGCCATTAAAATAACCAAAAATGGGCAACGGGATTACAGGATACGCAATGGGATGATGGACTTAATTTGTGGCCAGGTTTATTATTCAGGAAAGCTGCATGTAGTAATTTTCTGATACTCATCCAGCTCATGAAGCACCACTGACTACTCTTTGCATCCTGCATCTGTGGAGGAAGGCATATCTGGAGCCTCCCCAGATTCACCATGTCCCCTGCCTTCTCTGTCTTTCTTTTGAGGGGGCAGTGACAAGGGTACCTCTGCAGGCCAAGTGAGACCGGCAGGTTTGGGTAAGAGCTCCCTTGGTTTAGATGGATAAATGGCATTGTGATAGCATACATACCGGCAAGGGTTCAAAGCTGGCATTCACCAGATGATAGCTTCCTGCTCCAAATAAAACCTGTCTCATCACCACATCAATGCCCAGCCGAGCAGACAGCCCCAGCTTGTCTAGCCACCTGCCAAATAAAATAGGAGAAAAAGGCAGATAACCTCAGTTCAAATAACCTTCAAATGATCAAGGAGGGAGAAAATCTATTCTAGGGTGTGGTGTTTTATTGTTCTCATGTGATAAACAAGACAACCAGTACAAATATCAGAAGTACTATCCTTGAATCATTGAATGTGACACTGAATAAAGAATTCCTGGGAACTATTTTAATACTTTTTCCAGATTGTGGCCTCTAGTAACTGAGGTTGAGAGGAGAAGGAAGATCCTTGAAGAAAAGTATTCTCAATTCTTGGCACAAATAAGACTGTCCAGGGGGAAACTGTGACTGTCCACTCTGCGGCAGCAAAACCAATGAAGAGTTTTGTGGTGCCTTAAAGATAAGATATTGTTATGTCAATGTGTTGATTGTTTTTTTGTTTTTGTTTTTTTTTGTAGAGAGCCTAATATTCCACAGAAGCTGCATCGACACTGTAGAAATAATCCAGTTTGACATCACTTTAACTGCCATGGCTCAGTGCCATGGAATTCTTGGAATAGTTGTTTTGTGGGACATTTAGCTTTTTCTATCAGAGCTCTGGTACCAGAACAAACTTCAAATCCCAGAATTCCATAGCAATGAGCCATACAAAGTGGTGTCAAATTGGATTATTCCTGCAGTGCCAATGCAGCCAGAAGCTAAGTACAGCTCTTTGCAGACAAATATTATAATACTCACATGAAACCAGCAAGATATGTATTGGAGAGTTGGGGAGCACCACCTCCATAGGCTGAACTTGTTTCTCCCAGCCAGACACTCTTCCCTGGTACTGTGTCATCAACAAGCTACAGAGTATTGTAAAATCAAAACAGAAATGAGAGAATCAATAAACAGATTTGGAGCACTATGCTAGTCCCAATCAAGTACCCATCATGACAGATGGCTCTATTTTTGCAAGCCATCTCTGTATAGTCCAAGCTGCCACTGTGGAGAACTTATAATTAAAATATTTATATCCCACCCCATGTCTGACGACATCATGCTATAAAATCAATTTAGACAGTTTAAAACAATTTTAGCAATAACTATAAGGCCAACATTATTATAGCTTATACAAGTGACCCTCTGTTTTCGTGGGGGAATCTGTTCTGGACCCTCCCTTCGTGAAAATGGAGACTCAACAATATTCAAGTCCCATAGGCTTGAATTGGGTGCATGCCCACAAGCACGCATGGGGCGTGTGCCGCAGGGGCGCACCCCATTGAAAATTACGGAGGTCACCTCTCCGTGAATATTGAAGATACTCAAGTCCACGAGAAAGGAGGGGCGACTGTAGTTACATTTAACACATAACATAGGACAGATTAAAAACAGTTAAAACAATTTAAACTACTTTCATATGCAAATTTGGATGAAATCAATTACACACACACACACCCAAAGCTTCAGGAAACTACCATGTTTTGACTTGGTGCTAGAATGACAGCAGTGTTGTTATTGTATGTCATGTATGCTTTACATTATTCTTGTACATCACTTTGCAGTCTTGATATTCCAGCGGTTTATAAATATTTGTAAGTAAGTAAATAATTTTTTTAAACCTGGAGTTCTTCCTGTACAGCTGTGATGAATGTATTTAGCACATCTGGACTCAAAAAATCCTCCCTGATGGCAGTTCGTCCATTTAAATAATAACTACAAAACAAATAAACAAACAATATACTTAGTAGGTTTTAAAGTCTCATAGAGTCACAGAATCATAGCATTAGAATGGGCCTTAAGAGCTGTTGAGTTCAAAACCCTGCTCAGTACAGGATCTCCAGATAAATCATCTCCATCTGGTACCTATCCAGGCTTTTTTTGAAGACATCCAGAGCTTTAGTACCTCACCAAACTGCAAATCCCAGCGTCCATAGGATGTGGCCATGGCAATTAAAGTGATGTCAAGGTGCTATACTGTAACTGTGTAGCATGAAAAACATTTTAAAGTTATCCTTATTTGTAATTATTTTTTAACAAGGGCTTGGGAAGATGTAGTTGATGGCATGCTTTAAATGGGAAAAAAATCTTATGTTTGTTCAGTGCTACAGAAGGTTACAGAACTTGATGGACAAATTCACTAAACAAACAGATGTGTCTGATGGACAAACACAATTATACTAATTTGTTGATTGTTGCTAAATTCTAATTTCTTACATAAACAATAATTCTTTGGAAAACAACTTTCCCAGGTGCTGGCTTAGAAAACATGATGCATGTATTTAGTATGTTTTTACACATTTTGTATACTACAACGATTGAATAAGGAATATGAATAAGGAATCCTGGAACCTTCTTCCCCCGTGAGCAAGAGCTTCAAAACGGAGCTGAAGACCATCCTGTTCAGAGAAGCGTTCCCAAGCATTGCATAATTCTCACTTGCTATTTGATGTTCTTTTGTTGTCTGTTTTATTGAATCATTTCCTGTATTGCTATGTATTTTATATGTATTATCTTACTAGACAGGCCCCTTCCCCACCACCTTTCCCTTCTCCTTTTGTGTCGTGTCTTTTTAGATTGTAAGCCTGAGGGCAGGGAACCGTCCAGTTAAAAAGATTGTATGTACAGCGCTGTGTAAATTTACAGCGCTTTATAAATAAAGGTTAATAATAATAATAATAATAATAATAATAATAATAACAGATGTGAATTTGGTACTTACTGATGCCATGTAACAGAATCAATTACTTTCCCTCCTGATTTCAAGAATCTGAAAAATAAGAACAACAATAATATCAGGGTGGTTTCATTACTTGTTCGTGTTTCTGTCTAATTCCAAAGGAGATGCAAATGGTCAGATGACAGAGAGAACAGACAAATATTCTCAGTGAACAGTGAACAGTTTTGAAAGTGAGACACAAGGCAGGCAGGATGATTGTAAAGTGGATGCCTGAAAAGGTTTATCCTGTGAAATCGTGACATGACTACTTAGTCTAGGTCATAACTCTATCCACACTAACAGGAAATTTTAGAACTGTTTCATCCCATAAATTCTTTCTGTCTTCACTCTTGGGCACTTGCAGGACCTGTGCAAACATCACACTTTGTCATGGTTTGTTTTTCTCAATCAAAGTTAAACACCACATCAAACTATATAAACTATGGCTAACCACAACCAGGATATACAGGTAAGCAATTTCCTTATTTTAGAGAGTCTGTCTCTGAGCAACTCTCTTCATTATCTCTTTATACATTCCCTCCTAGTTCAAGGCTTAGTTTGGTAAGATAAACCATGGGTTCATGATATGTTTGTGATGTTAACCAGGATTAAGACAATGTCCATGGTTCAAGCTAGCTGTGATTAAGCAACCAGTTTGCATTGGGCCAAAGAATCACTTTACTGTATCACAGTAAATATCACAGAATATTACAGTATCACAGAACTCTTTTTTCTTACCTCCTCAGCAACTTCTGAGTATTTTTCCTAGGCTGACCTACATCAGGGCCATAGAGTTTGGCAGTTTTGTAGAGGCTGTAATTGTTGAGAAGCTGACGGAGTTGTATGAAGTCCTGCCCCAGTTGGAAGCCATCGATATAAATGCCAGACTTGTGCCTGAAGCTGTTAGGCTCTGAAGAAAGCAAAGGAAGTAAACATAGCTAGATGGCTCTCAAAGCATGGCTACTTACTGTGACTCATTCAAAATTTACACAGGGGTAATAATCAACCATAAGTACAGAACATTAAACTTCTATACAGATACTAAATGTACTTTAAAACTTTAAAGAACACGTGGAACTGAAAATACACAAAATTCTTTTGATCTAGAAGTGCCTTCCAATTTAGTATTGCTTAGAAGAGTGTGTGTCCCAGTTTTCTTTAAGATTGTCTCTTTAAAAATACAGTGAGACTTTGTTATTTGCTGGGGTTTGGTTTCAGGAACCTCCTTTCCACTGTGGATAACAAAATCTGTGGATGCTCAACTCTCATTAAATATAATGGCATAGCAAAATGGTGTCCCTTATATCAAATGGCAAAATCAAGGTTTGCTTTTTGGAGTTTATACTGTTTTGGAATATTTTCAAGCCGTAGATGCTTGAATCTGTGGATAAAAAAATCTGTGGATAAGGAGGGCCGACTGTACCGATTTTAGGTGGATGAGGATAGCAGAGTATCAAAGTTTACTTTTTAAAAATATTGCCAGAGGTTTTGTGTTTTTACCTTATTACTCTTTAAAAAAACATTTTAAGTGTTAATTTCCAAAATATCAACAATTTGTACAGATACTGGGCAGTGCTTTTTAAAGCAGTTGTAAAACACATAATCTAGAGTTATGCATTTCTGACTAATTAGTATTCAAGATCACTATGTATTTGCTAGTTTAGGGAATACATATTTTAATCTATATTGTACCCTGCTTTGAACCTTGGAGAGAGGCAGGTAAAAAAATAAATAATGGTTATAATTGTTATTATTATTACATAGGGATTATCGAAGTTCCCTCATCCCCGTTTACAGGGCAGGAGCCACTGTAAACAACAGAGGTCTGTTCCCCTGTTAGTCAGAAAGCAAGCTTGAGTGATCGCCGGTGCAAAGGGGATGCGGTGCAAATGACTGGGATCTTGCTTCCGGTTGTTGCACTGGAGACCACTCACTGGAGAGAATGGAAACATCACTCTGCTGCATCCTGATAGACATGAGAACAGATGCCTGTTACTCACAGTGGCTGCTGCCCAGTAAGTGAAATGGGGGAGTAGACCCAGTAGATACTACTTAGCTACATAACAAAGGTGGTTACATACCTAAGTGGATGATACAGAATCGTGTCCAAGAAAATTTTATAAAAGAAATACACAATAATGCATACTGTGAACATTTGCATGATTAAAGAATAAGCTGCATTTTAAAATAAATCTCCTAGGGACACGTCCTTCTTTATTCTTTATCTTTCCTCATCTATGATTCTGAGATATCACTGCATAAAGCAGCAAGGCAGCATAACACGGTGGTTACAGCAAAGCAGGGAAAGAATCTTGTTTGGCAAGCAACACTATTCTGTAGTTTTGCATTGATAAATTTTAAAGGAGGCTTGGTATTGCACATAAAACAACCCATCATGTCAATGAATATACAAAATACAATAACGTACCATTTCCAAGTTCCCAAGACATCTGGTAATTCCGGGAATCAGTGTAATTCAAAATTAACTCAGCATTTGTGCTGTCCCACTGTGACCTGCCTTTCCTTAGCAAGGCATTGAGGCCGAAGATTAGATGCAAATCAGCACATTGTGCAAAGTTGTACAAAATATCGACTGTACTTGCTGTGGACAGGATGACAATGAGAACAAAAAGCTATATTATTACATGCATGAAAGTTTAGGATTTGCCTTCTTTACCTCAGTCCTAATTCTGATAATCTAAAATCTGCAAATCAAGTAGTATGTATCTATATCTTAAATCAGAGCCACAATCTTCTATATAAGATAAAGCAATTCTCATGGTCATAAGCACTCCTGTGTGCATATAGGAAACAGTGATACTGCCATGGCAACAACTGTTCATTTCTGATTTCATGATAAGGGGCCAAAAATACCTAAGAAATCTTTTAATCAGACATTTGTTTACTCTGGCAATGCTTGTACATAAGAATAAGCTAGAAATACTGGTTTATTTGAACACAACGTGAATGAATAATGAATCATGTTTTTGTTGTATGCCTCCAAGTCATTTTTGACTTATGGAGATGCCTAGGCAGAACCTATCATAGGGTTTTCTTGGCAAGATTTATTCAGAGGAGGTTTCCCATTATGATACTTTGAGGCTGAGAGAGTGTGACATGCCCAAGATCACCCAGTGGGTTTTTATGCTTGAGCAAGGATTTGAACCATGTTCTCCAGAGTCATAGTCCATGCATACAGTTTATTCACTCCACTTGTGCAAATATGGAAACAAACAAAGCAAGATGGCTTAATCTGATGTCCACCCCCAGCAATATGATTGATTGTAGGCAAGCCAAGATAAGATAAGCCAGGCTTTCAGGATCTTAATTCAGCATTACTGTTTAGCAATACAAGTTGAATCCTTAGTGGTTTAGTTTGTACTCTTTTCTCATTCTTAAATGATAGCTATCAGTAGCATAACTCTCCTTTACTCTCTGAACAGCAATAAAACTTCTTGTAGATCCCACGTCCTACACCTAGCATCCATTCTGTCTCAGCTGCCAGGTTTTTTGCTTTTTGCTATTCACTGGGATTTGGGGAGAGGATACCAGTACCCAATCTAGTGGAGCAAACATCCACAAGGGCTCACCACTGTTTGAGGATAACACAGAGGAGGTACACAATGAGGCCCTTAGGAATGGGAGGGAAAGAGCTTAGGGAAATCATTATTTTTAGACAGTTCTCATAATGAGCCAGCCAGCATGGTCAGCAACAGTGTTGGCCCTGGGAGCTCTTGGATTTGTAGTCCAAAAAGTAGGCTTTCCAAGCTCAATTGGAGGCTACACTGGAAATTTACTACTTTGGTCATCTCACTGTAAGCTAATGAGTAGAGCTTCTGGATTTCCAGACTCCAGACATGAGCTTCCAGACTCAAGAACAGTAGAAAAGAGTAGTATGGAATATAATTATCACCACAAATATCTTACGTGCAATGGTGGTGTTTCTGTGCTTATTCTTGTACTGGTCTCTGAGTAGAAGCATTGCTTGGAAGGGCCACTGAGACTGCAAATCCTCTACAACATCCAAAGGTGGAGATCTGAATCTACAAATGTCTGAAGCATCTGTGGAGTAATAGAGATTAATATTTTAGGGTTATTGTGAGGGCAATGACATTACTATGTCAAATGTGGTTGCCTGTGGCATTTCTCCAGCGTTTCAGACTGTCAAACTGATTGCAATAAAGACTCTGGTATATTCAACCAAATGGCCATACAGAGTGGGGATGGTGGGAGGACATGGTGATGTTTAAGATTCGCAAATAGGTTAGTGAACAATTCAAAAGATAACTTGATTTGGAAGAACCAGTAAGATTTTGCTGTATTCTTGTTAACCACCCACTAAACGTTTTCAGGACAAATCCTCAAATTACAAACTCCTCAATGAAACAAGAAAATCACAACATTGCAAATTCTGGATTAATCCCCAGTCCAGACTCAATTTTTGATTGCCAATTAGCACTTTCAGAAATCTCATTACCTCTATGAGTCTTCTCTAGTTAGGACTAGCCAGCTGACTTTGTTGTTGCCAATTGATGTCAAATTAGCTTCAATTTAGAGTGACCCTAAGAATGAGATACTTTCAAGATATCCTGTTATCAACAGGCCTGCTAAGGTCTTGCAAAGTCAGCGCTTCCCTGATAGAATCAACCAGTTCTTCCTCTTTTCCTACCACCTTCCACTTTGCTGAGCATTATCATCCTTTCTAATGACTCATGTCATCTCATGATATGTAAGATAGCCACGGGATTTAAAGATATAGCCATATTGGTCTGGAAAATCAATATGCAAAGGGATTCTTGTAGCACCTTGAGACTAACTGAAAGAAAGAAGTTGTTAGTGCTGAGCTTTCATAGACTTGAGCCCACTTCTTCAAGGATGCTACCAACTTTTATTTGAGTTAGTATCAAAAGTGCCATGAGATCCCATTGCATAATGATAGCCTCAGGTTAGTCATTTTGGCTCCTAGAGATTGATTTGCTCTAGAAATGCTCATCTCCTAGTAGCTAACAGTTACTGGGCAGCAGCCGTTGCTGGAGGTTATACTGGCAGAAGATCCTTCTACACTGGCAGAAGACACTCAAGACGGATCTCTTCCGGTGGGCTTATCCACCGGACTAAATATAAAAGGTCATGATGATCGCCCCACTCCTGACTATGATTGTTGGCTAATTGTTGAATTGCTATTTTAGAGAACTAATAGGAATGTTGATGAATTCAGTATTAGTGTTTTATGTATCATTTTAATGAAGTAATCCTGCTTTGATACGTGGGAGAGGCGGGAAATATAAATAAACATCATCATCATCATGATCTCTCAAGGGCAATGGCAATGGCTCTTTAGCTAAATATTGTTAGTACTGTGCAGAAGGAGGCATGATAAACCACTTCCAAATGTCTTTTACCCTGAAAACCCTTAGATGAGACAATCCAAAATTAATGAATTGACTTTAGACTTCTGCCATTACAGGAACCACACAGGGGTAGTCTCTTTTAGGAAGCACCTTCTCCTTTCATTTACTGAGAACCTCAGGGAAAGCTTTAATCTGCAAGTGCCTCTGTTTCTTGGAGCTAAGATGGTGTAGCAGAGCCAACATCTTAGTCATGGCAGATGGAACTCCCTACTTGAAAGGCTGCTATCTTGCAGTTTCCAGGTAAGGATCCTTCTGTTCTGCCAGCCTTTTATTTGCTGCTCACCTTGTGATTGACTTACTATTTTATTTGCCACTTCTGGGTTTAAAAATAGCTTTCAAATCAACTTACATGAGAGAATAATACGACTCCAGTATAAGCCTATTAAAGATTAATGCCTAGAGAATCAGTGGGGTTCAGGAAAATTTTAAAGGGTAAAACAATCATGACTTCCCAAGCACCACTCATGGAGCAGGAGGTAAAGCAAATAGGGTGGTATTGCTAGTATTGTACTTCAAATGTGAGGAAGCAAACACAGGAATTAACATCACTGCAAATTGAGGGATGGTACCAAAGAGTGTATTTCCATTCCACTACCTTGTACAAGAGAAACAGCTTTTAGATGGAACTACTTGAAACAACTCACTAGAGTGATAAGCATCTTAGCTCTACAAAGACTTCTGGAGAATTCAAAGTCTTGCCCAATCTTTTGTTGTGTGTTTTGATTGGCTTCAATAAAAGTGGTGATATATTTTGTCCCCACTCAGTTGTGGGTTTTGTGGTTGCAGAATAATGAGCTGCACTATCAAGAGTTAAGCTAAATGTGTTTTGTCTCATCTACCAACCTGCCTAGATAGTCCCTTGAATGCAGGAATACGTGATTGTCAGCAGCTCTCAACATCTAAAATAGGATGGAATTAACATTTACTCTTGGTATAATAGGATTGCTGACACCCTACTATCAAAAGCCTGAATAGAAGTTCTACAGCAGTTACCTTTTTCACTTTAATTGTAAGAGGATTAATAGCATTCAATAGCCATTACTGATTAACACCCCCAACCAGAGATGGGGTGATAATTTTAGGCTGTTTTTTCTTTCTTTTTTGCA
>NC_056526.1:179984395-180035113 GCF_019175285.1 Sceloporus undulatus | reverse complement strand
GGACTTGGAATAGTGACCTTTTTGGACTATGGTACTCTTCTCAGAATCTCTCATCCAGTTGGGCCACTGTTTTTGTGAGTTGTGATCCAAATAAATTTGGATCTTTACCCAGCTCTGTACTTGTGTCTAATCAACTCACTCGGGGGTAATCCTTCCTACTACTGATTTTCCTTGGGAAAATATTCCTCTTTACCAAAGTGTAATTCCTAAAAAGAAAAGTGCCAGAGTGATCCAAAAAGTCAGGTTAGATCGACCCTTTATCTAGAATGCCCTTTTAACCAAGCTTTGAGGATACCAGAGTCTGGCTGCTATTTTTCAGCAGGAACAGTGTACAAAGGGCATTTGACATCTATTTAATTTAGCTGTGGAGAAAGCATGGCATGTACCCTTGAATCCTATTTTTGCAGCTCCTGAAACCCCCCATATTCCCCCAATTTTTATTCAGACTGCTTAGGTCTATAACTTAAATAAAAACGTAATACCTCTGTGTGAAGGTTGGACAGTGATGAAAATTGACAGGGGGAAAAATAAACTCACCTGAAATGTCGTGCTAAGGCAGAGTACTGTGGATACCATGTGCTGATAAATGGTTGTTGTTGTGCCTTCAAGTCATTTCTGAAATATGGTGACTCCAAGGCAAACTATCATGGGGTTTTCTTGGCAAGATTTGTTCAGAGGGAGTTTGCCTTTGCCTCTTCTGAGGCTGAGAGAGAGTGACTTGCTCAGGGTTACCTAGTGAGTATCATGGACAAGCTGGGAATTGAACTCCGGTCTCCAGAGTTGCAGTTCAACACTCAAATCATCCAAAGGCAAACCTGAACACTCCCTAGTAGCCAAAATGAGCTTGTCTTCCGCTGCTCCAGAGACTATACCAAGAACCAGTGATTCAAATACAAGGAAAGAGATTCTACCTAAACATTAGGAAGACCTTCCTGACAGTAAGAGCCATTCAACAGTGGAGTGGACTACCTGAGAAGGTGGTGGACTCTCCTCCTTTGGAAGCCTTTAAACAGAGGTTGGATGGTCATATTTCAGTTGTGTATTCCTGCATAGCAGGGAGCTGAACTAAATGGTCTGTGCAGCACCTTCCAATTCTGAGATTCTACAGTTCTATGAGGCTATTGCATTTTGGGCATATCACTGGACACATGACTCACTAGGAAAGATGATAATGTTGAAGGCAGTGGGGACAAAATATGAAGATCATATTACACGTGGATTGGTTCCAGGGTCCTGAATTTGCACAGACTAAGGAGGACTATTAATGGCTGGGGTTCTTGAAGGACTCTCATTCATAGGGTTTCCATAAGTCTAAGCTGACTTGATGGTACATAACAACAACAAACAACACCTCTCACCAGCATGAGGAAGGCTGTGGTCAGGTAATGTGGGTGCCTGACCAGTTTGCTCTTCAAGGGCAGGATTTCTCTAAGAGATGTGAAGTGCAGCCCTATGTGTCTCCTGTCACATTGGCCCCACTGTGTTCAAGGGGGCTTGCTCACTAGAAAATGTGTTAAGGTTTATAGCTCTAGCCTCCAGCTTACCTTGTTTTGCAAACAGATCCAAGAAAACCCTTTCCTCCAATGTTGGCTTCTTTTTGGGGTCAAAAATCAAGAAGTCTGTTTTTGTGCCACCAAACCTCAAAAAGCCAGGAGATAATCCTCTTGCTAGTGTGCGTAGTTTTGTAGAACTAGAAAAGTGAATGCCAAGAAAAGATAGTTGTTCTTGTTATTGCTTTTGTTGGTATTACAGCCAGTTTCCAACTTTTGCAAGGGTTAGAGGCACAGTATCCCAGTAAAAGTGGAAAAAACACAAATATCTAATGCCCCCCTTCCCAAACATGAATGCTACAGACTCTTTTCTCATCAACAGCACCAACCTGTACCTTCCTTTTCTGCCTTGGCACCATGATATTTCTGCCTCATTCCCAGGCTGCCACCAGAACTACTGTAACTCTCTCCAGAAGCAGGGTATCACGAAGCACTGTCCAACAAGGGATTTGTACATATTCCTTGCAGCCTCTTTCAGCTCTAAGATTCTGTGTAGGTCCAGTGGAGGTGGCCTTGAAGCAAGGCAGAGGTTTTGTTATGCCAGGGTAGGAAAGGGAAGTTTGGGCTGGGTCAGTGGCATCACTAAGGTTGGTGTCACCCAGTGCAGTAACTCATGGCGTCACCCCTCCATTGAACTCCTCCTATACTACACCATACAGAATCCTTACTAATGTTTTTAGTACTAATACTACTCATAAACCATGATTCCCATATATGCAATGGTGATAGTTGTGACATAAACAACTAGCACAATTAAAAGTATCCCTTTAAATTACAACACCATATGCACAGCCTAAATGTATTTACATGTACATAGTTTCATGTGATCAAAGTGAACATTTGGTAAGAGGTGATGTTTTTAAAGAAAATTTAAAAAGAATAAAGAATAAAAATTTTAAACTTGATTTTTTTATTCTTTTTAAATTTTCTTTAGAAACATCTTTCTCCTCCCATTGAGCTTCACCCATTCAGTGTTTTAAAGAGATGTAGGTGATCATCACAGCCTGTTTCTGCCCAAAGGAGGATGTTTGGGAAGCAGTAGTGTCACACACATCCTTAGGGTGTCACCTGGTGCAGCCCAAATCCTCCACATCCTCTAGTAACAGCTCTGGCCAGGGCTGTTGGGAGGAAGGGAAACAGAGAGGAGGAAGGCAAGGAGGACAAGCTGCTGCCACTGCCGCCAGTGAGTTCTTTTATAGTTTTGGCTGCATCTAGTTAAGCATCATCTAAAAACACATAAATAATCAAATCACATGGAGGTTAGGGGCTGACTGTAGTACTACTACTAGTAGAAATACTATTTAAAGCCAAGATCCTATATCATAGCCTACATTTCATAACTTTATGAATCCATAGCTATTTGCAGAAACAGAACAAAGTGCTGTTAGTGAATTGTGACAATGTGCATCTAGACACTGGCAAGAGTGTTCCAGTGCCAATAGGGCATCAGGTACTTCTGATGCATACTGGGTATTTCTGATGTGCATCGGGCACTTCCTAGCTGGTGAAAACACTGAAAACAGCCTTCGATATTTCCTCAGTTTGCAATATGAGTCATGAGTTGGATTTTTCGCTGACATGCAACATTTCTAATTCTAAATAAAGATGACATTTTAAAATCTAAGCATCCCAAATTTTGCACCAGCAATTTACAAGTCACATGCAAGTGACTTGCTTTGACACCCCAAGGCAAACGAGATTCTTAATAGTTGACTGGTGCAGAGCCAAACAGGTTTATAATGGGTCTCTCTAAGAATGCAAGGCTGGATTCAGGGCAGGCTTTTCTGGCTGCCTTTTTTACTTGGCAGCATGTGTGCACTGCAGGTTTGATTTAACCTAATCATATCTATTACGGCAATTTCCTGTCCCCAGGGCTTAATCTGGATAGGTGACGTATTCAGTCAAATTTGGAATGACATGGTATTCCTACCTCACCCTGAGCAGTGATGGGTGTAACCCACTTTTCTGGATTCCTCCTCTTACCAGATCAAAGAATCTGTATTCATTACCAGCTATTGCTGTATTTATGCAGGGATAATAACAAAGGATACCTCTCAGCATGCACATAGTGGTTTCCCCTCACCAAATAAAGCTAGAACAGGAGTTCCCAGCCTGGGGTCCCCATTTGTTTCCTTGAGTGACAAGTCACAAGCCATCACTCATTTTTTTGCTGAATACTAAGTTAGAACCTAATTGCTCAGTTTAGATTTGCATTTTATGCATGGCGTTAAAAACTTATTAAAGAATGGGAACCACTGACCTGCGGTACCTAACCCTCCAACATTTCCCAGATGGCCAAACAACAGCTGAGTGTGTTCAAGATAGCAAAAAGTTATTAATGAGGGGAAACACACAAGCTAAAAGAGGCTAAGGCAGTTTACTTTGGCCTGAGACTTCTGGAAAGAGAAAGATTTGCCCCCCTTCCTCTCCTCACAGTGAGTTAATTGAGTGCAAACTCAACATGCAGCAGTAGAGGTAAGCTGAGAACAAAGGGGAAAGTAACAGGAGGAACAGGACATTTTAAAAGTAACAGAAAAAATGGGACAACATAGGAGTAATTGAGACTGTTCCTGTCAAACTGGGATAGTTGGAAGGTATGGGGTATTACTGGACTGTAGTGTGGCATAGTGGTTTGGGTGTTGGATTAGGACTCTGGAGACCAGGGTTTGATTCACTGTTCTGCCATGAAACCCACTGGTGAATGGCAAACACAAATCTCCCTGAACAAATCTTCCAAGAAAAGCCCTTCCTAGGTTTGCCTTGTTGTTGTTTAGCTGTTAAGTCAACTTCAACTTATAGTGACTCTACGAATGGGCGATCTCCACAAGAAATGGCTCAAAGGAACACAACAACAAAAACAACAATAACATATCAACAACAACAATCATTCTACTGGCACTTTATAAAGGAAAAATACAGATGACGCTTTGTATCCATGGATTAATTATCCACAGATTCAACCATCCATGACTTGAAAATATTACACACACATTCCAAAAAGGAAACTTTGATTTTGCTATTTTATATTTTAACACACCATTATGTTTAATGGGACTTCAACATCCCCAGGTTTTGGTATGGGTGTGTGTGTCCTGAACCAAAGTCTGATATCAAGGGCCCACTGTAATGGCTTTCCCTTTGGTGAAAAACAAAAGCAAAACTTAAAGCTTATTATACTATTCTAGGGTTCCCATAACCCGGCTGCAACCGGGTTTTTCCTGGTTTTTGCGGCACCTGCCCGGTCCCGGCACGGGTGCTGTCAAAAACCCCCGAAAAAAGCCCGGTTGCAGGGGGGCTGGTAGACCCTCGGGGCCTCGCTGCCCTCCTCCTCCTCCATTGCGCATGGCCGCGTGGAGGAAGAAGAGGGCAGCGAGGCCTGGGGCAGAGGAGGCTGCAGGGAGGCGGCGCCTCTTGAGCGCAACCGCGCCAACCTCCCCACCTCCCTGCAGCCTCCTCGCCTCCTTCCTGGTCCCTGCGGGGGCCAGGAATAAGGCGAAGTCCCGGCGATGGCCGGCGGTCTCCTCGCCTCCTTCCTGGTCCCTGCGGGGGCTGGGAACGAGGCGAAGCCCCGGCGATCTCCTCGCCTCCTTCCTGGTCCCTGCGGGGGCCAGGAACAAGGTGAGGCCCCGATCCTGGCCTCCGATCGCAGCGAGGCCCGGGGTCCAGGCGGGGAGGGAAAGCCTTCTTAAGTGGAGGCTTTCCCTCGCCGCTTGGCCTCTGCTCCCCGCCGCGATCGCGAGGGAAAATGTAGGACAAAATTTTCAAATGAAGGACATAGTTTTGTGTCCTACATTTGAAAATTTTGTCCTACATTTCCCCTGGTTTGGAGGTCCGGCAGTATGGCAACCCTATACTATTCTGACATTCATTCATAGGCTGCAAATTGCAGGATTGAGCTCCCTGGATGTCCATAGCTAAAGTAAATCAGTTGTAAACATGTAAAGAGAGTCTGCATCAGTTTACTTGGGTGATAGAAAGCAGATTATGAAACACCAAGTACTTCCTGATGGGAACCGAAAAAACAGCTGAGATACACATCAAGGACTCATAGAGTAACAGCTTCTTGCTTAGTTTACTTGCTACCCAAGGCTCAGAGGGGATGCCAACAGGTATTAATCATGTGTAGAGCAATTCAATGAGGCTGCTGAGAGATTGTGACTTGCCCAAGGTCACACAGTGGGTTTCCATGGCCAAGAGGGGATTCGAACCCTGGACTCCAGAGTCATTGTCCAATGATTTAACCACAATGCCACACTGGATCTCCAAAATTCTTGCTGCATTAGTAGCACTTTCCTGTTAATTTAAAACAAACACACACTTTAGGAATAACCAAAGAATAGTATAAATTTTAAACTGTCATCAATTCTGCTCATTTTTCTTAAATGGGGCTTAAAACTAATTTTGAAAGTAACTAAGACTGTTATTGGTGGCTCCCAAACAACTGACTTTGTCAACTTGTTAAACTGCTTTTTGAAATATAACTTCCTTATGGCCTTTTCACAAAAAAAGTTAATGGGTTGTGGTTCACTGCAGTACTTGTTACTTCTGGCTTCAGATGCCACATATAGCACTTGCATGCAAAACTCAGCACCGCTTGCTCCATCAATTTTGTTGTTGTTCATGTTCAAGTTGATTCTGATTTATGGGGATCCCTTGGCAAGATTTCTTCAGAGAGGGTTTGCCATCACCTTCCTTTTAGACTGCAAGAGTGTGACTTGATCAGAGTGTCAGGCATGGATATCCATGTCCAAGCATGGATTTGAACTTTAGCCTTCTGGAATCCTAGTCCAATATTTAAATCACTATACCCATGCTGTCTTATCGGTCTTTATTTGCAAATGATAGGCTAGCCAATCCCTCCTGGGAATGATGGGTTAACTGATCCTTTTCTCTCATGCTATCTGTGAAGTGGTGAGCTGCTTGCCGCAATTCTTCAAAACCACACATGCACAAAACCACCCTTCCTTGATAATCTGCATCAGATAATCTGAATCTGAGGGACAGAATAAAGTATTCATAATAAGAAATTGAAAGCCAGTGTGGTGTAGTGGTTTGAGCATTGGACTATGACTCTGGAGACCAGGGTTTGAATCCCCAGCTAGGCCATGTAAACCCACTGGATGGTCTTGGGCAAGTCACACTCTTAGAGGATAGCAATGACAAACCTCTTCTGAAGAAACCTGCCAAGAAAACTCTGTGATAAGATTCACCTTAGGGTCACCATAAATTGGAAATGACTTCAAGGCACACAGCAACAACAATGCTTTTGTGCACTACCCTGAAAAGTGATCTGATGAAGAACACACACACACACACACACACACACACACACACACACACACACACGAGAAAAGAAGGAATCTAAATAGGAAGTAAATAACTGTCTATATTTCATTCCAATCACAGAACTTAAATTCAAATATAAGTCACAAAATAATAGAACCTACCAGATTACATAATTATAGCCCTATAATTCCACGTTAACTGTCATGGCAACATCCAGTGAAATCCTGGGATTTGTAGTTTGATGAATTACCAGAACTCTTTGGCTGTGAATTCTAAATATTCCTCTTTAAGCTACAGATCCCCTAATTCCACAGGATATTGCACTGACAGTTAAGGTGGAATCACAGTGCAATAATTATGTAGTGTGAAAGGGCCCAATATGTTGCTGCAGGAAGAAGAAATTTCAAGTGTTTAAGCAAATAATATACTGTATAACACAGTGTCTGAAGTAATACACTCTGTTTGATGGTCAAGCTGACCCTGAGTGTAGCTATCTGCCCGAGATAATTTAATTTCTCCATATCTGAGGATTTCACAGTCCTGACGGTGCAATCAAACATGTAGAGTAGATGCCGAGACTATTTTTTTGTCATAGGATAAGCTAAGCAGGGTCTGCTCTGGTAAGTACTTGGATGGGACACTGCCAACAAATACCAAGTGCTCTAAACATAACCACTGTCCTGATTTGACAGGAACAGCTCAATTAATCCTTTGCTGTCCCATGTTTTCAGCACTTTTGAAAACGTCCCAGTTTCTCTCTCCTCCTCCTGCTTTTTCCTCAGCTTACTTCCATTGCTATAAACTGAGTTCAAAGTGCAAAAGGAGTTTGCATTCAGTGAACTCAGCAGCAATTTGTCCTTCCCAGTAGGCTTGGGCAAAAGCAAACCGCTGCACTATCTTCTGTTATGTCTTCTTCCTCAATAATTTTTGCCGTCTTGAACACACTTTAATGTTGCATGGTCACCCATGTTCCAGTTTTCATCTTAGTGATGCTGGAGGGTACGCAGTTCAGTCGTTGTTGCTATTATGTGCCTTCGAGTCATTTCCAACTTATAACGACCCTAATGGGGTTTTCTTGGCAAATTTCTTCAGAGGAGGTTTGCCATTTGCTACTCTCTGAGGCTGAGAAAGTGTGACTTGTCCAAGGCCAGCCAGTGGGTTCCATGGTTAAGTGGAGAATTCGAACTCTGCTCTCCAGAGTGTAGTCCAACACTTAAACCACTCAGTAAGCAATTATATGTGTGTCTGCTCTAAAGACATCCATGTGGATGAAGCTCCAGTTTGTGTTAGCAATAAATTGCAGGAAACTCACAGGGCTTACTGCCTGGTGAAACCTCTGTGTGGATGAGTTTTAACCTGGTGCAGTGTGACCAATGTGTTGTGCAAAGAAACAGCAACCATCTCAGCTATGTGGGAAAACAAAAGACATATGTCATGAGCTCAAGGGAACCACAGGAAATGGCAATGCAAAATACTTGAGCCAGGAATATAATGAAGGGTACAATTGCTCCTTAATTTCACAGATGCCAGCTCACTCATCCTCCAGAAGAAGGACCAAGTGGAAGTCTGGAGAGTGAAAAATGTCCATTACAAACACAACAGTATGTGATTGGAGACATTGTTTCATGTCCTTGCAACACTCCTGCAAGGCAGGTTAGGCTGGGTGAGAGTGTCTGGCAGAATGTGGATCTCCTCATTCTTAAAGGGCTTCCCTGGAGGGCTTCCAAACAAGGCTTTTATTATGCAGCCAGCCAATCTCAAACACAAGATGTCAGGATTCAAAGGTAATGCATTCATCTAATGCATCTGAGGAAGCAGACTGAAGTCTAGGAAAGCTCATGCGGCCAGCCTCTTTCTTTAGTCTCAAAGGGGCTACAAGATCTCTCTGCATACAAAATGTCAGGGTCCAGGCATTATGGTCTTGCTATTGTGTGCCTCCAAGTCATTTCTGACTGAACGAGGAAGTCTGGAAAATCAGTAAGCAAATCAGTTACTGTAGCCCCTTTGAGACTAACTGAATCTTGTAGCCCCTTTCAGACCAACTTCTTTCTTTCAGTTCGTCTCAAAGGGGCCACCGGATCCCTTTGCCTTACAGATTTCCCAGACTTTCTTTTAATTCCTCTCAAAGGGGCTTCATTTCTTTGCCTTACAGATTTCCCACACTATCTTTCATTTAGTCTCAACGATGCTACATGATCCCTTTGCATTATAGATTTCCCAGACCTTCTTTCAGGCCATCTCAAAGGTGCTGCTACCAGATCCCTTTGCATACCGATCCTCCAGCCTTTCTTTCAGTCCTTCTCAAAGGGGCTCCCAGATCTCTTTGCATTACAGATTTCCCAGACTTTCAGCTTCCCCTCAAAGATGCTACAGTACAAGATCCCTTTGCATTAGATTTGCCAGGCTCTCACGGTGAAGTCTGCGATGTCAAGCAGGGGCATTCCACAGGTCGAGCTTCCCCGACCTCCCTCCTTCTTTCCGCATGCTTTGGCTCCTGCTTGGCATCAAAAGTTGGCATCAAGAATCCTTCTGCGGGAGCTCCCTCCCGGCTCGACTTACCCGAGGACGGTGATGTACCTGGGCTCCGTGGCCAGGTTGGCATCGATGGTGAGCGAGAGGAAGAAGGGGCTGACCTGCCTGAGCGCTTGGGCTCCAGCCTGGAAGCTGAGCTGGGCTGCCTGGATGATGCCCTCCTGGGCTGCAGGAGGAGGAGGCTGAGCCAGGGAGAGCCAGAGGGAGGCCACCCAGGCCAGCAGCGAAGGCAGCAGCATCCTCCTGCACTGGAAGCCAGGCAGGCAGGCAGATTGGGAGGATGGTGGTGGTGGTGGTGATGATGATGGTGTAGACACCTCCTGCTCCTGACCCGCCTCTAAGAGGAGGAGGAGGAGGAGGAGGGACCTGGCATTACTTCTGCCCTGCCTCCTCGGGAGTAATAAAGAGGATCTGGGCTTCC
Organism: Sceloporus undulatus; assembly: GCF_019175285.1. Lineage (NCBI taxonomy): Eukaryota > Metazoa > Chordata > Lepidosauria > Squamata > Phrynosomatidae > Sceloporus > Sceloporus undulatus. Next base: position 180,025,324 of record NC_056526.1, on the reverse strand, counting down.
CAATCCCCACCTCGGAGGATCCCCAGCTTCAGAGGCTGAGAGAGTGTGACTTGCCCAAGGTCATGAGCTGGAACTCGAACCCTGCTCTCCACAGCCCTATTCCAACACTCAGACCCACTATGCTCTGTTTGAAAGTCTCCCAGTCCTAGAGTTGGAAGGGACCTCAGAAGGATCTCTATTCCCACCTGCTTCTGCCATGCAGGAAGACCCCATCAAAGCACTCCCAGCACCCACCTTCTGTTGGTGGTGGTGGTTGTGGGCCTCCAGTTTGTATGGCAACCCGAAGGCGAACCTGAGAGCCAGCCTGGTGCAGTGTTGGATTACGACCCTGGAGACCAGAGTTCGAATCCTTAGTCAGCCATGGAAACCCACTGGGTGACTATCATTATTGTTATTATTTTTATTAAAGTTTATTTATATAGCGCCATACGTTTTAGACAGTGCATTACATAGTCATCAAACGATATACAGACAAAAGCCTGCCTACAGCCTACAACTGAACATCAGAAAGCAACAAAATTATAAAATAATGACTTAACATTAAAATAACTCTAAAACACTAGGCTATAAAATAATATACATTAATACAGTCAAAATCAGGCTGTAAGCTGAAAAAGTTCCCTAAACAAAGTCTTTAGTTTGGACTTAAATTTACAGGCTAAAATAAAGCTGCTTTGGGCCACTTTGCAAGTGTGATGTTTAAATGACTGGAGCATGGCTTTGGCATGGCTTCCGGCCTCTTAGGATGCATGCATCATTTAAACATCACACTTGCAAATGGGCAGTCAGTCCGAATGCAATCATGGAGCTTCACATTATTTTGAATTCACGTGAATGCATTCTGGCCTCACTTTCTTTTCATTCGAAATTAAGAGAAATCCCTGCTGTGTGGTAAACTCCTCTGTTGACCCAGAAGCTAGGACCAGGTCTAATAGTTTGAAGTTACACAACGGTAGATGTTGATTGACCATTAGAAGGAACCACTTCCATAATAATAATAAGGATGGGGAAATCTCTTTTGGGGTTTCCCTAGCTCACAACCCTCCAAATATCCCTGCTCCATATTTTCCAGGCAAAAAATTGCCCAGAAATTACTATTGTACCCTGCCTCCCCCCTTTAGTTTTTTCATTGTACATTTCCCTCCCCCCCGCCCCCCCAATTTAGTTTTTTCATTTGAAACTTCATAGCGTTGAAGTAGTCGGTGTGAGGATAGTCTGTGCTGAGTTTGAGTTGGAAAGGCTAAGAAACTGCTCCGGCAGTGTCTCTGTTGCTATTTTAAAAATTACTATTATTCTGGGTCAAGATCTCATTTAACAGTATGCAGAGACAATTTTGTGCCTTCTTCTCTGGCCTAACAAAGGTATCACCACAATGTGGATTTCAGAGTTTATCTTATGTCTAACATGACTATCTTTATGATTTGAGGAGTAGCAAGTGTAGCTGCTCAGTCACGAGAAATTGCAGTGAAGGGAGAAGAGTTTATATGACCTCTCTGAGGGTTTCGCTCCTACCAAGAAGCTACGAAATTTGGCTTTTGTTTTGCTTGGTTGTTGTTGTTGTGTGCTTTCAAGTCATTTCTGACTTATGGTGACCCCAAAGCAAACCTATTGTGGGTTTTTCTTGGTCAGATTTGTTCAGAGGAGGTTTGCCATTGACTTCCCCTAAGCCTGAGTGTGATTTACCTAAGGTCATCATCCAGTGGGTTTCATGGCCAAGCAGGGAATGAAATCCTGTTTTCTAGAGTCGTAGTGCAACACTCAGACTACTATACTGTACTATGCTTTCTGTTATGCTTGATCCAGTGCCTAAATGTATCTTCAGCCAGAGTCTACTAGAGGGACATGCTACTCTTTCCCTACAAACTGGCCTGTGAACCTCACTCTGGACAGAAGCAAATTTGAGATTTCCAACTTGTTTTTTCCTTCTTAACATTTGCAAACAGAGAACTGTATTTTATTGCTCTTTATTTTTTTGCAGTGAGCTCAGGGCCATTGGACATGTAACCTGATAAGCCCCCTTTGATAGCCTGCAGCCCTTCTTCTATTGTATTTCAAAACAGTATAGAAGATTACATGACTCTTAACACAGTTGCTCCTTTTCCTTTCCTTCTTACATTTTCTCATCTTTGACTGAAGAAATATGTGTTTTCAAAAACTTGCAGATAACTTTTTTGCCTTTTGGGGGTGGCCTGATAAGGGTGTTACCACAACATGGACTTTGGAATTTGTCTTATGGTCAACACAGCCAAACCTGTATTTTGTGTGACTTGAGAAATGTCAAACTTAGCTGCTCAGCTTTCGTCTCTGACACTAGAAGAGGAACTGATACCATTTTAAGCTGGGACTTTGTGTTTTTCTGGTTGCCTTTATAAAGATATTTATACTTTGAAAAGTTTTAAGGGATCCCTCCCCCACTCAGTTGGCACCAAAACCAGAGAAAGTGCAGTTAGACAAGAGTGGATGATGGATGTGGAGTAAATTGTGGCGTAGGCAGAAGGATTTGAATATCCAGCATTTTTCAAGCTACAAGTCTCCTAGTATCTCTTTCAACATTCCTGTTAGGAGGAGAGAGAAATAGGAGAGAGTAGAGGACACTGAAACAGTCCAGTGATGTTACTCTACTCTCCCTCTCCTAAAGTACTGTAAAGGAGATCCAGCATGGTGTAGTGGTTTTAGCATTAGACAACAATTCTGGAGACCAGGGTTTGAATCCCTGTTCAGCCATGGAAATTCATGGGTGGCCTTGGACAAGTCCCACTCTCTCAACCTTTGAGGAAGACAAACTCCTCTCTGAACAAATATTGCCAAGAAACTCCTTTGATAGGTTCCTCTTAGGGTTGTTGTAAGTCAGAAATGATTTGAAGGCACACAACAGCAAAACACTTAAGCTAGAACCCCTTGTTAAAATTGTAATGATTGTAATTAGAAGTCATTGCTGCTGGTTAGAAAACTCCATGCCTTTCTGTCTCTCCCCTAGCATTTCTCTACTATGAAGAAAGGCAACTACTTTTGCAGATGTACCATCTGGGACTGAATCATTGAAGTAGCTTTGGAAGAGTTCAGATTCAGTCTCCGTCAGAACAGCCGTTTTGGTTCAGACATTTTATAAACATCTCATCAGCCTAGTTTGGGACTTGGCCAAATCTGAACCACATCTTTGACTCAAACCCAGGCCTTCTCTGTTATCAGTCTAGCATTCTAACAGTACTAATAAGTTGTTTAAAGGATATGAGTTGTTTCAAGGGTATGAGGTTAGCAACCTAAATATTTTCTTCCTAATTGCAGATTCTAGTGACTTTAAAAAAGTACTTTTTAGCTCACCTTGTAAAAAAATGTAAGCAGGAAGCTCCTATCTTCTTGATAGGCTCATGCAATGCAAAACAGTAACTTTTGTCAGAAGATGAAGAAAACAAAGGGTGGTATGAATTAATTTTCATAACCACTCAGCTGCTGAGAAACACACCACCCGAGAAGAGTAATGCTTGGGCAAGGCTTTACTAATAGCATCCAGGGCTTCTCTGTTCTACCCAGCTTCAGCCATTACACGGCTCCTGCTTATTAGACACATGCCTGTTCTACCAACCAGCTCCATTATCATTTTTCCATCAGTTTAATCCCATGAAACTGCTAAAAACAACTAGTCTGTTCAAAGGTTCCCAGGGTTTAATTCCTGGCCTTCTTGGTTCCAGGGTTTCCTTTACCTTTGTATGAATCCCTGAAAAGTTGCTGCCAGAGAGAAAAGAACATGAGACTAAACTGACCACCCCTAATTGTCCAAGACGGCTCCTTCGATTCTCAACTGAACACAGTGAAACACATTGCTCAATTTAGACTCCTTGATACATAAGGTGGAGTTATGGAACTTCAGAATAGATGCTGGAATTTAAAAATATATATATATTAGCATTTAAAAAATGTGGTACAGATTTCTAAAACAGCTGTCTCAATGCCAAATGTCTTAACAGATGGCATTCTGAAATGAAGTCTATTCTTAAATTAGGTGTAACATTTCTCAAGAATGTAGAAATCACACTTTACTGGCAATGCTGGTTCTCTTCTTTTTCCAGGATTGCTAGCAGGAGGTGACAGAGCCTGCTTCAAGAAAGGTGAGAAATAAACTGCTGGACAAACTATATTAGTGTTCCATTTGCTGTTACGTCACAGATGTATGTACCATTGCACATAAAAAATGTTCTGTCTCTGCAGTGTGTCAATCTGAAACTACTACTGTGGTTGGAACCAGGAAGTCTGTTTGTAAAGTAATTAAGTCCCAGTTCTAACAGGAGATAGGAGACTCCTACAAATGTAAAGGAAAAAAAAAATCTCACTGCTTGTTCAAATTATACTAATAGTACTGTTAAACACAAATAACAGGAGTGTAATAAATGATCATACACAGTGGGATGGTGGTCCTGCGTTATTGATAGCAGCTATTAAAATGAATTTTTATCTGATATTTTATTCTGTCAAATATATTAAAAGTTAAGAGGTAGATCCATTGAATTAATTGCTGAATAGCAAATCAACAAGTTATTAAATTCCATTGATTTTAACCAATCTATTTTTTAAAAAATATATATTTTATGTTCAGAATGGCTTTAAAATGTACTTTGCTCTTGGAAATCAAACCCAAACTCTTTCCTAAGAAGATCGTGTTACAATCATGAATGAATGAAAAGGAATATTTGGGAATAGGGGATGTTGATAATCATGATCTTGAATCTAAATCCATTTACTGATCCCAAACAGGGTAGGTTAGTTAAAATCAATGGAATTTAATAAAGTGTTGATTTGCCATTCAGCAATTAATTCAATGGAGCTACCTCTGCTTGTACAGTCGTCCCTTCCGATTTGCGGGGGGATCCGTTCTGGACCCCCCCCGTGTGAATCTGGAAAAATGTCAATATTCAAGCCACCATTGATTCCAATAGCGATGCACTCCTGTGTGCCGCTATGCACGCACCTCAAACACACACACCATTTTGTCCCTCCCTGCTTGCCATCTGTGAATGAGCAAGACCACATACTCCAAGTCTGCGAATTGGGAGGGACGACTGTAGTTAGTAATTAGAGCGTGGGGTGGGAATCATGAGTTGCTGGACTGCAATTCCCAGCAGTCCTGCCCATCACAGACAAAGAGGTGGAAAAGTGGGAGTTGTATTCACTAACACTTGAGGGTCTTAGGATTCACATTCTGATAGGCAGAAGATTGTGAAAGATGGTGATAACAACAACAAATCTTTTTGTTTTCATAAATGACATGCTAAGTTCTTAACATCAGCTGAACTGGAGACCTAGAGAAGATTTTTTAGTGTTTATTATACTAAAATAAGCTTAGTTGCATGACTATCTACAGCAAACTGCAGACAACTAAAAGGCCAGAAATTCATCTTTCAGTTCTTAAATCCATATACAAGAATGATTAAGAAGCCATAAGGAATATCTGTTGGTATTCTCAGTAATTTTTCAGTGTTTATTATACTGTACTAAAATAAGCTCAGTTACATAGATATATACAACAGTTTATATGAATATATACAGCAGCTTGCAGTGAATTAAAAGGTCAGAAATTCATCTTTCAATTCTCAGATTCATGTACTAGAGTGATTAAAAAGCCTTAAGGAATGTCTGTTGGTATTCTCAGTAATTTTTCAGTGTTTATTATACTGTATTAAGATAAATTTAGTTACATATATACAGCAGTTTATATGAATATATACAGCAGCTTGGAGAAAACTAAAAAGGCCAGAAATTCATCTTTCAGTTCTCAGATTCATGTATAAGAGTGATTAAGAAGCCTTAAGGAATGTCTGTTGGTATTCTCAGTAATTCTTCAACTTCTTCTTGTAAAGCCTCAGCCTTTTCAGCTAGGAGCATCTGTATCCAAAACACAAACATCTGAAGTAAAATCATAATCATCGTTGTTGTCGTCATTTATTTATATAGTGCCATCAATTTACATGGCACTTTACAGGTACAAGTGAAAACAGTATTAGCCATTTTTTTCTACATATAAATGTTCTCAAGATGATCTCTACTTCATCCATCTGGTGCAAAAGCAAGTTCACAAATACAGGAACCAGTCTAATCCATGTATTAAAAGTGATCTCTCTCTCTTCCTGCCTCCCTAGCCGATCTACAGTAATTTGGTGCACTGCAGTGAGATCAAGAAACAGAACCTAGGATGGGGCCATACAAATGGAGTGTCATGGGTTGATTCCCGAAGCCTAGAGGCAGGATCATCATAAGCATGGACTAGATTCAGCTTTACTGTACAGTATTGCAAACTATGTATCTTTTCCCCTACATGACATGTCATTGAAGACTTACCTATTGCTAGGTGTCTCAGGTAGCCAGAACCTTATCTTGGCTCAAATGCAAGGTTGCTTTGATCATGGTAACTATGTAAAACCTCTGGGAAATGCAGGTTATCACAATATCACTGTTATAACAGTATGACTGTTATGGATTTTCTTTATTACTCCTGATAGGAAATGGTTGGCAGATGCAGGTTGCATTGCCTCCCTCACCCTCAGAGACCTTGGAGGGCTGCATTCCTTGCTGCACTAATTTCCTTAAACCCCCCAAATACTTCCCGTGCCCCCTCAGGGGTGTGTGGGCATTTTGCCACAATTTTGGCTTCCCCAAACCATTTTAGATCCAGGAGAGGCCTTTTTTACAACAAGAAGTAATCTAGAAGTTAAGTCTGAGTCACTCCGTTCATTTCCCCTCCAAAATACATATTTGTTTTTTTAACCTCTAGAGGACTCATGGAGGGCACATGCAACTATGGTCCTGGGAGCTACATGTAGCCCAACCCTGTTCTAGAACTACTTTATACAGATTCTTAGTGTTTTCCCAGGATTTGCAGCAATTTTAGTTACCTTTGCAGATGAAACTATTTTCCTGGCCTGACTTCTGGACAAGTGTTCAATTGTCCTCACCAGCATTTCTGGGTTTGCATTAGCCAAGTGTGCTAGAGTTTTATATCCTGAGTTGTACAGTTGTTTGGCTCGGGCCTGTGAAAGAGGAAAAGAATTAATTGCATGACAGAGCTAGCAATGAAACTGAGCACTCCCACCATGTTTAAATAACAGGGATATAACATGTATCAGGTGCTGAAGGCTCTATTTCAGAAAAAGGACTTGGCAAAACCATGTCTGAGTATTCCTTGTCTGAGAAAACCGTATGAAATTCAAGGGGTCCCCATAACTCAACAGATGAGCTGCAAGCGTGCACCCAAGCATAGTACTGGCAAATTCTCATCCTTTTCAAGATATTTTGTTGACAAAAAATTGAAAACTGCCACAAAATATTTCATCTCTGCACCTTGTAAAAAGACTGGCATGGGGGGTGGGGGAGTGGGTGGGAGGAAATTGTACAAAAATATACTGGTGTGTTTTAAACAAAAATTAGTAAACATTTCTCAAAAAATCTTGAAATTTGGAGATGACTGAAAAATGTGTACAAACTGACTTAATCTCATCTTGCGGTGAGAAAACAATTTTGAAAAATTTAAAGAAAAGATTTAAAATCCCTGTTCTGTTGTAGGAATGTGCAACCTGTGGCTGTCTAGATGCTGTTGGACTGCAATGCTAATCTCCCTGCACCATTGGTTATGCTGAGTAGGAAACAGGTTGCTCACTCTTGCTATACAGCTGTCGTATTCCCAAGCTCCCATCTGTATAACAACCTATTGTATCAAACAACTTTTTTGTATTTTCAATCTCTATATAATTCTTGATCTTGTAGGGAAATTTTCTGTCTCTTTCTTCACTATCAGATTTCCTTCTATGCAGGATGTGTTTAATGCACTAATAGAAAATTGCCACATATATATGTAAATTTTGGAAACAAAGAAGTGTTAGCTTAAATTTCAAAGCGCTTAAAAACTGTATCCTATTATTTCTACATAATGTATGTTTATGGTTTTTATGATAAACAGACATATAAAATGTTAGACTGCATGGGAAAAAATGTTTAGTTCACAGACAATCTGGTCAATCTCCACCAAAACTAAGATCTTCTAGTGGCAACAGAAAGCTTAACTGGCTGCCCTCATTTTATGACATCTGTTTGCTGTTGTGGTTGTTTTCTAACAAGTACTACACAATGATACTGGAGTGTTATGCAATCTACAACCTTACTAATTGTTTCACTAGCAGAACTTACTCTGCTTCACAAGGGTTAGAAATTTGTTAAAGAACAAGGGGTGGGGAAGAGAGACTGTCACTTTCTATCTGCTCTCCCTCTTCTCCTCCTGCCACTTCCCATGGCATGTGGTTAGCCATTTTAGGTTCTGTATGGGTCCATTTTAGGTTCTGTATGATCCTAAATTGGGTGAGAAGAGGCTGAAATTGGGGGCACATATGACTAGTTGAACCCTCAGAGCCTTCCAACTACAACTGATAAGACTATAAAACACACAGAAGAGGAAAAATTAGAGGAACCTCCTTACTGCAGCCCAAAGCAAGTCTACTGTTCACAACCACCTATCCAACAGAAGTGAAAATCTGCCTCCATGTTAAATCCCAGGAAAAGAAAGTGATCTTATATAGTTAAGATGGCAAAGAGAAACTTGCTGTAGCAAGCAGTTAGTTATAAAGGGAAGTAGACAGAGTAGGTAATTTATGAATAGTATTGTAGTTATTATATTTGAGGAGGGGTGCTTGCATATATGTTGCTCACTTGCTAGGGTTATTGCATTTTTGAAATAGCTTATAGTCAATTTTCCTTTATTCTCTAGACAACTAGATTTTTCTGAAAAAGCCAGTTTTACTAACCTCTAAAACACCTGTCACCTCCATAAGAGGGATGAGTTCTGCCTTAACACAGTAGCTCAGTCTCTTGGTAAGTTCTGTCAACAATGCTTTATAAACCCAAAATTCATTCAGCTCCTGTAAATAAACAAGTAAGATGTCAACCAAACTTTTGTTTCACAAGATTTCGTTTGGAAAATTGCTTATTAAATCCAGCTAAGTTTCAAACTAAATGATGCAATATTATGCATCGATCATGCAGTCTTTTAAATATAGCCCATGTGTTATGGGTGGAAAGTAACAAACTAATATTGGGAAGACAGGAAAATGATTACTTGGATGTCATCTTAAAATGCAATAATGAGTTGGCAACAGAATAAGGCAAGAAGCTGACATCAATAAATTATTTGCTGCTACTTAACTGATGTCACAATGGTTAGCTGAAAATGGATTTTTGCTTGGAACATAAAACAAAACAGTATTAGAAAAATTCTATGAGCCAATTATTTATTCTTAGTTTGAGGATTCTTTGTAAGTAAGCAAGTAAAATACAATGGGATGGTTTCAGTTTTAGCTATGCTTGGAAAAGACACACTGAAATTAATGGAATGTGTTAATGATAATTAACTCAGGTCTCATTGAATCCAATGGATCTATTCTAACTGAAGATGGAATTGTCCAAATGTATTCAATGAAGACTACTTTCCAAGTAACACTGCTTTGTTCAATTCTGGAATTAGAAAGGGGAATGGAATGAGAAAAAAAAAGGGGGGGGGAATCATTAAAAATGTAATGAGCGATGTTTTGATGTTTCACCAATGATGTAGTCAGCTATGATACATTACCTCACAGAAATGCAGAACTGAAGAGGAGAATGAAGAAGCTGAACTGAGAAGAGTTTGAATAAATCCTCGTGATGTGTTAAATTTTTCTGCCACATTCCATATGTTGTTCTCTTTCAACAGGGAAAGAAGAATGAAGGACAAGTAGAGCCTATTGACAGTTCTGCTGTCCACAGCCTAAGAAGATATTAAGTTACAAATTTAAACACAGTCCAGTTTAAAAAATCGTTCACATATTTCAATTTTTCTACACTAATAGAAGAGACAGTTACAGCCCCAAATTTATCAATTTCCATGATTATCTAAGAAGATTACTGACAGGCAATTTATATCTAACAAACATTAACAACAAACATTTCCCACAAACAGTTTAAGACAGAAATAACCTGAAATAGTGGTTATTAACTTTGTCAGGGACCCCCCTTTTGTTACTGTGAACCCCAAGACCAAACTCAAGATTTAAGACTCTAAAATGCATAAAATACTGTGCTTACTATGCACCTTGACTTGGGATGGCTGGGGTTGCCTTTTACCTCCATGTATATTCAGCCACAGAAGAAAAAGGCAGAGAGGAGGGAGGCAGGGAGGGTGGGCAGAGGAAAAGGCAGGCAGGGAGCTGCCTGGGAAAATGAGAGAGGGATAGAGGCTCTACTCCCCACTGCTCACTTGGGCTGTCCTCTTGGGCTCTTCCCCTTGCTGTGCCTGATGACTTCACATGAACCCCGACCACGGGAGAAAGATGAGGAAAGGAAGGTAGACAGAGAAAGAGGCAGGAAAGGCAAGCGAGCCCCACGGTTACCCCAGGGATCTGCAGACTACAGATTAAGAACCACTGACTTGAAATATTACAGTAATAAACATTATTAAGCCATTTATATTCAATGGGCCCTTTGGCAGGTTTTGGATCTACTAATTTTATTCTACCATATTATTAAATGGCGGTGATGTGAAGGTTCACATGCTGAAAAGTATGTGTTCACATCACTGCAACTTAATAATATGAGCTGCAAACTTCCATGCTTTTAGGCATCCATGGGCCCTTAGGAACCAAATCCCTACCCATATGGAAGGACCACTCTATGCTACTTGTCAACCATAATGTCCCTTCCAAGAAAGAAATACATTCAAATATCAATTTGATCTATTCAGCTATAAATCAGGAAGAAGATTGGAAAGTTGCCCCTGAATCTACAACAATATTTTAATTCTTACAATATATTTTTAAAAAGTCTGCATGTAACTAACTAGTAGGAAAAATTGAATGTGTGAATTTTAAAAAACAATAACTGCTCTAAAATTGAAACCTTGTAATCACAGAAGTAAATAGGGAATTGTCAAATTTTTGGCATCTCACATATTTAATGTAACTTTCTCTTACCTTTTTGATGACTTGTCCTGAAGCTTTTTTCATAACAAAGCTCTCAGACACTCCAACAATATCTGCTACATGTTGTTCTACTGGACTTAGTTGACTGTACTAGAGAATAGAATTAAGAATTAATCATATTTATAGACAAACTATGGTGCACCAAACAGGACGGTCTCCCGGCACCTAGTTTTCGCCCATGAGGAAGCTGCAGCCTCCAGACCACGGGACCTCCCCATGGACCAAAAAGAACCCACGAAAAGCGGGTTCTTCTTGTTATGCCATTATGATGTCGCAGTGCGCCAATGGCACACTCACGACATCATAATGGTGCCGCTCCTTGCATCCATCTGGACAGGGCCTATGTCACAAACAGAAAACATGGTATGATCCATCTGGACACCAATATGAGGAGGAATTGGCATTGAACTCAAAAGCACATGTGTACATATAGCACCCAGGGAATAACTTGGAATGGGAGGCCTTTATCCCTGCCAGTAAGTAATTTGCCAGCTAGGTGCAAGAGAGAGCTGTCTGGGAAGAGAGAACCATACAGGGATCTCCTATTGCTTAATGGCTCAGGAATTGTCATGCACATTCAGCTGGATATGTGGGGCAGAACAGGCTTTACTGACCTCCAACTCAGAGGTTCCCAGGATCCTTTGTATAATGGCAGTATACTGGAAGACATCCAATTGATACATTTATAACTGATAAGATAAATTCTTATTTTGGGGAAAAACCACATACCTCTTTAAAATACACCATCCAGTCTGGGCTACAGTGAGAAATCATATCATATGGTATTGTCAGGTACAGTAAATGAAGGCAGCCTTCAAGGATTAGTCCCTCCAGTCCTTTCTTCAAGTCTGCATAAAGTGCATTGCAGTATGCCAGATCAACAGAACCTAAGATGTATTTAAAAGTAAATGTTATATATGGCCCCAAATTCTGTAGGTTTATATTTTCTTTTCCTTCACTGTCAAGGAGACACCAGTTTATATGACATCTCAGTATGCCAGCATAGTAGCAGATTCTCCCAACCTCACAAACCAAAGGACCTTTCCAAATGATAAAAACCTTTTTGTTGCCCATTGAAACTTATATACAATCTTCACAAACTGGGCACTACATGACCCTTTCTGATTTAGATTGATACTGACACAGTGGGTAAATATAGTCTGACCCCTACATCCATGGGAGATACATTCCCAGACATACCACAGGGAGAACTGTGGATAATGGCAAACGCTGTATATCTGCTGCAAGCTGACTACAGAGTTGTGCTAGAAGACCTCCAGATGCCTAGAGAAAACTTCCCCCCACCCCCCGGATATGGGTAAATGAAACCGGTTAACCAACATGGGGGTCAGACTGTATTAATGACATTCCACACCAACTAACCCTGTAAAAGACTTATTTGTTGAGGAAAGCATTTTAGCTTATCAGCAACTTGATCCATAGTTTGTGTTCTGGCCACCTATGAACTCCTTTGTAATGCATGCCTACCAGGAATATGATTTACATATCAATAAATTAATTGCATCATCCTTCCAATATCAAAGGATTGGAATAGACTGCAGTGGGCTTATACTTCACTGGAGGGTAATATTTTTGTGACAGAAATTATACACATTAAGAAGTTGTAATGATAGAAGAGACTGAATTTGGAACATATGTGTTTCACCGAAAAACGGAGGAAGTTCTTAATAAGAGCAAGAAGTTATACGTTGAAGTTTGTTTCCTTCTTGTTCACAGTAGTGTGAGGTAATTTCAAATGTAACATACCACCTAGGAACATCACATCACTTGGCAGAGACTAATCTGAGAATCCTAAAATGCTTCCTCCTCTTCAACACTCTGACCATGCAGATATCATAACTTCAACATTGGTCCAAAACACACTGCAAAAATAATCCATTTTGAGACCACTTTAACTGCCCTGGCTCAATGCTAGGGAATTCTGGGAACTGTTGTATGGTGAGACATTAGCCTTCTCTGTCAGAGAGCTCTGGTGTCAAAATAAAAATATAATTCCCAGGATTCCCTAGCACTGAGGCAGGGCAGTAAAAGTGGTCTCAAACTGCAGTATTTCTGCAGTGTGTTTTGTCATCTTTCTCATCTCCCATCCCCACCAGCATGCTGTTAATGAAAGATCAGGAGATCTTGACAATCTACACATTTGTGCAACCTCTGCTATGGCCCAATAAAGATATACTATTTACACTTGCCCCTTTATTCTTCTGGTGATTTTCACAATTAGGGTAGAAAAAGACAGATTTGTTACACAATTAACCCCCTGGTCACATCTGAAGGGATTCCATTTTTCCCTCATTGTATTTTGTCAAAGGGAAGGTTGCATTTGTAAGCTGTGTGCTACTTTTACCACTCTGACTTTAAAATAAAAATAAAAATAGGAAGCTCTTGTCCAATTTTAGAATGTCTCTACTCCAATACAATGACATTTCAAATTTCAATAGAACTGATTAAGCATTTGCAGTAGAACTGCAATCTTATGCATGTACTCAGATGCAAGTGATCCTGCATTCAGTGGAACTTGTCCCTGCTTTGAAAGTATGAAGATGTCTTAGCAGAGGAAAGACTTGCTCTGTCAGAAATGTAATGGTCCTACAACCAATATGTGACTGGAAAAGGAAAGGTATTCCACTGACACACCATCCACCTTCCTCAGGCATAATGGTTCTTATTGTGCCTTAGGGCCCGAACAGACAGGCCAAAATAAAGCTGCTTCGGGTCACTTTGGAGGTATGCTATTAAAATGATGCTGTGCCAAAGCCACACTCCAGTCCTAAGGAGTGGAGTGCAGCTTCCAGCCTCTTAAGATGTGTCTGTCATTTAAACAGCACACCTCCAAAATGAGTCGAAGCAGTTTTATTTTGGCCTGTTTGTTTGGGTCCTCAGTCACAGGTGGGTAAGTGTATTTTTAGTAGATGTCCTTTACCTTTATAAGTTGCTTGCCCCAATGGGGTGATCTCTAGATTATGCTGAAAATTTTGTATGCTGTCAGAGTCTGCTTTCTCTTTCAGGAGATTATTATCTTTCAACCACTCCAACACTTCCATGGTTACATCATGTAAACTCTTTTCTGCAGGCAGAAGTTGTGGTTGGACATTAAATAAGGTTATACACATAAACTGGTAAATCTCTTCACAATTAGTTGCTATCTGTAATGGAAGACAATAATACAAATACAATATAAGACCAGCTAAATAGTACTTGAAAAAAACCCACAATATAGCTATAAGCAGCTACTTAGATCATTTGTTTCCCCTCCCAGTCAAAGATCTATGAAGATAGTTGACTATATTATGATGTCAGAATTACCTTTAATCCAACCAATGATAAGAGTAAGCTTCGGATACCCTTGTTCAGCTCTGTCAGGAGTTTGCTATAACAGCTTTCCAGAGGACTGTATATTAAATTTTGGACCTTAAAATGGTTAAAATTACATGTATCAATGAAAAATCATATGTGAAGGTGTTAGGACATTATCTTAACAGTGTCATTTATGAATCAAATAGACTGCACTGTATTGTCTTACTACCAATTAAGAACTGTGTATTCTCAGAAGTAGTTCCAGCTATATGTAATAACTCTTTCAAGAGCTGTGATTATGTATCTCCCTCCTAATTTTCCAGTTATGTAATTATACTGAATCAGGAAATCTAGCGGCAGTCAGAATTGCTATCACTTTAGAGCTGCTTTTGAGTTTTTACACTGTAGAACTGAGATTTTGTTTTGCAATGGTGTTATTCAATTATGAAGTACCACCACGTTTCAAGGAGAGATACTGAGACTTGCTGCACATATAACCAAAGAAAAAGTACCCTACAGTATACTTATTAATAAGGGGAGAATCCATTTATTTCAGTACTAGCCTGTGTTTTAAAAGTTGATGAGTTAAAGCCCCAAATTGCCAGTTGTTTGCTTAAGTTACCAGATGTCTGTCCTTCTCTTGCACTATAAGAATGCTTTCTCCAGCTTTGTCAATACCAGCACGACCAGCTCTTCCAATCATCTGCTTATACTGATTTTTCTTCAAGAATTCCATGGCCACATATGGAGCTCTTAAAATCACCCTGAGGAAACAATGAATATATGTGTTAATGATAGTTCTAATAATTTCCAATTTCTTCTTCCCAAGACAAAGGCTTGAACTTACTCTTAATTACCCCCCGCCCATAATGTATAACATGATTTTAAAAATAATTCATTACCGAAATGGAAAATCCACATACCAAACTGTTAGAAACTGAAGCATGAATGATAGGCGAAAGCACTTTAAATTAAGTTTTGACTTTAATGAGGAGAGAATCATGCAACCATGCAGATGTTGTTCAGCTCAATTTCCAGCAGCTCTAACCAGAACAGGTAATAGAGAGGAATGCTAGACCTTACAACCGAACAACATCTGGAGGGCTGTATGATTCCCTTCTCTGTCCTATATGTACCTAATTTTGTATCACATAAATACTTGGGAGAGCACACTGGAGAGAACTTTCCCTTTGGCTACCTTTAGGCTGCAGAATTTTCTCCATCGGAGACTAGATTGGCCCCCTCTCTGCTCTCCTTCCAAGCATTTGATGACTGACTAGCTATGCAGGAAAGGTCATTTAATTGGGAGGGTGTGCTGTACATTTATCATTACAGTAAAGTTTTAAAATGATTGTAAACTATCTAAAAGTACTAATAATTCATATAGTAGTCCATTTAAGTCTTTTTAAATTTTTTATCATTACATTTTGATATGTACCTTGCTTTAATTCATTTTCTAAGCTGCCATGGGTCCCATGTAAAAATCAAATCAAACCAAACCAAACCAAATTGTCTGACTTGTTGTTTGATCAAGTGTGGCAGATAGATGAATCTGGTGTCCTTGTTGATTGTTATTATCTGAACAATCAAAAGTAGTTAGGTCAAGAGGTAAGTATGCTACAGCCAAATTAATACATTTCTCGTAAGGATTAAGATGTGAATGATGAGCAGGCAGCAGGTGAGCAACAAACTTTGCTGAATGGTTCACTTTTGGGTACAATTATCTTTTAGACAACTTCGGCATCCTCTATTTTTGCTTTTTTTTTGCTTCAGCCACAATGTAAGAAGGAATTACTGAAAGAGGGGAGGACACTGGAAAGTTATGTTGCTTGCAATCTTCAGTAGAGGCCCTATTTGAGCCCAAGCAAAAAGGAGCAAGGTTTTCTTCCACCCAGCACAAAGACAAGCTGATCTCAGATACAGTACTAAACAACTGTATCTGTTTCTAGACCTTACTGCTCTAAACTCCTGGTGGATGCTTATATGAATGAATGCACCTATGCTGAAGTAATTCCCTGCACACAGAAAACTACCATACCAGGGAAATGGAAAAAAGCTGATGCCTGCTACCTAGTTTTCCATGTTAAAAGAATTTATTTTCTAAATGGAGGAACATGCAATCATATGAGCCCCACTTGTAGCATGAAGTGCTGTTTGCAGAACTATAATCAGATTCTCATATTTCAGGAACCTCTCTTCATCTATGTTGCTGAACTTCCTTCTCTAGATTCATGCCATTAAGTGAAATGTTAGAATCCTTATTTCTTTGACATGATAAAAATAGTATATTTTCGCCTAGCGTAGCCTTTAACAAAACCCAGTTCTAGTTGTTTGAAGGTTAACCTTCGAGCTGGCAAGTTAACCCCAGCAGCAAGCGTAGATGTACAGGTAAGGAGACAGAGAATGCCTGAAGAATATGCTTCTTCTATCCGTTTTCTTTCATCGCTGGTAAGGCCACTGTGATGATAGGCAATTCCAAATGGAACAGTTCGCTTCAGTACTGGACAAAGTCTTCCATTACATATGTTTGTTAAATCTTTCATAAGATCTCGTTTTTCTTTCTCCTTGAGCTTTTTATGGTCTCTAGGGGTAAAAAAGTACTATTAGACTAGCTGGCATATCAACTAGTTTCAGATTTGCATTCATAAGAAATATTTATTTCATACTTGATCATGTTAATCAGCAATAAAGAAGGAATGTTCTATTGCAACATCTATCCAGAAAAATTATCTAAAATGTAACTGTTAAAGTCTAATTTAGTAACTGAATTGCATCCAGGAAACATACTTGCTCAGATACTTGCATATCATTTCAGCTACATTTTCACAGTTCTTTTTAGTGGGACAGAAGACAAGGCAGGAATATTTTGGTATGACTTCTGTCACCAATGCAATAAGGTGGTCAGGGTCCATCTTCTGGAGACTACTGGAATACTGAAAGGTTAAAAACCAAGGTGTGATATTATGAAAACTGAACTTGTGGCCCATTTTGTCAAAATATTCATGCAAATCTTCCACACAGTTAAAATAAGTTATAATGAAGACACATTATGTATCTGTTCATGACTGTCACTTTGAATTTTAAATAACTTTTAAGAATGGTTGTTGTGCTTCTAGATCTTGGTACTTTTCTCAAACAGCTTTCATTTAGTTTTATATGTTTTATTCTCTGTTGCTGAATGCATCATCTTTTATATTTTGTTGTTTTTAGGCACAGCTTTACTGAATTACTGTTATATTTTATATTTTTATAGACTTCACAATTTACAGAAAGCTTTGGTTAGAGTATGATTTGAAAACGCAATCAATCAACTGTTGTTCAAGGTGTCCCTTTGATAAAGTAATAAAAATCAACACCTGATTCTTTCTCATGTTAGTATCCACCACAGAAGAATGCTAGAATCAAGGCCATTTAATCTCTGTTGGCAAGTGTGGTTTGAGCATTGGACTGACTCTGGAGATCCCTGCTCAGCCATGGAAATCTGCCGGATGACCTTGGGAGAGTCACACAATCTCACCCCAGGAAATCCCCGTGATAGGGTTGCCTTAGGGTAGCCATAAGTTGGAAGAAACTTAATAGACACAACAACAACATACACATTTAGAGCAAATCCCTGCTAACAGACAAAGCAATTTAAAACCAAAAATAACTCTTAAAACTGAATATACATTGATTTACATTTGATACTTTAGAGCCTATTATTGGTGACAGACTTAAAGTAGAAGATATTGTTGGAAATCTTACAATAATGCAAGAATGGGTAGACTTGTAGGATCACCTTTTTTCTTTTTTAATAGTAGAACCCTGAGATTCATCAGTGTGAGATGGAGTCAAAACACTGGATCTGTAGGAAGATGTGTTAAGAACAGGGTGTTTTTTTGAGCAAAATCTCAGCCCAAAAGTTCATTACCAGAACTAACATGTCACATTTTTTTCCATTGAGTCCACTCCTTTTTCTTTTCACAAACATTCTTTTTCAATGACTTAATTTACTGTGACCTGGTAGGGGGTGAGAGGTTTTTTTAAATTTATGGTTGCTATAGACAACTGAAAGTTAGAAACCCTTGCTGGGAGCCCATATGTTCTGATGAATCTTCCACCTACTCTGTTTGCAATAGATATGACCAAACATTATATTCTGCACAGGAAATCTTACTCCCATTTATTAGCATTACCTTGAATTCAAGAAGACGGGAAAACGTAAGGCCATTTTCTGCTTTGCTATCAACTTCATAGATGCAGTCTTGTATTTTAACAAATTCTTTCAATTCTACCTAGATTTTTAAAAATAGTTAAATATAGTAATTTGTATATAGAAAGATTTAAACATTAATATAAAGTGGAAAGATATTTAAGAAAAACCTCCTAATGATAATGAACTACATGTTACAAGCAGTTTATTTTGTTAATTTTATGCCTCATTCATGATGCCTTCCCAAAAATGGCAGTTAGATCAAGATATTTTCTGGAACTGTCATGGTAGTTGCTCAGCGTTTTGGACATTAGTTTCACTAAATCTACTGTTACAAAGAAAAGTTAGGCCCAATCCAGACAGGCCTTTGCGGCGCTCCCATCACGTGCTAGGGGTTGGCTGAGAGCGCACTGCCCATACTGGCCTCACCCCCAGCAATTGACGAGGGTGTCAAAATGGCGGCACCCTATACACACGGATATCGCCATTTTGACGCGACAGACCCTTAGTGTCCACATGTCACGCTCCCATAAGGACGTCACGTGTGCTCCATTGGCGTACTGCGGCGTCCTTATGGCGTCACAGGAAGAACCCGCTTTTTCCAGGTTCTTTTTGCTGCCTGAGGGAGCTGCGTGGTTTGTCCGCTGCAGCTCCCTCACGCAGCAAAACAAGGTGTGGGCAGACCGCCCTTTTTGGTCTGTCTGTATCCCGCCTTAAATACATTTTCTCTTTCTGCCATTGTAACTATGAAATAACATTGGTTTATAGGTTGGGTCTCCCTTATCTAAAATGACTGGGATCAGAAATGTTTTAAAATATCTGTATTAGCATATTTGTATGTAATGAGATATCTAAACACAACACTCATTTATGTTCATATACACCTTAGACACATAGCCTGAAGGTAATTTTATACAATGTTTTAAAATACTGTTGTGAATGAAACAAAATTTGTGTACATTGGACCATCAGAAAACAAAGGTGTCACTATCTCAGCCACCCATGAAAAAAAGGTTTTGGTTTTTGGAATATTTCAAATACAAATACAAATACAAATACAATTTATTGAGTAGCCCAAGGGCCGTTTCAAAATACTATTTCAGATTTTATAAGAAGGAGACTCAACGTGTACAAAGTTTTAAAACTTCTGACCATGCCAAAATAAATTAAAATTAGTAACTGGAGGTATGTTTCCTTTCCAATTAATTTCAGGTTTCTTCCATTTTTGCAAGCAAAGCACTGCACAAAGAGCTTGGAATGAAAAAAATCCCTCATGAATACACTGCAGAAATAATCTGGTTTGAAATCACTTTAACTGCCATGTCTCAATGATATGGATCTGTAGAAATTGTACTTTTCTGAGATATTTAGCCTTCACAAACAAACTACAGTTCCACAGCATTGAGCCATGGCAATTAAAGTGGTGTCAAACTGGATTATTTCTGCAGTGTGGATGCAGTCAGTATCAGTATGCAACATTTAGTCCTAAGAATATTCAACAAAGTTATCTCTAGTCACATACATACTGGCCTGAAATTATTGGTGTAGTATTCTGCTTTCAGGAACTGCTGCAGATCTTCAACGTTACTTAAAGTTGCACTCATTCCAATTATCTGAGTGGTGTCTACACAAAATAAATTATAGTTTAAAATGCTAAATATTTACAGTTATTAAGAACCACTTTCATCAGTAAATTAATGGGAAGAACAGCATCAATTTCTGAATCTGTCCTAACCATTTCTTAAAAATCAATTGAATTTATTTAATCTTGATTGAAGCAGCATAAAATGTGGTGGTTGTATGTAATTTAGATGGCAAAAAATCCTAAGTGGGTGAGTAGGGGACTGGGTATGCATTTTACATTGGCATTTTAAAAATGTTTTGAAGTGTCCAGATAGCATACAATAACATTTTCCTCAGACTGAAATATTCTATATACTTACTAGGAATCAAGTTCCATTCAAACTCATGCTTAAAACTAAATAGTATAGGACTATTTATTTCCTGTAAATAAACATAGGACTGAACAGTGAGAGCCTGCAAATATGCTCACTATTTCTGCTTCTCCTGCCTCACATAGCCATACCCAAAAGGTATCTATTTTATTTTGCCATTCTGAAACTAGTCCTTTCTCCTTCACAACCTAGAACAGGGCTCCATCCCACTCAGTGCAAGCCCTTACTGCTTCTCAAAATAGACAGCACTGCTGCCTTTCACTCTCCCCATATTTGAGCGTGTACTGATCATAGCTTGTAAAAATGATGGCATACAAAACAGATCTCACAGTGCCTAAAGACATTACTGTATCTGTTTCTTTTACAACACATTGCCCTTTAATTCTTGAAATAATTCTAAGGCACTTCCTCTTCTTAAGACAAGGTTGACTAATATCATTTAACAACATTCTCATGATAGATTGCACTATTAAAGTCAATTTTAAAAAGACTTTAGAACCATCATGGTTGAACTTGGTAAAATGCATTAAATCAATTTTATGAGCTCTAGACTTCATGCGGAAGTTACTTACTGCTTGTATAGAGAATCTTTGCAAGTGTCATTTCTAGAATAGCTCCACGACTTCCTTCTCCAAGCATGTGCAACTTTTAAGAAAGAAATAAAGAAATTATAAAACTGTGAAAGCATGAGAGCAGAAACAAACAAACTTCCAAAAACAAGGTCACATGTGACATATATATTTGATATTTTTTGGCCCACCTCCCATTTTAAGCTGGAAGCGCAGAATTCTCCTGGTATACAAAAGAGGGCATGAATTGAAAACAACAATCAGAATCCTTTCAGGATCTTATAAAAGCAGAGGTTCAGCTATGGAATCAGCTGCACATAGGACATTTTGTCTGATGTGGAATGTCCACATTGAGTTTAAGGCTGCAGAATTAGGGATGTAAACATGGAACCACTGAACATGGAAGGTTGCATAGCACACCTATTGCTTAACTTGAATGTAAATGCTACAGTGTAGGATCTCAACCTCTGAGCAAGCATACTCAAGGAAATCAACTAAGAATGCCAAGGCATTACACACATTGTGGCATTTAGTATAGGTCACCACCAGCGATTAAGAGTAGGTAAAAGAGCTCATCCTCACAAACAAATGGATTCTGGATAGAGGGTTATCTGTAATAATGACTGGCAAATGCCACAGATCTTTCAAATGGAGTGGGAATGTCTATTATCAGATGCAACTTCCCATCATCACCCAATCAATCAGTGTGCTGTGCCAAGGCAGTGAAATGCATCAGGAAAAACTTGGGTTATTGTTACTAGTCAATCAACAACTACTGTTCTAACAATAATACAAATTCATTTTTCAGAAAACGATGGCATCTTAGGTCATACTAAAAACAGCAAAATTAATTGGTTTCTAATAAAAGTCTTGAATACATTTCAACTTATTAAGAAGTAGTGATTTTAGAAGCCAAGTGTATTTTTTCAAGACAACAATGAACTGACAATAAACTTAAATTATTTCAGAAAAGCTTCAAGAGTCTGATAACAAACCTCATCAACTACAACTAGACCGAGGTCACCAATTCGACCTGTCTCTATCAAGGAATTCACCAGGCTATGTCCCTTTTCGATTGTAGCAACATACAGGGATTTCTTTTGCCTTCTTTTGATTGGAGGAATTCTTCCTTTACTTCCTGCATATTCCTCAACCAGAAAACCAAGTTCCATTCCAAAACCTGACAACGCACCAACCTGTAAGAAATACATAAATGTGAGAAGAAAAATACACTCTGCAGTAGACATTAGGAATCAGTTCTTAAACTTCCTTTGTGAGAATGTGCTAATATGTAGTTTATAATAAAGACCAAGTTCTGAATACATGCTTAACTTCCCAGTTAATAAAATCTTGTACATTGGCTCATTAGCAAAACATACAATGCAATTGGAAAAACATACAATACAATGCAACATTTATTTATTGAATGTATATAATGCCTTTCTCCCAAGATGGGATTCATTAATTACAGGGCACTGAATATGAAAATAACATCTGCATTACAATTGGAAGCCCAATAGTATTCTTGGCTACCTGAAAGCAGTTCCCAGGAGGTTCAATGAGACTTCTTAAGAGTGCATAGGACTACACCCTGTCACTACTTGGAATGGGGGAAATGAGTCTATAAAAGACAAGGATTCACATGGCTAGAAAACTACTGTTTTATACCTTCTCCTGCACTATAGCCACATAAGGCAGGATCATCAGAACATCCATTTGCTTGCAGAGCAATTCTTGAAGAATTAATATTTCAGCAACAAGAGTTTTTCCACCACTGGTTGGCAAAGAGTATATTAAATTCTTTTTCTGTTGCAGTGATTCTAATGTCAAACAAGCATGCTGCCAGTCTGTAAAATCCAAAGCAAGGTATTACTTAACATGCCTGATCTCTTTTTTTAACATTCATAACATTTCAAGTTAAAAATAAAGCTCCCTTTTGAAATTATACAAAAGTTCTGTAAAATATGAGACGTGACTCTCAGGGAAAACTCACTTTCAGGCTGGTGGCATTTTAAAAGTATCTTCAGTTTGGGAAGTACGCAGATCCTGGCAGTGTAGTGTTAGTAACTGGATTTGAACTCAGTGTAGGTTCCAAATCCACTGTGGTGATACTACTATACAAATGACACCAACATGGCATAGATGTCTTAGTACTTATAATAAAGAAGCAATCAGTCAAGCAATAACTCCCATAAAACGAAGTAAGATGTTGCACTTTGTGAAACTGGAATACGCTTTAGCACACCGAGAGGCATCTTGGAACTGATTAAATATAAAATGAGAAGGCATTTAAGTTTTGGTCTGGCAATTCAAACTAGCTGCCAATTCCAATATAGTTATGTTCGCAGCTACTACTCTGAGATCCTTTCAGCTAAAGGTTTTGAGAAAGGCTGTATCAGTCAAGTGCACTAAAAAGGTTTACAGTATAATGAAATTACCTTTCATATGAAATTCAGAACAGGAAAGAACAATCTGCTGCATGCCACAACTTTTTCATTCCGGGGGGAGGGGGGAGGGTTTGCAGAGATAACCTGAAAATATGTTTGTTCTTTAAGGACCTGTTTTTTTAATGAACCTTCTCAGCGCTCTGTTTATTCAAGTCTGGTGATTATTTCTCACCTTGTGATGGCAAACACTGAAGCTAAGTCTGCTGAGTGCTGTACAGCTTTATAATAGTCCAGTATCACCATCATTACTTTTTATGAGTATTGTTTGCCTCATGTACTTGGTTAATCCCTAATGTTGAAAAGGGACTGACAAGGGTATTGCAAAGAAACTAGGTTTGAATATCTCATACATGGCAAGACTGATGTTGTTGTGTGCTTTCAGGTCATTTTGATTTATGGTTATCCCATCATGGGGTTTTCTTGGCAAGAGTTGCTCAAGAGGAGGTTGCCTTTGCCTTTTTCTGAAGCTGAGAATGTGACTTGGCAATGGGTTTCCAGGGTTGAGCAGTCATTCCAAACTTGGTCTCCAGAGCCCAATGCTCTATCCACTACACCATGATAATTAAATGCCTCTAAGGGTATCAGAAGTATTACTTGCAGTGGGAGACATCTTGTACAGCCATAATGCTCAACAGCAAATAAACATGTGATGGGATTCTTCAGCGTCTTGACATAGAGAATCACACAGTTCCAAGTAACAAAGGACCACCAAGTCCAACCATCTGCTAATGCAGGAATCTCTTCCTAAGGCACCTCTGGGAGGGAAAATCTAATTTCTGTTTGGAGTCCATAAACAGCTGATCTATGTATGAACAAAAGCATCAGAATTTGGAAATTTGTACATGGGCACTTCTGCTTCTCTCCCAAACATGCCAATCATCCGGTGTCAAATCAGCAGATTTTTAGGGTGTTCCTGATGCTGCTATGATCTCACATAAGTTAGAACAGAACAATGAAATAAAAACCGATAACTGCTTATAAGATTTGTTAAAAATGCGAGAAAACAAACAAAGCCACAACTGGATTTCATTTCAAGTGTGAAAACAAAACCACAATTGGAAATATGCATTGCATACTGTGAAAACTCAAATTTAACTGGTATTCTAATGACTATACACTTGGACTGATACATGAGAATATAATGCAACATACTAGGAAAGTAAGCTTTATGGAAAAAGACCTTTGGAATTAGCTTAAGTGACACAGCCTTTCTACAGAAGGTTATAGGGCTGGTTAAGTTCAGAATGGCAGCTTTGATGACAGACATAATACAATAGGCAGGCAATTTGGATTCCAGGTCAGAACCATAGATCTTCCACGTCTCTATTTCACCAGTTCCAAGTTAACTATGCGCACAAAAGGGAGGTTCTTGTTTAAGCACAATTTAGATTGTGGCTCTGTTAAAAATGCAGAACACAACAACAATCTCAGTTTGATCTTTTAGTAAAATTTGATGTCATACTACATTTTCCATATACAGGATGAGTATCCCTTATCTGAACTGCTTGGTCCAAGAAGTGTTTTGGATTTTGGATTTGTTTGGATTTTGGAATATTTGTACAAATAAAATAATTCTGTTTCATAACTATTGCAATATAAAATGTCCAGCGGATGTGAACCTTAGCATAGAATGTAGTATTATAATAAAGCGTATGAGGATATTACCATAAAGTTTATCAATTCCTCTGAACTGCCATAGTAGCTCCTTGACTTTGGTGGGTAAGCCATAAAAAGGGCCAATATCAACAAAGGAAGGATTGCTTGTTTTCTCAATAATACCAATCTCTTCAGAGACAACAGCTTCTTTGAGCAGCTTGCTTTTAGACACCAGTGGAGTCGAGGTTCTGGCGTTCCCAGTCATTGCGTTTTTGAGATGGTCTTTGAGACTCTTTCTCCTGCTTGGTTCAGACAAAGCACTTGCAGAGGATTCGGTATCTTTAAAACCTTCTGTCCTGTTGCAGCAAAGGAGATCTGAGATCTTGTCACGACTGTCATCCATACAGGAGGCTCCTTCTCTTCCGTTTTCATCTGATTTTTTAAAAAACAAAAGCTGTGATGCTGGCAGGCTTTCGAGACTATCATCTAGAGGCTTTGAAGTGTGACACTCTTGCTCTTTCACGATCCCCAAAGTATCACAGCCATTTCTGCTTATGTAATTCTTAACAGCATTCCCAGTTGAACATGTATGGACCACATTCTTGTCGCTCTGTAACCGAACATCTCTACATACTGGTTTCACAGCTGTATTGTGGTCTAGTTTATTGTAATCAGGGACACCGTCAATAGACTGCAGGCACTTTTGCTCTAAATCGTTTACTTCAGCTAACAACGAACTGTCGCCAGAAAAGCTGTCGTAATCTCCAAACAGATCATCTTCACTGTCCAGGCACTGCAAGAAAAATGAGAATGTATGAGTATTTTTTAATACTAAGCATGCATAAAAGCCAGGGTGACCACCATCTTACTTTAATGAATACAGACCTCTGTCCATACAAATTAGTCCTGATTAACTGCATGCAAATCAAAGCTGTCTTTATTGGTAATGTGGCAAAAGGTCACTCTGCATGCACCTATAGTATTTTAGTCTAGGGTTTGCTATCAACCAATGAGGGTACGACAATGACACAATGCAATATAGACTGGAACGGACATACACCAGTATGTGTAAAGCAAAACACACACAAACAACACACACACAACCTAGTGGGAATTATGTTTTTAGAGGTGGATTATGTGTTGTCACAACACAACTATAATAAACATGCTTTCATTCATTTTGTAACAGCCCCTGAAGAAAGCCAATTGGGGACAAGGCTGAAACACGTATGCTAGGGGATTCTGGGAACTGTAGTTCTGTGAGACATCCAGCCTTCTCTGTCAGAGGGATCTGGTGGCACAGCGAACTACAGCTCCCAGGATTCCCCAGCACTGAGCCTTGGCAGTTAAAGCAGTTATTTCTGCCCTGTGTCTCCAGAACATGACACCAGCCAAAGCCCAGTGAAAGGGCATTCTGGGAATTGTAGTTTTTGTGGGATGTTTAGTCTTCTCTGTCAGTGATTCTTCTGGTGCCACAAAAACTACAACTCCCAGGATTTTGAAATTCCGTTTAAGGGATACTCAGCCTGCATTACTTTCTGCCCCACAGGAAGCATGTTCTTGCCTTGAAGCCGCCGGCACAAACTGATTCCTCCTCAGCATAAACACCCATAAAGCCTCAGGTGGCTTATTACCTCGAGCTCCGGTTCCTGCAGGGCTTCCCCAGAGCTCAGCCTCTTCCCAGCGGGAGGAGAAAGGGAACCGTCCTGGTCCCGCTCCCTTTTCCCAGAGGAGTCGCCTGCTTCTCTCTGCCGCCGTCGCTCCCGCGTCCTCTTCACGGCGACACCGCCGCCTTCCATGCTCCATTCTTTTCTTCCTGCTTCTCCTCCCCCCCACGAAACAGAATGGAACCGTCCAGTTCCGTGCACAATACGAGGGCAGACTGTACCAACTAGTCCAAAAAGGGGTTATGCGGGATGAATTATTTGACACCAACGCCCCTCTTCACGGTTACTGGAGATGCTCAGGCCGCATCGGAGGTAGAGAACACAACCGCTTTTTGTTGAGTCTTCCTCAGCCTGGCTAAGACACACTCCATTCCTTTTTTTCCTTTCTCCCCCCCCACGAAACGAAATGGAACTGTCCAGTTCTGTCGTTGCACAGTACGAGGACGGACTATACCAATAGGTACAAAAGGGGGGTTAGCTCGATGAATTATTGATGCACGTTTGCCCCTGTTCAAGGTTACTGTACATATACAGGTTCTTCTTTTTCTTCTTTTCTTCTCTCCCCTTCGAGAAAAAAGGAACAGTCCAGCTCTCAGCTCAGTATGAAGTTGGGACTGTACCAAGAAGTATAAAGGTGGGTTAGAGAACGATAAACGATCGATTGATGTCAACGCTCCGCCCACCTCGGTTAGTTTA
Source organism: Sceloporus undulatus (assembly GCF_019175285.1). NCBI lineage: Eukaryota > Metazoa > Chordata > Lepidosauria > Squamata > Phrynosomatidae > Sceloporus > Sceloporus undulatus. The sequence continues at coordinate 179,997,899 of NC_056526.1, read as the reverse complement.
CATATCAGGACACGGTGCCGATGCCACACGTCACTTCCGCCCCATATCAGACCAGAACAGGGAAAGCGGCGGGGCCACAGATGAGAAAGCATTAAACCACGTGACCCAACGGTTGCTAAGAGACGAAGGCGGGCGTTGAAGGGAATGCCGTGCGATGATTGGTGGTCGGGTTTTATTGACAGCTTTTTCCACTTGCCTCACGGAGCACGCGCCAAACCTTGAAGTGCTGCAAAACGGAAGTGCTGTGAGACTGAGGCGGAAGTTTGAGGGAGGAGCAAAATGGCCGCCGTGGTTGCGATGTTGAAGGGACCGGGAAGGCTTTGGTGTGTCTTCGCCGGACGGAGGAAGAATCTTTGTGCTTCTGGAGCAGGTGAGGGAGGAGAAGCCCTGCCCGAGACGGAGAGTGGCTGGCTCTTTCCACGGAATCCTAGAGTGGGAAGAGAACGCAAGGGCCCTCCAGCCCAGCCCCATTCTGCCGTGCAGGAACTCCCACTCAACGCATCCCCATTGACAGATGGCCATCCAGCCTCTGCTTAGAGACCTCCAAGGAAGGAGACTCCACTACACTCCGAGGAAGGAGTGCGTTCCACTGTTGAACAGCCCTTTCTGTCAGGAGGTTCCTCCTAATGTTGAGGTGGATCTCTTTTCCTGTAGCTTGCATCCATTGCTCCTTTGGGTCCTAGTCTCTGGAGCAGCAGAAAACAAGCTCACTCCCTCCTCAATATGACATCCCTTCAAGTATTTAAACAAGGCTATCATATCACCTCTTAACCTTCTCTTCTCCAGTCTAAACCTCCCCAGCTTTTTTCCCCTTTGGGAATGTGTGTCATCTAAATGCCATGCCCCCGAAGCAGCCAGAAGCCGCATTGTTTGACCCGTCTGTTTTGGGCCTCTGTCACCCATTTTCGGTCACCAGGGCCAGTGGCTTTTCTAGGCGAATCCTCACTCAAATTAACAAAGCTGTCTGTACATGTTTCTTTTCAGTTGCGTCACGGAGAAGAGAATGTAGTTCACAGAGCCAGCAGGTGCCCAGTGAGGCAGACATGGTGAGAGAGCTTGTGCTTTGTAGTTACGGTAGAAGTTTACAGTAGAAGTTAATGTGTTCATTAGAATTACAGTGATTAAAGGGAAACGCTTATATTTTTAATTTCATGCCGTAAGCCTTAAGTCAGTGAAGCATCCTTACAACAAACAGCACATGAGCCAATATAAAATATCTAACGCCACTTCATTCATCATACAGAATCTGGCACTGACTGATTGTAATTTTGAGTTTTAAAAATGAACAGCAAAGATCAATAAATTTATTTACAACGGCCTGTTTTTTTTTGGGGGGGGTTACTAGTAAAAACAAACATTAAATAAAAATAGTTCATATTGTCTGCAATCTAAATTTACATATCCTGAAAATTTATATTCCTGAAGTAGAAGGCTTTCATGGCTGGCATCCATAGATTTTGGGGCTCTGTGGCCATGTTCTAGAAGAGTTTCTTCCTGATGTTTCACCAGCATCTGTGGCTGGCATCTTCAGAGAATGGTGAAGACCCAAGGACCCAAGTCCTTTCCAGGCAAGCATTCTCTGAAGATGCCAGCCACAGATGCTGGCAAAACGTCAGGAAGAAACTCTTCTAGAACATGGCCACATAGCCCAAAAAACCCACAAAAAACTATCCTGAAAACTATTATAAGAATAGCAAGAAGCATCAATTCACATTTACCAGAATAAGGAAGGAATGGTTACTTCAAACACTGGGTCAAATCTAAATTCAAGTCGTGTAGATGGAAGTGGGACTTCCTTGCCTTTCTCCCCAGTAAAGTCAGGATGTTGTGTGAAGTTCCTCAGAAGAGACAGTGCAGAGGAGTGCAGGATCTCTGAAGATTAGATGAAGCCTTCTTGCATGTGTTCTTCCTGGAGTGTTCAATAAGTCAACCTGGAACATTGCTTCTTGCCATAAAGTATCTGATAGGTTAGTTGTGATAGAAACCTTACATGCCCTGATGATACTGGAAGAAGAAATGTTGGACTAATCTTCCCTGCAGTGAGATATATGGCAGGAATGCAGATGGAGAGTGATGTAGATTTAATTTGACACTGACTGCATTTTTACTGGGTTTTTAGTAAGAGTAGGTACACTAATATTTGGGAATACAGTTGGAAAGAGTTATTGGAGGTTAATTTTTCTCCATTCTTAGAATGGACAAGTTAATCATATGAAACTATGTGGGTTTTGTAAGAGATAGCCATATTAGTCTGTTTTGGCATAAAAACACACGAAGGAATATAATTGAGACTAACTAGAAAGAACAACCTTCTAGCATAAGCTCTTGTGGATTCAATCTATATTTTGTAAGTGTTCAGTTTTTAAAAAAGCATGTACCAAAGCTGACTTTGCTTCTTAGTGTTAGATGCTGAAACCAAGTTGCTTTCTAGAGTGGATTACTCCTAATTGATGTCACACTTGACGGCTCTTTTGTCCAGTTTGTGCATGCAAAAAAATTGAAGAAGTGCTTGTGCCACAGAATCTGATCTAGTACTAGTTTTAATTTTACAGGGTCTACATGTCTCCTCCTGCATAGAATAGTGTCTTGCTTGCTTAAGTAGTTAAGTGATCATTATTGAAAAGGCTACTACTAAAATTGCTCTTGTTTCAGCCTGTAGCGATGGAAAATCCCTATAAGGAACCACCTAAAAAATGCATCTTGTGTGGAACAACTCTTGACTACAAGAATGTACAGGTACATTCATTCTTGCCTTTTACTTATGCAGTGTGTTACAAAAAGCCAAGGAAAGCAAAGTTCAGGATTAGCAAGGAGAATACTATTTCACTTGTCTGCTCTCCTACTAATAAAAGAAAAATGCACTGCTTCAGGGTGGCACTTATTAGTAACCTTTCTGCTTCTTTCGTGTGTTTCCATTCACTCTCTAGGAGTGCTGGAAAGAATTTCAGGAGTTTGTTCAAAAGATACAAAGTGGATGGTTTCTAGAGAAACCATCCTCAGACCAGTTTCATGTAATATAGCATGTTAAGAAGGTAGTTCAGGTTCAGAATGCCAAGTGTGCAATGACCACATGCCAGCTGCATAGGGCAACACCTAAAATGGAGTGGAAGCAGAAGGATTGCAAGCTTCAACCGTACTGTGCTTTGACTATGAATCCATCATGCAATGGATCCAAACTGAGTTTCATTACTCTTTCAGTGGGGTTAAAGTGGTTCCCAAACTGTGGTCCTCCAGGTGTTTTGGACTTAAGTTCCCAGAATCCTTGACATTGATCAAGATGGAAGTTGAAATCTAAAATATCTGGACCAGAGAACCAGAGTTTGGGAACCATTGGAAGTGTAACATTTGGTTCCAACTCAGTATTTTACCCTCATTATTTCTACACTTGGGTTGCAACTTACAAACTGTAGGTGAAATGAAGATCATTACAGCATACTCAGAGCAACAATGTATTCTGAATAAAATAGTTTGCTTCTCATCTAGTATTTAATTATTTTGAAGACTGAAATATTTTGTTTCTCCAACAGCTTTTATCACAGTTTATTTCTCCATATACTGGTAAAATCCTTGGTCGACACATAACAGGTATGTAACAAAGAACAACTTTAGCAGTGTTTTGCCTACAGTTATATCCCGTTCGGATCCATATCACCACTTTCAAGGCTATTAAAATAGCTAGCCACTCATGATGAACTGTGTGCCTTTTGAATTGTTTTTGTGTTTTCTAAAACTGAATGGAGCTAAAAGATTATTTAACAAGTGTTATTTTAAAGCACAACTAACAGGTAGAATTTGGGCTCATGTAGGAACTGAGTATTTTATATTGTCAAAATATTGTTTTGGAATGATTTTAGAATGACTGTTTCATTTCATAGGCTTATGTGAAAAGAAACAATCTGAACTCACAAAAACTATTAAAAGAGCCCGAAAAACAGGTATATTTCATTTTTAAAATATGGAAAAGTTTACATTTTGCAAAGTCCTTGTCTTTCAAAACCTAACATCTTGATGATTATGTTACAGGATTTATGTCGGTGACATATAAGGACCCAACATTCCTCAGTGACCCTAAAATATGTAATATTAAATATCCAGAATGAACTGTTAATTGTACCTAATAAATGTATTTTTGTTATTACTTTGTGCTCATTACTAATAGAACCTCAATAAACAAGCCACTTCCACCTCAACAATCAGTCTATTGTTATTTCCTTCTGTATGCAGAATACAAAAGAAAGGGTGATGAGTATTTGTCCTGACATTGTCTCATAATTAATGATTTATTCCTTTTGTAAACCGAATAGCTTTGTTTCTTGAAATTGTAGTGAGCATTAGCAACACATATCTGTATTGTATGTATCGGGGTGGGGAGGGTATGGCATGTGGTCCCCAATCCCAGGTTTCTGCACCCTTCCAAAACTAAAGTGTAGTAGTAATAACAAAATTAGGAAAAATTCAAGTGTTAGTGCATAATCAAAAGGGATGTATTAAATGGGCTATTAAGTTTGGTCTGCTTCCATATTTTTTGGGTCACAGAAGTGTTGGGCCTCCAGTATAACCACTTCTTAAGTATACCTGGTATTAAAAAACAAAACTCTAAATATTTGTGGCCTGTTCTATGGTACTGTCTGAAATAATCCCTGAGAATATGAGACTGCTTTGTCTTTCTTGAATTGTAAGGACAATGTTGGTGTAATGAGTGAATTTTACTATCTGAGGGATTTTGCCCAGACGCCCTGAATTAACGCAGAATGGTAACTGTATATGCAGCAAATACAGAGGATAACTATAGAAAAAATCCTTTATATCTCTAGAAAAATTTAGATAGTTGGAGAACGTGTGTATTCACCAGGCTCTTGAGGTTCATCCTCATCTGGTTCAGCATTGCTCATATTTCTTTCTTGGTCACAATTGCCATTTTCTTCTCGAAATGGTTTTTGACGAAGTTGGAATGATCTTAGTCTTTTGAAGGGATTTGTTCCACTTGTACTTACACTAGCTTTTCGTTTCATTGCTAGCCTTGTTTCAGCTTCAGGAAAATTAGTTTCTTTGAGCATTAATGTTAGTTGGTCTGTTACTCTGATGTTGTGGTCAACAGTGCAGCAATACTTAGAAAGCTGTCTTCCTTTTAAAGTAACAATGTTCATGTTTAGTCCGGAGTTTGGGAAAAAGTTTTGCAAAGCCTGACAAAGGAAAATATTCTCTTTTGGCTCATCTGGATGGCTTTTGTTTTTTTCTGAAACAGAACACGAATAAGGTGTGAAACTAGAAAATACTTTATGACACTTACAGTAGATTTGAACATTAGCTGCATAGACCAGCAGTTGCTTGACTGATAATGAGCAGACAACCCCCCCCCCCCCTCAAAAAGTACAGGATTTCCAAACTATAGATGTAGCTTCCCCAGAATCAAAAAGGATTCATTTAAGATCCCAGTTTATGTACTGGAAATCACATTTGTTTTCCCAGCATCAATAAAGTGCAATTTAATTTCACATAGTCCAGTTTTACAATCTGTAAATCTTGCAAATGGCTACTCTCCCAGCATGGCTCCCTAATCATGTTCTGAATTGTTCCCCAGTTATTTATGGGCAGTGAAAATACTCAGCTATGGATGATGCCCAACAGGAATGACCTTTCTTGCTTTTCCTGCCTATCTGAATTGCAGATTGACAAGTCTGTCACACAGCTGCTTGGCAGGATGGCCAAAGTGCAAGCTCAGTGGGAAGGGTCATTCCCATGTACTTGCTCAGTATCACAGCACCAACCTGCCATCTCTCTAAGCAGCTCAGTGGCAGGCTTGTGGACATCCTCAAAGAGCTGCACACGAAGCCTTGTAGAGCCACACTGCCTCTTTTCTACTCAGCATTCACTGATGGTCCCCATCTTTCTTATAAAAACAAAAGCAGGGTGAGCAAAGGATTTTGCTATGTTGAAGGTATTAGCAAAATTATTTACAAAGTTTGTACATCTTACAGTATCAACAAAGTTTTTATACTTTACATTAACCAATCTGAAAAGCACAGCCGTAGACAGCTTAACAAAAGGAATAATTTAGTAAAGACGTTATAGTGGTAATTTCAGTTGAGAGAAAACAAATGTCTGGTTCTGGGCATGCTTCCCAATATTTTCCCCAATATTTTCTTACAATAAATTCTAGAAAGTCAGTCTTTCAAAAGACTCAAAAGAATGTAATGCTGTCAGTGATGAAACCTACACAGGTTCTTATCATAATAACTGTGCGTGTCTTTGACAAGTCAGGCCTGAAACAGATGGGCCAAATGATGAGATATTTCCGGCCACATTTGCGATGTAGCATTTAGAAGACACACACTCTGAATGTCAGTGGAAACCGCACTAACACTGCTTCTTCCTAAAACAACCAGGCCAAAAAGTAGTGTAGAAATCCGCTCCTTTTTGGCCGCCCAGTTCAGGAGCCCCAAAAAGTCTCGTTGCTGTCCTTTTGGCCCGTCTGTTTTGGGCCTCTGTTAACTTTTTTTACTCCAATAAACTAGCAATTGAATAATACAGTTTGTCTTCATTACCTGCAATTAGCATATGTTCTTTTTTTCTTTTTACTTCTTCTCTTAGTTGATCTACTTCTGCTAATAGATTCTCTATCAGCCTTTCACTATCCACTACTTTACTGCATAGATTCTAGAAAAAGAAAGAGATATGAGTGGAAAATGGGACTTTTATCATTACTTGAACACTGTTATCCTTACATTAATTTTTAGTGTCTCCAGCTGAGCATCCAATCTACAACTATATGTATAGTGGGGGAAAACCAATTTTTATTTGAAGTGATAGAAAATGTTCATTCTCATATCATGAAGTGTAAATTGAACAGGTGTACCCTATGCTGTAGTGTGCAGTACTGGAAGCGTCTAAGGAAAAAGCACTTCTCTCTTTGGTCCAGGCATATAGCTTCACAGAACAGTCAGTCATCTCTGTAGATTTGCACACACTTAACTCTGCAGTTATATTTGTTACCGATGTACATGGGTGTTGGGTGTATAGAGGTCATCCTCTGTTTACCAAGACTGGATGTGTTGATTCAACACATATTGCTTCCTAAATTATAACCTTGTAGATGTGTCTTTAGAAATTAAGACATAATTTGCTTGCAGATGGACACAAGAAGAGCAGCTGACTTAAGACTAACCTATGTACAATGATTATACAGATGATGCTTTTTCACATATTTACACAGAATTATATTTCCAGGCTGCATCATAATACTGTATATATATGAATGAAACCCACAGTAATGGAATTGGGTCTTTATGATACTGTATTTCAGGAGACTTTATCTGAACGCTTACTAATCTGAATAGCATTGTCAAAGAGTTATTTATAGCTTTGCATTACACATTAAATGGTACAAGAGATGTTTTCCAAAAATGTGTAACTTACCTTTAGTTCCTCCTGCAAAGTAGCATACATTTCATTAATCTTATGTACCTCTTTTAGAGACCCATCTTCATTAAAAAATTCTGACCTTTTAATACAAAAAGAAACCTACAATGTAATATTTGTATCTGTCACTTGTAATAAAGTGGCTATTGAAATATCTCAATTTCATCACTTTTAAGTGTGGATACTTTCATACATCCTAAACTGACACCAGAATTACAGAAACATACAGGTAAATAATTAAAATGCTACTTACTAGACAATAATGCTTCCTGAAAATCTTACTGCTTAAAATATTAAATGAGAAGCAAACTCCAATTAGGTATTGAGGTTTTTAGCTGCTTAAAAGCATATACTGTAAATGCACATACTTGCTCACTGCTACATAGTCTCTTTTTTCACACTGAAGACTTTATTTAATTGCTTCTTCCAACAGTGAACTCCGTGGCTCATAAATAGAATTTAAATGAGGCCATAAAGACACAAGCAAGGGCATTATAATAATTAGAGTTCATTTATATCCCCAAACCAGGACACAATCTTGTACCAGCATGCTCAAAACCCTCAGGTTTGCAGAAATATATATATAAAAATGATTTAAGCACAATAGCAAAAGCTACTATGACTTCTGTGATGTCATGGGTTTGTATATAAAAATGTTGCTCAATTTATTGTGTATGAGATGTGTAGCTATAGGGAAAGGGGAGAGAACAGAGTGTTGAAATGGATGCTGATGGGTGGAATGTTTGGTGAATGACAGTTCCAGTTTGAGTGGACTCAGTTGAGCCTGGGGTTTGAGCAGAGTGTAGGGAGAAAGTTGTTTGAGAATAATAATAATAATAATAATAATAATAATTTTTATTTCTATCTTCCCGCCTCTCCCGATGGATCGAAGCGGGATCGCAGCAAAGTTAAAATTACAATTACAATATTGCAGCATTAGTTACTGAACCATAAGGGTTAGACCCTTAGAGTGAGAAAGAGAGAGGTTTAGCTGGGTACTTAGTAAGGCTCTGATTTAGCTTGAGAGGACAAAGCGTGGCGTTCCAAATGTTACATATAATCTCTTTCAAGGTTTAACTTCTGTAAATAAAGTTGCATTTTTGTTGTTTTTTTCTTTTTACATTTTTGGCTTCTGAAATTGCTATTGTTCTGAGAGCTGGGTTTCAGACAAAATGTCTATGGCGGCAGCACTGCTGGTGGAACAATGGTGTCCTGTTGGGGACAGAAGTGGAATAAATCCTCACAGGAACCTCAGTGGTGGGATAAAAGGCGGAACCCTCACGTACAGGGTGGAATCCCCTACATTAGGTGTAGGCATTGGATATAATTCCTACAACTTCCATGGGGACGGGGGGGAGAAAAGAGACTATAGGGCAAAACAGATTGCACCGCCTTCTGGACGGCTTGGGAGCATGGCTTTTACATGCCGCATGCTCCCAAGTCGCTGGGAAGCTGCCTGGCCCTTTGCACAGGGGAGGCTTCATGATGTTCCAGCATTGCAGCGTTTACATGCTGCACACTGCCAGACTGTCATGAAGCCAGTTTTCGGCTTCAAGGCAGATTGGGGCCGTGGCTTCAAGCTGCCCCTTCCACTAGTCTTATTTCACAACTACGTTCAGTCAACTGGAATCATGGCATACAGAACATTAACAAAAGTATCCACGCAAATCTAGAGAGTGTGATGAACTGGCTTCCTTGACGTCTACGCAGTTTTCAGTGTCACAAGGAAAGACACACCTGGAATTATGAATTTGGGTTTGTGAGAGACGGACATATTGGAACTTTTTCCTGTTTGCTGGGAATTATTTCAAATCCAGGGAGAGCTACTGAAAATGCTATACAAAAATATGGAAAATACTCTCTCCCTACCTGTGTTCTGCAATTGCTCTACAAAAGCCAGAAGAAATACAAGAACCAGATACAGTTCTGTAACCTTGTTGCTCTGCCATTCCCAGATTGGCCACAATAAGAGGAACTTTCTGGAAAAGACTAGAAAAACAGATGTGTAAGAGTAAAATGCAAATATGGAAATTTTTAGTAAATGCTTTCTAATAGTGCATAACCAGAACATCATTCCTTTATTAATTCTTAACTGAAAGGTCAACAATTTACCTATGATCCCTGAAAATGGAAGCAAAGTGCCTCCTTTGTACCCAAAGAGAAAACGGCTGACAAGGTGGTGGTTTGAAGGGCGCTTCCTACTCTGTTGGTATAATCCAGAAGGACTCTGGATTAGAGAAATTGTCTAGTGTGAATTCTCCTCCCTTCTGCTGGAGAATCCACAAATCGAGAAAGTGAATGTTTTGAAAGACATTTTACTTCTGTGCAAATACAGTTGGCCCTCTGTTTTTTGGGGGATCTGTTCCAGACATACATCCGAACACAAAAATGGAGGCTCACACTTATTGAAGCCCAACAGGCTTGAATGGAGCGCGCCCCCATCCATGTGGCAAGGGCACGTGCGCCGAGTGTGCACCTCATTGCAAACAACGGAGGTCGCCCCTCCACATATATTCAAGGGTGTTGATTGCAGATCCGCGCATTAGGAGGGGTGACTGTATATGACTGAAACCGCAATTGCTACTTAAGGCATCTTAGTAACAAAGTCCCTTCCAATATGATTGGAACTGTTAATGTAACTGGCTTCAAGCCAAGAAGACCAATTTTGAGATAACATAGATAGCAACCTATAAGCTAGCATTCTTGAAGTTACATTTTGGATAGTACAGCACAGCCACTTCTGTGTTGCAGTGTTGTGAAGGCACTAATCCTAACAGTATTTTGATCTCCAATTCAGATGTAAAGGACTGGAGTTGGTTCTCATGTTATGTTGGCTTTTTTACTTTCAGCACTCGTAGGAGTAGGCCCAGCACTAGCATATATAATGCAGCACAAGAGCTAATAAAAGATGAGTTGTGGCAATGTAGTCACCTCTCATACCTTCACTTTAAAGCATTAGAAATGATACATGGTCATGATCTGAAACTTTGGCTTAATCAGTATGTCACAAGGCAAATACAGAAGCCAGAAAGACTTCTAGCACTTCAGAACATGTTTCAGTATAGCATGTAAACCCATACCTTAAACATGATGGCTAGCAATCATGAACAGCCATGGACCTCTATGCCTAGCAGGGATGGGAAATGTGAAGGGCTCCAGATGTTGCTGAATTGCAATTCCCATTAGGCTTAGCCAGCGCAGTCAACAGTGTGAGATGATGAGAGTTGCAATCCTACAACATTTAGAGAGCTCATTTTCTCCAGTTGTGTACAGGATTGTAGCCAGAGATCCAATAGTAAGAGAATGAAATGTCAACTGAACAAATTCCTTCCATTGCATGACTACTTTCAGAATGGAGTAAAGAATATATTATTGGAAATTAATGTATAAGTATTTATATATTAATGGACATGAATAAATTGAAGAAACTGAATGTATTATTCCTTGAGTAACACAGGTTTATTCAGCGATGAAATGTTACTTTCCACAGATGGGCAATGTCTGTATTAGGATCAACTACAATTCTACAAAAAGTGCTACTGAACCTTTCATAGGTTAGAAGATCCCCAAATCAGCTATCTTCACAACCCCAAAGGGCTACATTTGAATTACCAACCACATACAGTAGTTCCCAACAAATTTCCACTGTTGAAGACTTTTGTGGAAGTGTAGTTGATGGTATCAAACATATTACCCACTTGTAGATTTTTGTTTTGTTCTTATAGATCAACATGGCCAGCTTCATTTTTAGGACAAAGTTTTACTAGATAGGTCCTTTTGGAACTAACAGAGAAAGAAGTCACATAGGATCTAATTTTACTTACCCTTCTTGTGGTTTGTGCAAGGCATACTCAAGTTTGTAAGTGGATGAACTTGAAGAAGTTACACTGGAAGTTAGTAACAGAAAAACAAGACCCTGATTTGAAAAGTGTGATTGTAAACGTGTATGAAGGAGTCGCTCTCGGAAAGTCATGGTCTGGTCAGTATTGCGCCTGAGCTTGTACCAGCCTACCACAGTCTGGGAGGAAGGGAGAAAAGGCAAAAAGAAAAATTAATCCATCTTGAAATCACTTAATTTCCAACTATGAAAGAGTTAAGAAAAAGCTTCAAGGAAAATACATTGCTTTCCAATCCTTTGACCTGCTGCAGTGAACAATGAATTAGAATCAGGATTATGGGCACCATGTGTATCTAACACTGCCTAGAAAATAACTAGTCTTCAAAATTTTTTTACCTGATTGGCTTGAATGTGCATATTTATGTTTATATGGGATTATGTCTGTAGTGATCTTGGGTTCACAGAACCAGCATCTGCCTCTTGTGTTTGTCTACTTTTTCAATACTGTTGCAATGCCTAACTTTTTGAACAATACAGGCGTATACATATTTCCTCTATATTTATTTACTCAGTTTATGTCTTGCCATTCTACTACAAATGGCAACTTATAATAAAATAGTATAAATAAAGACCTAAATCCAGCTACTAGTTCCACCAAGAGTAGGCCTACCAAAACAATGCTGATTGATTAAACCAATATTAATGTAAATGCCATTAATTCAATGGGTCTGTTCTAGTGAAGACTAGCAAGTGGGTTTAGGCTCTAAGGGGTGAAACAGACAGCCCCGATGGGGCGGCTTGGAGCCGCCCCATTTAGGCTGGATTGGGAGTGTGGCAAACAGATGCGTGGTTCCAATCTAGCCAGTTTCTGCCCCAAATAGGAGCAGAAAAAATCCACTCCTATTTGAGGTGCAAAAAAGCCGCCCCTTTGCCTCTGGAGTCAGCTTTTTGCTAGCTTCAGGGCATGTAGTGTCTAAATGCCACACCCCCAAGTTGCCTGGAAGCCGCCCAGTGTATGATCACCAGTGCGACTTCTGGGCGATTTGGGGCGTGGCATGTGTAAATACCAGGCCCTCAAGCCAGCTTTAAGCTGGCTAAAGCTGCCAGTCTGTGTCGGCCCTAAGTTAAAACACGAATTAAAAATGTATTAGTAAAAGAAAAAAATTAGTATTCTTCCCATTAAGTCTCTTCTGCAGCAAAGGGCCTACTGGAATGAAAATGTCTTTGCATTGCAAAAGAGAAATGAATTCTGCTTAGCTTCCCTAGCATTCCATTAAGAGTTCATTGAGAAATACACACACTCTCTGTCACTCCCATCTATCTACATGGATTATCCCCCACCACACACAACAACAACAACAACATAACCCCCCAACTGAACCTGACCTCCTATAAGAATGTTAGAAAAGAAAATTAGGAATTAACAGCAACACAGAAGAGTGGCAGAACCAGGATATATTAGCGGGAAAATACAAAGGTTGTGATGCATTATTGTTACTGTTATTTTTACTAAATGTGGCTTGACCGGGAATAGACTTCTTTCCACTGACCTCACTGGGACTTATACTGAGTATGACATTATGTAAATAAATATGAGTCATGCTGTGGGAAATAAAATTTAGCTAGCTCATTATAGTATTACATTTCTTTAAAACAATTCAAGAGAAGACCTGCTGAAAAGTTCTGGAGCTTCCAAAACCTACTACATTTATGTGGAACTGTAGTTTATTCTAAAAAAGAGAAGAGGCTAATTCTAAGTGCAAAATACCTTCTGGCATCTTGACAATATTTTCTTCAGCAGTGCCTCATTCAGTTCTCCAGCAGAATTGTAAAAGCTAGAATATATAAAGATGAATCAGAATTGACAATGAATCAAACAGTATCTCTGTCTGATTAGAAGGAGAAACAACGGAATTAGAGTTCATCCACAAACTACAGTCCATCAGCAATGGATTGGACAAAGATAATGGCTTCCTAGCACACTATACAGTGGTGCCTCGGGTTACGAAATTAATTCGTTCCGCGGCTAATTTCGTAACCCGAAAAACCTTCGTAAGCCGAATTGCCATAGGCGCTAATGGGGAAAAAAGCCGCGGCTCTGCCGCGGCTCCATTTAAAACAGCGCCGGAGTTTTTTCGTAACCCGAAAAAACTTTCGTAACCCGAAACAATAAATCCCTATGGGATTTTTTCGTATCCCGAAAAATTCGTAACCTGGGTATTTCGTATCCCGAGGTACCACTGTACC
>NC_056526.1:179962133-179984295 GCF_019175285.1 Sceloporus undulatus | reverse complement strand
AATTCGTAACCTGGGTATTTCGTATCCCGAGGTACCACTGTACACATTTCAACACTATTTAATCGCATCCTCATGGGGGCATCCTACACTCATCTGTTCTCTTCACCTACAGGCTAGTGCCAAACGACTTGCCACTTCATCTTCCATACCCAAAGGATGTTGAATGTGAACTGCCATTCTCACACACCAATGGGATATATAGGTCTGACCCTGGCCTTCTACTCCACCAAATGCATCTGAAGAAGTAGGCTGCTGCCAACTTCTTTCTTTCAGTTAGTCTCAAAGGTACTGCAAGATCTCTCTACATCTTTGGAACAAAATTCTATATTTTTTAAAGAAATAACATTTAATTCTTACCTGAAGGGTTGATAACATGGAATGTGTTTCTGTATATCTGAAAAGAAATAACATTATATTGTTTTCAGTGCTTGGTGTAGACATATTTCTGCATATTCTTTAGAATTTTAAAAGAAAGATACATATGAAACTAAAGAATTATTATTCACTGTGACACTCAATACCGTTACGTCTGTCAAAGTGTTTTGCTGGTGAGAATCATAGAGTTGGAAGAGACCACAAGGGCCATCCATTTTGATTTTTGCAAGACTAGATTTAGTGTTCAATCACAACATTGCATAGCAGACACACCCATTTTTAATAGTAACACAAGAGAGAGAGAGCTTTCTCAGTAAGTGCTCCCACCCTCTGGAATGCCCTCTCCCTGTTTTCCTTTCGCCAGCAGGCAAAGACATTTTTGTTCAAGCAGGCTTGTAATGGTTAGGCAGGGAAGGTTATTATTTAGATGTATATTTTATCTGATTTTAACTTTTGTATGGTTTTAAATGATTTTATAGTATTTTAATGTAGGGATTTTAAATTATTTTAAAAACTTTATTGCACACGATTTTAATTTATTTCTGGAAGCCACCTTGGGTCCCACCCTGGGAAAAAGGCAGCATATAAATTAACTAACTAAGTAACTAGGGCCCATTTCGCACGGGCAGAAAGTACGCGCTCTGTGCGTACTAGGGTTAGGGCGCCGACATCTTGACGTTGCGGACGCCTAACGTCCGCATGTCTCACAGCACTAATGACGTTGCGAGTGCGCCATTGGCACCTTGCGGCATCATTAGCGCGCCACAACAAGAAGCACCATTTTTGGGCTTCTTTTTTGTGGCACAGAGGAGCCTTGTGGTTTGGCCGCTGAGGCTCCTCCGTGCAGCAAATGAAGGCGCAGGCAGACCGCCCATTTTGGGCAGTCTGTAACGCGCCCAAGTAAATAAGAAAAGACTCAGTCATAAAAGAATGTCAATGAGAACAGAACTTCAAAAAAGCAAACAGCAGAAATGGAGTGTTTAAGGATTCTTCTCCTCAAATTCTGCTTTTGAAGTGCTACAAAATCATAAAAAGAAAATTGTATTCTTTGAACACAAGGAAATTCAGAGCAGAACCCCATGGGCAGAAAAGAGAAGTACAAGTTGCCAGAAAATAAATTATGGCCACATTTGTACCTTCGCTTGCTGCTAATCTGAAAATACAGGACAGTGAGGGGCCATTGCAATGTACTTTGGGTGTGGAAA
The DNA here is from genome assembly GCF_019175285.1 of Sceloporus undulatus. NCBI lineage: Eukaryota > Metazoa > Chordata > Lepidosauria > Squamata > Phrynosomatidae > Sceloporus > Sceloporus undulatus. The sequence continues at coordinate 179,982,715 of NC_056526.1, read as the reverse complement.
GGGGAAAAGAGATGAACAGGTACAAAACAAGTTTGATGCTAATGCTATTCCCTCAGGAGAACAGACCAAGGTGTGGAATGGATTCCATCAATACAGAAACAATGGAGCAGTATCACTATGTGCAAAGATACCTCTGCAATCAGGCAGAGTTCAAGGAATACAATTTTCTTTTTATGATTTTGTAGCACTTCAAAAGCAGACTTTGAGGAGAAGGATCCTTAAACACTATTTCTGATGTTTACTTTTTGAAGTTTGGGTAAATCTAAAGACCCTGTGTCTGCTGTTCCCATTGACACTCTTTAACGACAGGGTCTTTTCTTCCAATCTCTTCACTTACTTACTTCATGTCATGTACGCTGATGGAAGACTTCCTGAGAACTGCTGTAAAACTGCACACATTTTAATCTCCACTTGGAGATGCATGGATATCAAGTGGTACTGGCCAACGATGTCAAAAACAACGTAGCTTATAAGAAAGGCCATTCACCCCACTTACCAATTGTATAAACCACTTCAACATCGTCCATTTGGGAGTCCGTAATACTATTTTTAGCTTCGCCCTTCACGTCCCCAAGGAGGAAACCTTCCTTTGTAAGCAAAGAAGAAACAAAAATCAATACAGTTGCTGTGAAATCTCAGGACTGCCAATTGAGGTGAAACATAAACCGACATTCTGGGAAAGGATAAGACAGACCAATTCTAATCAATACAATGGCTGGAATCCTGGTAGGGCACTATGCAAGTGTAAGAAAAATTGTGCAACCAGCTGTACTTACTCAGAGGTTACATAAATGTGATCCTATCATTTTGCCAACACACACACAGCCTTCTCTTTCCCTTTGAACTTGGTGGGTGGGGCTAATCAATTATTACACAATGAGAAAACTTGAGGACATGGTGTCTGTTGTACGACTGGTTCCTTAACTGAGATCCAGTGTAACAACGTTGGTGTATATTACATGATGCTAGAAGCAGATAGCATCTTGATCGTTACTATGATAACTGAGTGCTGTTGTTGTGTGCCTTTAAGTCATTTCTAACTTACAGTGACCTTAAGGCAAAGCTATCATGGGGTTTCTTGGCAGGTTTCTTTAGAGGGGCTTTGCTATTGCCTTCCTCTGAGGCTGAGAGAGTGTGACTTGCCCAAGGTCAGTCCTCCAGAGTTAGAGACCTCTTTAACTCTCCTGGCTTAATACTATGGCATTCGGGGGACTGCAGTTTTGCGAGACATTTAGCCTTCGTTGTCAGAGAGCTCTGGTGCCGCAATAAACTACAATTCCCAGGATTCCCTAGCACTGAGCCAGGGGGCGGTTAAAGCAGTCTCAAACTGGATTATTTCTGCAGCGTGTTTCGGACCTCGGGCTGCATCCGCGGCGCAGAAACAATCCACCTTGACGCTGCTTTAACAGCCATGGCTCAGTGCTATGGAATTCTGGGAACTGTAGTCCTGTGAGGCACTTAACTTTCTCTGACAAAGAGCCCTGGTGCCAAAAAAACCCCCAAACTACAAATCCCAGAATTCCATAGCCTGGAGCCAGGGAGGTTAAAGCGGTGCCAAACTGGGTTATATTTCTCCAGTGTGGATGCAATCTGTGGATATAATTCGGTTGGAAAGCGCTTTAAGTGGCATGGCTGAGGGCCCCACAACAAACTCCAATTCCCAGAATCCCATAGCATTCAGCCATGCCACTTAAAGCGCTTTCCAACCGAATTATTTCTTCTGTCTGGACGCAGCCTATGTTCCTTACCAACGGTACTGCCTCCCTTAGTTGAACGTACCGTGTCAGAGTCGGTGCTGAGGTGGTGGAAAGCCAGGGCCCCGAAGACGAAGCCCGGCAGGAGGGCCGTGGTGCTCTCGCCCTCCATCCCCAGCCGGAGCCTATAGGCCGCAGCAGTAGTAGGCTAAGGACTAGGGCGAGAGGAGGAGGGAAGAAGGGAGGCCCCGAAATGGCCGCCCAGGGCCGCCTCCTCAGAGCGAAGGAGGAGGAGGCAGAGGCCTCTAGCGCCCGCGCGGGGAAAGGGCAAGGCAGCCGCCCTTAGTCGCCAGACAAGGGAAACAGACCTTTCCCTCATCCTCCTTTTCCAGGACATGTATCGTCGTCTCACATTTCAACCTTAAGCCCAGGAGGAATTCCAAAACGTCCTCCATTTTGAGCATGACTAAAGAAGCCCATTGAGTAGCACCACATGTTTGCTGTTCCTCTTCAAGAAATAATAATAAGAATACAGTACTGTGTAAATAAACCATACAGAGTGACCAGCCCTCCTCCTTTTCTAGGACATGCCCTGCTGCATTTCAAACTCTTGTTTAGGAGGGATTCGAAAACGTCCTCCATTTTGAGCATGAAAGTACCACCACATGTTTGCTGTTCCTCTTCAAGAAATAACACAGTATATGTAATGTGGTGGAGGTGTGACTTCAATACGTTTGGCTTATGGCGACCCTAAGGGGTTTTCTTGGCAGGTTTCTTCAGAGAGGTTTGCCATGGCCTTCTGAGGCTGAGAGAGTGTGACTTTGCCCAAGGTCACCCAATGGGTTCATATGGGCCAACATTCAAGCCACTACACCACGGTGGTGTATATATGCTATAGCTGTAAATAAACCATGCACGGTCAGCAACTCTCCTCTTTTTCCAAGACATGTCCTCTATCCCAAGCTTCTGACCATGAGGAATTCCAAAATGCCCTCCATTTTGAGCAGGACTAAGAAACTCATTGAGTAGCACAACATGTTCAAGAAATAATACAGTATATGTAATGTGGTGGTGGTCTGCCTTCATTTCCATGGCCAAGCCAGGATTCAAACCCTGATGTCCCACAGTCCCAGTGTCCTAGTCCAATACTCAAACCACTATGCCACACTGGTGTATATGTAATATAGCTGTACATAAGCTATACAGGGTGACCAGATGTCCTCCCTTTCCAGGACATGCCCTACATTTCAGCCTTCTGTCAGGAAGAATTTCAAGATGTCCTTCGCCGTGAAGCACAGTTTTAGAGTTATATTAGTGCTTTTAGCTTTTATTTTTTTTATTGTGCTACACTTTTCTTTTCTTTATCAGCCAGCATATAACTTAAAGAACTATTGCTATAATACAAAAGCGATGGCAAATCCTTTAGAGCTTTATCGCATTACAGTATGTCAGCATACTGGCGCAACAACACCGACATCCTGCTGTACTGTATGACACCATAGATATCCTGGCATCATGCCTTCATAGCAAATCTGCATTTGTTTTAATTTTTTAAAATTAAAATACAACATTCTTATAATATTCAGAGTTATATATACATCATTGTTTCATATTTATCTCTAATTTTAGTCTCATTCTTGTACATCTTCCTTTCAATATTGCTGGTCCTTATATATGTCTAAATAGGGTTCCTTACCCTTTTTAGGCTAGGTCCCAAACTTTGTTGATCCCCCCCATTTCCTTTGAAATTGTTGCTCCGGTTTATCATTGAGCATCATTGTTAGTTTGTCCATAATCATTAAATCATTTAATTTTGTTAACCAGTCTTCTAACTTGTGGGGATTTCCTCATTTCCAATACTGTACTTTGCTAAAATTAAAGGGGCTGCTGTAATCATATATAGCATAACTGCTATTTGGTCTTGGTTCAGTTTCCCTTCCAGTTCTTCTGTGATATTGAATAAAAATAATTTGAGATTTTTTTTCAAAGTTTAGTTACTCAAACCACTATGCCACACTGGTGTATATGTAATATAGCTGTAAATAAACTATACAGGTTGACCAGATGTTCTTCCTTTCCTGGACATGCCCCACATTTCAGCCTTTGGTCAGGAAGAATTTCAAAATATCCTCCATTTTAAGCATGACTGTGAAGCACAGTTTTAGAGTTATATTAGTGCTTTTAGCTTTTATTTTTTATTGTGCTACACTTTTCTTGAATGCAATATGCACTACATTTTGTGGTACCTTGTCCTCCTTTGCAATTATGACATGCCATCGCCCTGAAACCATATCAAATGAATTTATATTTATATAAATGTTTTTAGTTTTTATTTTGCAACATAGGCTCCAACTATACATGGAGAGAGTAATCCCAGAGTTTCAAGTGGGGTTCAGGAAAGGAAGAGGCACTAGGGACCACATTGCAAACATACAATGGCTAATGGAGCGCACCAGGGAATTCCAAAAGAAAATCAGCATGTGCTTTATAGACTATAAGAAAGCCTTTGACTGCATAAATCATGAAAGGCTATGGACTACCCTTAAAGACATGGGAGTGCCAACACATCTGATAGTCCTGATGAAGGATCTGTACTCAGGACAAGAGGCTACTGTCAGAACAGAACATGGAGAACATATAAGAAAAGTAGTCTTGGATACAGAAGAAGGAGGTGTGAAAATAGGAGGAAGGAATATCAACAATCTAAGATATGCAGATGACACCACAGTAGTTGCAGAAAACCTCAAAGAACCGGAGCACCTACTAAGGAAGATGAAAGAAAATGCAAAGGCAGGCTTAATGTTGAACATAAAGAAAACAAAAATAATTATCATCGAGGACTTTCACAAGTTCAACCTACACAATGAAGAAACGGAAATAGTAAAAAAAAGTCCTGGGACCAAACATTTCTAGAAATGGGGACTGCAATTAGGAAATCAGAAGAAGATTAACAATGGGGAGGATGGCTATGAAAGGTCTAGAAAAGATTCTACAATGCAAAGATATACAACTCAGCACAAAAGTTAGAATCGTACAAGCCATCGTATTCCCTATTATGGATGTGAGAGCTGGACAGTTAAGAAAGATGATAGGAAGAAAATCAATTGAGATGTAGTGCTGGAGAAGAGTGCTGAGGATCCCATGGACAGTGAAAAGGACAAGCAAATGGGTCCTAGAGCAGATCTAGCCTGAAACCTCCCTGGAAGCCAGGAAGACCAAACTGAGGCTGCCGTACTTCGAACACATCAGTTGGACATTCACTGGAAAATACAATAATTCTGGGAAAGGTGGAGGGAAATAGGAAGAGAGGAAGACCACATGTCAGATGGATGGACTCTATTAAGAAGGTCACAAGTATAGGTTTGCAGGAATTAAGCAGAGCAGTGGAGGACAGGGGGTCTTGGAGATGGTTTCATCCATAGGGTTGTCATGAGTCAAAATCGACTCAAAGGCGGTTAACAAAAACAAAGCTTTTATTTCATAATGTCTACATTTTCCTCAATGTACTCCTTTGTGGTTATGACATCTGGTCACCCTGAGTTAGTGAGAAACACACTTTTCAAGACAGTGCTCATGTACCCTGAGATTCCTCAGTTCACTGAGGACCAGAGGGGAGATGCAGGCCCTGAGATCCAGGAACCCTAGCTATAATAGTCCAAAACACACTGCAGAAATAATCCAGTTTGAGAACGTTTTAATTGCCCTGGCTCAGTGCTAAGGAATCCTGGGGATTGTAGTTTATTGTGGCACCAGAGCTCTCTTCCAGGAAAGACTTAATGTCTCACAAAATTACATTTCCCAGAATTCCCTAGCACGGAGCTAGGAAATTCTTTCCGCAGTGTAGACTTTATCACACAGGGGACAATTGGAAGTATAAACAGTGATTGACCCATGACAATCCCACAATTGTGCTAATGGTTTTCATACGATGTCGAGATGAAATGTGATTAAAGTGCCATTATTCCTTGAATAACCAGGCAAGAAACAGCAGCCAATCATACACGGGATTTTCCTGTGAATGACTTTTTGCTGTTTATTCCCTGGTTATTCACTGGTTATTCGCAGGATAATGGCTCTTGTGCTAATCTCATTTTAATTGTGTTTTAATGTCAATTGTGTGGTTTTCACTGTTTAAACTTCACATTTTCCCCGTGTGATAAACTCCTGTGTTTTTGACCAATATTTTATAGGACCAGCTATAAATTCACAAAATGTGCAAACTCTTGAGTTCATCAGAATTTGTGAAAAATTCCAGCAATGTCTAATGCTTGTCCATTTTTGTGAATTTACAACTGATTCTAATAACAGTGTTAGCAGTGTCGCCCACCTGTAAATTCTGTTTACCCCTATGGTTTAATACAGTCTCTTTCTTTCTGAGGGTAAGCCATAAATAAAAATTGTCAAGTCTTTAAGAAACGGGAAGATTGTTGTTTGTTCAGCAACAGACTAAGACAGCTGTGTATGCCAGGAAGTTGTAAGGATGAAGACTAATTATTGTTATTGTTGAGGTGATAAATGACAGATCAAATAACTCAGGGATGGAAGCAAGAACATAGAAATTGTTTACAGAAGTCAAAGTGTTTCCAGACCTGACATGATGGCAGTGAATTTATGCTTGCCTGAAATGGGATATAAATATTTTATAACAATAGCTTATAATTCTATCCTCATCTCTCTCTTGTCTTAGTGAGCCCAGCAGACCTTTAAATATATCTGAATTATACAATGCACATGTAAGTATCAATATAGTGCTTTGCACACTTACGTGGAAGTAAGCCATATCAAACACAATGGGACTTGGATTTTCACTGTATCACATTTAATGAATTTATTTTATTATGTTCTTTATTTAGAAGATGTTAACCTTTTTTCCTCCTGAGATGTAGAGTAACTTGTAATAAAGCCCAACTGCAATATGACAGGTGGAAATGTAACAGATGGCACACACAGGTTTTTGCATCTTTCTTATACGTGATGACTGTTTTGTGATGCAGTACGTACATAGTCTCTATCAGATAAACAGGAAGACATGTTTACCTAAATAAACAGTGCTTTTGAAATCTGAACCTGTTAGACTGCAAAGTTATGAACCCACAATACAAGTGTTTCATACCTGAGGGCAATTATCAGCATTTTGATAATAAATCATCATTGATTTCATAAGGGTTGCCCAATCTAATTCCAGACTGTATATAATTTATACGTGATATGTAAAGGGAATTAAGTATTGGGGAAAGACATGTAGGAGTGGATATTGTATATGTTACAGTGAACTAGCAGATGTTCTGAGGATCCACAGCTGAAAGGGACCTTTGCACCTTGGGAATAGTGTATCTAGGCAGAATGAACCCAGTAATGCACAGTCTGATGGATTCTGTGGGAATTCTTGTGACCAACAGGTGAGATCTAATAATTTCAGATAAATATAGGGTTGGATAAAGATTATACCAAAATTATATGTGTGAATATCCTTGACATTTTGAGATGTGCTTGTTGTTATCGTGTCATTTCTGATTTATGGCAATCCTCAGTTGAATCTCATGTGGTTTTCTTGGCAAGATTTCTTCAGAGTGGGTTTCTCATTGCTTTTTGTTGAGGCTGAGAAAGTATGCCTTTTCCAAGGTCATTCAGTGTTTTTACCAACATGTTTCAGAGTCCTGGTCCAACACTCAAGCCACTACACCACACTGGCTCTGAAATATGTGAGATCTTAGGAAATAGAGACTTGATAATGCTAATTGTTAATTCTTTTCACACAACACTGAGTAGAATTGTTTGCTTGTATGGTTGCAAGTTCAGTTCAGATAATCCTGAGAGGAAACATTTTGAAGGGGATTTTTTTTAGGAGAAACATCTGAATAGGCTGAATTGTGGCATAGGAAGAATGAGATGTCAGTAACCTAATTTGTTAATAATCAGGTGCTGTGTGTGACAACACTGTACACTCTCACACTGCTGTCATACACAATACCTAATCTTCAGATCATAAGAACTATGTGTTATAAATTGAAAGTATTATAAGATGATGTTGATGTAGTCTCTCGTCCTTCTGCTGTATAAGGAACTGATCTACAAGACAGTAAGTCTGTCAAAGCTTAACGACAGCCGATTTGCTCACGAAGACGAACACATTCTGTAGAAACAAGCATGATGGAATTCTACTCTGTAATAGGACATCTCTGGACAGCCTACTTCTGCGTGTCGTTTATTCTAGGCATATTACCACATATATTTGCAAACGGTTATTTGAAAATCATAAGAAAAATTATTAAGGTAAGAAACAAAAGAATGTTTTCCTCTTCAAAACGGTTGATTTGTCTGGATTCCTCTACTGACTCACTTCTACAATCTGCCTCATCTAAGATTCTGATCCTTCCATTTAAGGTCATGTACTGTATTACAACTGTATTTCTAACTGTAACTTTCTTTTTGGATTTTTTCTGGAAAACCCATGTAAATATTTCAGATACACAGGATTATGGGTGGGATTGCAGACAGTGAGATCAGAGATAAAAAGTACGGACTCAATGTGACATTTAATTTTTCTCTGTATTTAATTTCCCTTTCCTACAACCACTGTGTATATGCATATTGTTGTTGTGTGCCTTCAAATAATCTCTGACCTATGGTGATCCTAAGAGGTTTTCTTGGCAAGATTAGTTCAGAGGGGGTTTGCTTATGCCCTCTCTTGAGTGTGACTTGCTCATGGTTGGTTTCCACGGCTGAGTGGTCTTACCCAAAGAACAGGTGGGGGACTGGTAACTCCAACCAACTGTCAGAGTTACTTAAAATGTTGGGGAAATTAGATTTCCAAGAGGCTTGGGTAACCTTTGGACACTGTGTAACAATATATACCAGTACTAACTGGGAGGACGCCAAGTTTTGGGGTTAATTAAGAAGATTTACAAGGTTTATTGAGAAAATAAGCAAAATGCAATCACACACACAAAACAGCAATTAGCACAAACACAACACATAGAGCTAACCAAAATGGAAATATGGAAAGGGGGTAGCAGACTTTTTAGGGATGTAGTGGGGTTGCCGTGTAGGGGAGGGAGATGAACTCTGTAGGACTTACCAGCTCCCTGGTAAGAGGAATTGGATCCTGTCAACTTTTAATCACCTTTTAATAACCTGCTAGTTTTCCCCCTTTCACCTTTAGGAGGGAGTGTAACCATGTAAATATCTTATTTCTGTCACCATATATGTCACTTCAGTCCCCTACTATACTACCACTGTAATGCCGAAATTGGTAATGGCAACCCGTTTAACCTGAGAGCGTGTAATGAAAATTTCTCCTTCTGTGGACCTTATCAAAGCAGGCTGACAGAGATACCTGAGATACCAAATTTGGTTTTAGACACTATGCATGTAAAACTTATTGAATCACAAAAACAATACAAACATTAAGTATCAAGAGCTCTTTCATTCACTCACACATTCATACAATACTCACACACACTTTCCTTCTGCTGAACAGTGATCAGTTGTCCTCAAAGGCTGGGGATGACATCGGTGCCGCAGTTGATGCCAACAAAATGAGGGTGAAAGCCAAAGGTCCTTATATTTTTCTTCTCCCTGGCTTTTTGGTTGCTGAAGTTTTGCTTCCCATTACTCATTTTGCAGCCCATTACTCAACTTCTTCTTTCTGGAGAAGACATGCTGTTCAAGGCAGTCCATTGTCCTGTCAGTTTGCAGCTCAGGAGAACAGCACTTCCCTGGTCATCCTTTGTATTTCGTCACACCTGAACAGCATCCTGCTTCAGCTTCCAAATTCCTCAGCATTCCTCGCCTCGGCTGCCAAATCCCTCCTTCACATCAATGCTCTGCGCTGAACCATTTTGTTTGGTTCTTCCTTAGTTCTTTGGTTCTTTAGCTCTGTATTTAAGTCAGAACTCATTCATTTGTCTCACAGCACTTTTACGCCAGGGAGTGTTCCTAAACACTGATGCAACTTTTTCCTGCAGTTCTGGCAGCTTCCAAACAGTCACCCAGTTTACCCTTGAGCAATACCCCAGGTATCACTCTAGCTGACCCACATACACAACTCAATGGAATCTCTGAACTCTTTCACTGATTCAGTAGATTTCACACTGGATCTATCAATCCCTCCACTGGATCTGTCAATTCCACCACTTGGCACCAATATGTCACAAGGTCTTCCTGTCAATCCATCAATAGGCACAGGAATGTGAGGAATGAATTGACTGAAGGAAAAGAGCTTTATATCTGGCAGCAATCTGACCAGTCTTTTGCCTGAGGGAGATGACACAAGAAATTCTTCAACCTCATGCAGGGTCTCTCTAGGAGCATTATTTAAACTATAAGGAAGACTCAGCTGGCCTCAGATCCAGAAAAGCTTCCTCTACTGCTCAGGTGCAGAGCAGAGGGAAATTCAGAGGAAAGGGAATCATGCAGGAGAATCAGGAGGAGAAGCTGTTCTGTCTAGATGACAATGTACGTTATCAGACAAGGGTAACTGGAAGTATAATCCAATGGTAATCTGAACGCAATCATGGGGTTTAACGTTATTGCATGATAGACTACCACATGCAATTTCAGGCAATGGGAAGTCAGTCCGAACGCAATCATGGGGTTTCACATTATTGCGTGAGAGGTGATCACACGCAATTTCGGGCAATCGCAAGCTATTTTTGGGCAATGGGAAGTCAGTTCGAATGCAATTCGAATTCACAAATTCGCTGAACTAGCAAATTCACGTGAATGCATTCTGGCCCCACTTTCTTTTCATTTGAAATTAAGAGAAATTCCTCCCGTGTCATAAACTCCAATGCCAGTCCTTCAGGCAGTTTTGCTATAAAGAGTCTTCAGAGGTTCACTGCTGGGAACACCCTTCTGATATATTGGTACAATTAAAAGAAAAATCAAGAGGTTTAAACTCCTAAATGGTAAATGAATAAAATAAAAGTATTAAAAAGTCTAGCTTGTCCATTAAAAACTTCTTTCTATATCATTCTTTCAGTTGTTAAAATCCTATTGGAGTAGAGAAATCTTTGCTTACTGGTGAAAGAAGAACAGGGAGGAGACTGATCTAGCCTCTTTTCCAAGGGAGTTCTGTAATCTGGAACAGTCAGTGAAGAGGAGTCTCCATTTAGGACACTGAAGTTAAAGGTAGAAGAAAAGTATATAGCAATTACAATATAATTATAAAATAATACTCAAAAGAAATTAAACAAAAGCATAATGAGCAGCAACAGAGTTAAGTGATAAAGCCAATAAGAAATAGTCCCAGAATGTTGAGTGTTTGGTCACACAGGAAATATTTATTTTATCCTTGGAGGCATTAGTGTGAGAAAAAGATTAGGAGAAATATTTCCACTGCAATACATGGATTCTGGATGGATTTGTCCTCACAAGTTCTTCAAAATTCAATACGTAGATCCCTCTGAATGGCCAGATGTTACCTTTAATCAGATCAAGAGGATTATGGCAGGGCAGTCAGTAAATAAAGCACCAAGAGAAGATACAATTGTAATGGAACTTTACAGGGTATGGTTAGAATATTATAAAACTGTTTTCCTGTATGATTTGTACTGGATATATATCAGAAGATTGGAAGCTGAGCACCACTGGCCTATATACAAACAGACAGCAGCCTTTCCTCTTTCCCACTCTTGGGCCCCATTCACATTACATAATTATAACACTGTTATTTCACCTTAACGAATTAAGTATAATAATGCATAATTATTCATTATTCCACCTAAACAAACAGACCTAGAACAATTACTGAAGAAGGTCAAGGAAGAAAGTGCTAAAGTTGAATTAATGTGGAACGTTAAAAAAACAAAAATAATGACCACAGAAAATCTATTTGAATTCACAACAGGAAATCTGAAATAATCAAGGAGCTGCTATACCTTGGTCAGAACAGAGATTGTAGTTAAGAAATCAGAAGAAGCCTCAGACTGGGAAGGGTGGCTATGAAATAAGTGGGAAAGATCATAAGGTGTAAACTAAAGTGAGGATAGTCCAAGCCACTGTATTCCCCATCATCATGTGAGACCAAGACAGTGAAAAACCAATATAAAGAAAATCAACTCATTTGAGATGTGAGAATACTATGGACAGCCAAGGAGACAAACAAATGGGTCCTAGAACTAATCAAGAACTCAACTGAACTGGAAGCCAAGATTATTAAACTGAGGCTGTCATACTTTGGCTACATCGTGAAGAAAAAATAATAATTAGAAAAGACAATGATGATAGGAAATGTTGAGGGCAGTAGGAGAGGAAGATCACATGTCAGACGGTTACACTTGATCAGGGAAGACACAAGATTGCGCCTGCAGGACCTGAGCAGAAAGGTCAAGGACAGAGGGTCTTGGAAAGGTCTCATCCACAGAGTTGCCATGAGTTAAAGTCAGTTCAGGGGCAGTTAACAACAATTCCAGTTTAACTGCCGTATGGAGTCCTGGCATTAGCAGTTGAGCAAGGAGCACTTAGAAATCTCAGCCATAGCACTCTTGTATTGTCACCAAAATAAAGACTGCAGTATTCCATAGGATGGAACCATGGCAGTTGAAATAGACTAACAGAGCTATAATTGTATACTGTGAATGGGTCCCTGGTCATCAGTGATTTGCATCTGGAATTTACCAGACTGAGAGAAGCAACTTAAAAATTACAAAATGCTACCTACTGTGGTCACTAGGGGGCAGCAGTAACAAGCCAACATGTCTTTCTTTGTACATCGCATCATGTTCTTAGTTCAGGAGATTATCAAACGGAAACTGCTGTGAATAAAAAGTTACAGGACCATTCTACTTAATTGACAGGAGAAGGACGGGATGAGTGTGAAGTCATGTGATAATCTTTGTGCAATTGCTCAATTAGGATGGGAGCATCCCATTTCTCATTTTTCTCAGTCTGATAATCTCCTTAGAAGCAGGCAAATTCATGAATCAGTTATCGACAAACAAAACTACAGTTGGCTCTTCACATTTGCAGCTTTGCCTTTTGCAGATTTGATTATTTGCGGAGAAATCTGTGCTACCTTCTTCTTCTTCTAAAAGGATGGTCCAAGGTGCAGGAATAATAGCTTAAGTCAGCATTTTGTTGTTCTTGCTACTTTAACAGGCAGTTATTCTTTGATGAACAGGGCAGCAGTTCATGATCAATGGACTTTAGCATCTTTTATGGCAGAATTTTACCAGCAACTGTGCCATTTAACAGCTATGATACATTTGCCAGTGAACTTGAATAATTGTAATCATAGTCAGAACAGATTATTTTTCTTTTACTTGTACTACCTTTCTTGTCCAAGCTGCTTTATCATACAATTCTATTTATGTTTACTTAGTAAAAGGGGTGTCCCTCCCAACCATTACTCTAGCAGCAGGGACTACTGGAAGAGAAGTAGCAAGGCCTTGGGGACATGGCAAAAATGTTTGAGGTAACATAATGTGCATCACTGGTTGTGTATTTCCCACCTATTTTCCCATAGAAGGGCCTCTGGAGTTGGTAATAAGACCTTGGACTGAAATGGCAGCTCATCTGTGGGCATGCATGTGGAAGGATCTGTAATAACATGTATACAGTGCAAGCAAAGCTATATAGGCAGACGTGACATGGCTCCCTCCTCATCCTCTTCCCAGTACCGCTTACTGAGAATTTGAGAACCATCACCCTTGGGTGATGCAGTGTTTCTAATGCTGCAGTCATAAGGCACTATGCGCCTGTTTCATCTCGCCCCACCTCCTCCTCAATGTTTTGTGGTAAGAAAAAAGTCCAAAGAAGTAGTGAGAAAATATAGTAGTAGGGTCACAAATGGAAGATGGTATAATTTCTTCTCTACCATAGTTAAAATTCCCTGAATGAGGCAGGATGACTGTACAAGAAAAGGCTTGTCTAGAAGTTCCCTTTGCTTGGGAAATGTCAAAACAGAATCCTTTCTTCACATGCTTATAGGAATCTAGGCTGTAATTCTATAAACACTTACTTTGGAGTAAGTCCCACAGTACCTAATGCAACTTACTTCTAAGTTAGCAAGCCTATGATTGTGTTGTTCATCTGGAATAATTTCACTTCCACAGATTTAAGTTTCAGAAAAGTGTTTTGTTGGTTAAAGAAAAGTATGCTTAAGAAGCAGAATTGTCTACAAGATGTTATGTGCAATCTGGAACAAGCGCAGTGTGCAGAATGTATGTGGTGTACATTGCATGGTGCTCCAGTGATCATGCACATGCGTTCACCTTATTTATGCACAGAACCCAAGATGCCCAGTGTTTTGGTCTCCATCAATGGATTAGTAGAAAACTTTGCTTACCTCTTTTTACAAACAGCAACTCTTCAAATAAGTGAAATCTGACCTACACTGAATAAATATCTGCTAGGCAAAATACGGTAGGTTCTGTCCCTTCTCACTGCAGGCAAAGATGTGAGACCCTTGAAATATGTACATTCACCCAGTCATACCAAATTCAGCAAGTTGGCCACTCTGGCAAGAGAATGTAAGGCGAGATAGATCTTTTGGTCTGACCCAGCAGGGCTGTTGTGATGGACTGGCTGCAAATGGATATCCATTTATCTCAGGAATAGAGTCTGTTTCTGTAAAGCTACTTTTTTCTCCCCATTGTAAGAAGTTTTACAGAAGTTGTTTTCTTTTGTCTTTCAGAGATTTATGTGTGTCTACACTACAAATTCATGGTGCCATAATCTGTTTAAATATCATGCCCAAAATTTGGGGATGCCTTGGGGTTTATGGTTAACTGACTGGATTTGTGTAGCAGTTCTTCTTAAACCATTTGGTATGGCAGACTAACAAGTCCTTCCCTGTAATATGCCAAGTACTTGTACTATATTTGTTCCATATTTGTATAGTTTACTGGAAACTCGACATGGATCAGCAGCCAGTGGCTCACATACCACATTGGTCCACAGAGCACCACTTTGAGTAGCATTATAGCAGAAGAGACATGCTCTACTAGGCACAGCTGGGCCAACAGGGCTGCCACAGTTTTCAGCTGGCCTTGTGTGACCCTCCAGTTGATGCTAAACTGAAGCTCTTGGCATTCCCCAGCACTAACCTTCCTAGCTAGGACTGATGGAAGTTATAGCCCAACAACATCTTTTGGACTACACTTTGCCCACCCTCTGATTTTACAGATATTCTGCCTGAAGCAAATTATGACATTTATGAGGATGGGAACTTTGTCATTGTCCATTTTCATCTTTAAAAAACAAAACAAAACTTCATTGCCTTAAAACCTTATTAGGAGTTTCTAAATAAGAATCGTCACAGCGGAGTACCTTTCCTTAATTCCCCCCCCCCCCCCCCCCCCAAAAAAAAACATCCATTTGCAAAGCAATATTGAACATACACTGTGAATCACAACTGCTGGAGAGGTTTTTTTTTAATGTATCCTATAATGAACTCAGTGCATACATGGCAATGCTGAAGCCTGAGCAAACTGCACAAACTATGTATGCAATGTACAGTGGTCCCTCCGCATTTGCTGGAGTTAGGGGTGAAGGACCCCATGAATGTGGAAAAAACACAAATTAAAAAACACTATTCTTTTTACCTAAGAGAATACTTCTCTAGGAACTCCAGGTCCTCCAGTGCAACTCTATGGTCAATATCTGCCAGAGGTTGATCACAGGAGAACCAACAAATGCCCAGAGAAGTGTTTTCTCTAGGAGTTTTAAGTTTCTCCAACAACTCTATTCTCAACTTCTGATGAAGCTGCACTGGAGGACCTAGGGATTCCTAGAGAACATATTAACCAAAACCGCAAATAATCAAATCTACAAAAGTCAAAGCTGCAAATGTGGAGGGCCAACTGTACTTGAGAATCTAACATCCATTGTAATGCAAAGAGAGTCTCAAGCTGAGAAGAACCATATCACTGTGGGAAAGAACATGCACAAATGGTTCCCAGGTAATATGTATTCAATTTGTCTGCCTTCAAGGAAACCTTGTCCATAGAGGCCTCTGTTGAGACATAGGAAGCTGCTTCAAATTAAGTTAGAACATGGGCCATTATAGCCCAGTGTTGTTTTTTGTCAGCCAACATAATCAGTCCTCATTGGGGTGATTTTAAATGCATGCACCCCAACCTTTTTGTAGATATGTAAACTCTGGGGTTCGTCTGCCTAGTGCCAATATTTCCTTCTTGCTTCTCTGTGGCCCTGTTTTGACTCCAAACTTGGCAGGACTCAATACCTGAATCTGATAACAGAGGCAATGCATTGGAAAAATGTCATCAAAATTTAAGACCGGTACACAAAATGCAAGCTGGACCTATAACATGGATATTTAAGCAGCACAGTATGTAGTCATTTTCTTGGTTATCATTAATAACCATCTGTGCAATAATATTATGTAGAGTTATGTAAGATACTAGATGTTATCTCGAGCTATGAAATGCTGTAAAGGCTGTCAACAATATTTATTTCAACTAAAATGTACAGTAAGTAGGTACCATGTTTTTAAAAAATGACTAGTACTTTCTGAATTTTCTACAAGTAAAGAACCCAGCAAAATAAACAAAATAATTTTGTTTATTATCAGTTCACTGGGGAAGAAGGGAGGATAGAAAGAATGAGAGCAACCTCACAACCATGAGCCACCTCACAGGAAATAGGACAACATCTAGCCTGTTGTGTTGTAACACAAATAGGCAGAATTTCCAGGATGGGCACTCCCATTAGATAGAATGAGGCCTTTGCCTCAGGCGGAAGCTGCCGAGGGGAAGACAGCCATGAGATACAGAGATACTAGAAGGCCAGAATTGTTGGATGAGAGCCACTGTGACATTGTGGTTTGAGTGTTGGACTACAACTCTTGAGACCAGGATTGGATTCCTGGGTCAACCATGAAACCCACTGGGTGACCTTGGGCAAGTCACATGCTCTCAGCCTCAGGGGAACGTAATGGATAAATCTTGCCAAGAAAAACCCAATTCAGTGTCCTCTACCTACAGAAGAGCCTGTGGCTTAACAAAGGGAGGATACATGCTGGATTCCAAGGAAGCATCTTGTTTGGGTTGGAAATGGACACTAAATTTCCTGGACTATGAAAATCTCCCAGTGGCCACATGGCCAGCCTGCAGATAGCCCTCCTTACTATCTGAACCAAGACCAGAAACAGAACATGCAAGCCTATGACTAACATCTTCCATTTTTGGCCCTCCTGTTTGTCTGATAAGAAACCAGTGTGACTTCAAAAGCTTGCAACATGGAATTGTGCATTTCGGTTGTCCCAATAAAGGTATCCTTGTTTGGATGTTATTGGATTTGCTATATGGCCAACACAGCTACCCCTAAATGTGTCCAAGCCTGCTAAAGTTTGCCTTAGGGTTGCCATAAGCTGGAAACGACTTGAAGGCACACAACAAACCCAAAAACCACTCTCCTGACTGATGCAGGTGGCACCAAGGCGCCATTTTATGCACGTCCCTGTGCAGCCAGGCCTATTAAGCGGAGAAGGACTGCGTTTTTAATGCTGGGCTAACCAAATTGTAATGGCTTGTATTTTATTATATTTTAATTTATAACTGTTTTAATCCTTAATTTTTAATTTTTTTTTATATTTATGCGTTTTAATTATTTTGTATTGTTTTTAAATTGTATCGTTTTATTATACTTGGCTCACTGCCTTGAGTCCCCCCTAAATTGGGAAAAAGGCGAGATAAAATAATAATAATAATAATAATAATTGGCAGAAGCAGCCAAATCCTCCTTCTTAAACTAAGTTTATTTAATTATGCTTATTTAATTAATTTAATTTGTATGTAATAATGTTGCTGTTTAGTTTTATAATGGAGGGTTTAAGGGGATTGTGTAACTTTTTATTTACAAATGTAATGAGTCAGGCTATACATTTTATTATTGTGATTATTATTATTGGGGGGTAAGGAGGTTGTGTAACAATTTATTTATGAATGCACGATAGATGTTGTTGATGTATTTTATTGTTGTAACCCGCCTCGACGGTTTTTGGGAGAGGCGGGCTATAAATACATTTATTATTATTATTATTATTATTATTATTATTATTATTAGACCCGATAGAGTCCCATTCCCCTCCATTCTCCTGAACCCGGGTCACCCTGAGCTCACAATGCCCTTGTTGTGAGGGAAAGAATGACACAAAGGCAGAACACAACACAAACCACCACAACCACAAACCCTGCTCCATTGAGGCCAGGGCTGTCGGGAAAACTATATACAGTATCTATAGTATATACTCTTTCTCGAAGGCCCTTCAATCCTCCTCCTCCATCTTTTCGCCTCAGGGAGCCCACAACTCCTGGTCTGAGGCGAGAGAGAGAAAGGAAGGAAGGAAGGAAGGGGTTAAGTGGGAGGAGGAGCGCCATTAAAAGCCAGGCCGAGGGAGGAAGGAAGGGAAGAAAAAGGGAGAGCCTTCCCCTTCTTCAGGGGCCGTTTTCCTTCCTCCTTTTTCTCCAGGGAGGAAGGGATAAAGAGAAGAGGCTCCCCGGTCCTTGGCTGATCGCTTCCAGGGGCTCCCCTTCCCTTCCCGAGTCCCAAGATGGAGGAGGTCTTCTCCCTGGCCCTGGAGCTCCTCAGCGCCTGGTTCGCCCTGGCCTTCCTCCTCATCGTCCTGCCCTCCATCTTCGGCGTCTCCTTGGGCATCTCCGAGCTTTACCTCAAGGCCCTGGTCAAGACCTTGGAGGTGAGCAGGAGCAGGGCTCCTCGCGGTGTGCCTCCGAGCCCTTTGCGACTCAGGGAGAGAGAGCCAGCCCTTGATTGTGGCGTTTTGTTTTGTCGTCATAGCCCTCTGAGGCTGAGAGAGTGTGACTTGCCCAGGGTCACCCAGGGTTTTCATGGCCAAACTGGGATTCGAAGCCTGGTCCCCAGAGTCCTCCTCCTAGTCCAATACATATATAGTGGACATATGTGTGTGTTTATTTGGCTGTCCGAGGAGTGCTGCTCCTTGGCCTCCCCTTCCATGGCCCAGTGGTCCTTTCCTTCCCTTTTTCCCTCCTGGGTTTCGGGGGCCCTCTAGGAATCTCCCCTTGAAGAGCTCTCCTCCTCCTCCTCCTTGTGTGCCTTCCAGTCTTTTCTGGCGCATGGTAACCCTAAGGCCAACCTACCCTAGGGTTTTCCTGGCTAACTCTGTTGAGAAGGGGTTTGCCATTGCCTTTCCCTGGGCTGAGAGCATGTGACTTCCCAAGGTCACCCAGTGGGTTTCTGGTCTCCAGAGTTGTAGCCCAACACTCAAACCACTATTGCCACCCTGGATCTCTCATCAATGGCTCACAAAACTAGAAATCCTCGCTTTTCATAGCATTGAGCCAAGGCAGTTAAAACGGTGTCAGCTGGATTATTTCTGCAGGGCGGAGGCAGCCTTGGCCTTCACCAACTAGACAATACAGTAGTTGAGAAGGGAAAGAGTCAAGTTACAAAAAGCTAAGGGGGTCCACTTTGAGGACCTTGAAATATGGGAGGAGTAGGAACAGTTGTTCTGCTCCTTATTTTCTTAGCAACCCCTCTGAATCCCCATCATCTGCTGCATCTGTTCCCCTCTGTTGTTTCTCTGTTTTTACAATTAAAGAAACCCTCTGTGGATTAGCTGGCTTTGCAATCACTCCCTTTTCAGGAAAGATGGCCTAAAACACCTACACCAACTATGGTCTTGTGGTTTGAGCATTGGACTACTACTGTGGAGACCAGGGTTCGATTCCCAGCTCTGCATGGAAACCCACTGGGTCACCTTGGGCAAGTCACACTTTCTCACCCTCCTCAGAGGAAGGCAATGAAAACCTCTTCTGAACAGATCTTGCCAAGAAAACCACAGGATAGCTTCGCCTTAGGGTTGCAAGTCGGAAACAACTTGAAGGCATACAACAACAAGGAGACATTCATCCTTCTCTGTCAGAGAGCTCTGGTGTCACAACAAATTACAATTCCCAGGATTCTATAGCATTGAACCGTGGCAGTTAAATTGGTGTGAAACTGGGTTATTTCTGCAGTGCAGATGCAGCCTAAGTGGCTGTGAAGCTCTGCAGCAGAATTGCATCGAGGACAGGATGACTAGATGTCCTCTTTTTCCAGGACATGTCTCACATTTGAACCTTCTGTTCAGGAGGAAACAAATTGAAGGCACATCACCACAACATTGTAAATACTGTATTATTTCTTGAAGGGGAACAGCAAACATAGTGTGATTCAGTGGATGTAGACAAGCACACAGCCCTGTTGGCCATATAGTAAAATACAATAACATCCAGAACCCACAAAGCATTGACACCTTTATTGGGCTAGCGAAAATACACAAAAATACACATCAGACAAAGGTGTTAGAGATCATACAGGAAGGAAAAAATTAATATTAGTTACAGGTCTGTATTTTGTGAAGATGTTGGTATTGTTTTGAGTTGGTTTGGAGAGATAGCTATGCAGGAAGGCCACTCTTCCTTCTGGCCATGGTACTGGGAGAAAAAGTATTTTAAAGTCCAGGAAATTTGAATCCCATTAGCAACACAAAAAGGTCATTCCTTGTGAGATCCAGGATATCTCCATGTGAGGTTACAAACCTCTTTGTTAGGCAGAGAACAGAGAAGCCTTCATCTTTTTGCATCAGGAAATTTTTAGATACAATTTTTAACTTCTTTGCCTGATGAAGAAGCTAGTGGAGCTTTGAAAGCTTGCAATGTGTATTCTGTATGTTTTGGTGGGCCCATTAAAGGTATCACTGCTTTATGGATTCTGGATGTTATTGTACTCCAGTGTAAACATGAAAGGCATTCATTGTCACTTGTCCATCCAGTGTTATTACGTTTGAATGAAAAATGCTACAGAGATGGCCAAATTTATAGTGCCCCCATACTTGTGGCCCTTTCTTTAAAAGACTGTGTGTTTGATCCCCATCTTTACAATGTTTTTAAGGCCCTTTTTAAG
>NC_056526.1:179946396-179962123 GCF_019175285.1 Sceloporus undulatus | reverse complement strand
ATTTGGTCTGCTTTTAGCCAAGTTGTCAGCCATAATATGAAACCACCTATGTCTTTTAAGTCATTACAGAGGTATGTTTCAATTGTTCAGTTCTGTTGTTGTTTTAAATACTGTATAGCTGGATGTTCTGGGCTTTACCATATTTCAAGGCTGTTCTGTTTTCATAGTTATAGTGATCTCATTACAGCTGTGAAATTGCTTTGTTCTTCTATTTATATGAGTTACCTTGGAAGCTTTGCCCTCTAAGGTGCTCTGAAAATAGTAGGTAAAGGTAAAGGTACTCCCTTGACATGAATGTCTAGTTGTAACTGACTGTAGGGTGCGGTGCTCATCTCAGTTACTAAGCTGAGGAGAGATGACTGCAGTGGTCATGTGGCCAGCATGACTGCACTGACAACTTGGGTGGTTGTGTGGCCAGCCTGACTGCACTGAACGCTGTTACCTTCCTACTGAAGTGGTACCTACAGTATCTGTTTACTTGTATTTGCATGCTTTTGAACTGACAGGTTGGCAGAAGCTGGGACTAGTGACAGGAGCTCACCCCTTCATGCAGCACTCTGGCCTCAAACTAACAACCTTCTAACCATCAGAATTGGTGTCTTTAACCACTAAGCCACCACATCCCTCTGAAAATACACTTGTCCCTCCACATTTGCTGGGGTTAGAGGCCCAGGACCCCTGTGAATGTGGAAAAACTGCACATAACAAAAACACTATGTTTTTACCTCAGAGAACACCTTTCTAGGAATCTCTTGGCCCTCCAGTGAAACTCTGAGGCCAACATCTGCCAGGCATTGATCATACAGTTGTGCTGGACAAGCTACAAATGTCTAGTGGAGTGTTCTCTCTAGGAATCTCTAGGTCTTTCAGTGTGACTTTTGGTTGACTATAGAGTTGTGCTGGAGGGCTAGATATTCCTAGAGAGAACATACTAATAAAATCTGTGAATAATGGTTAATCTGCAGAAGTCAAAGCTAAAATTGTGAAGGAACGAATGTACTGGAAAAGATAATCTCTGTAATGCAGAACATCTGGGATGCAACCTTCTTAGTGTCTGTGTGTCTGTTTTCAGATTCTGGCTTGGTTGCTTTTCCAGGGGTTAAACTATTGCTGAACATGCACTTCTTCTGTACTGTTTCATTAACTCTACTATTTATTTGAATATTTATTTATTTTCTTTATTTATATGCCTTTTTTCCTCCTAGGCTGGGAGAATATGTACAAGACAAAAAAAAATCATATTAAACATCATAAAACACTATAACATTGGTTAAAAACATACAACAGTTACAAAACAAATAAAGCAAACTTCTACCTCTGCAAAATGTTCCAACTAGGCGTGGTTTTAAAACAAAAGGGATGGACTTCAAAAAAATTGACCCAAGTTACGGATGCAAGATAGTTTTTCCTGAACTTGTGTAAATACATTCTTATGTTTGAACACTACCCTGGCCACCAGTGGTTGCCTACAGGTGAGTTAGTGCATGGAAGTTGTGTTCTTTCATGCCCAGTATCCCAGGAATAATATCTGGCATCTTCAGTTAACAGTGGGGCAGGTATCAGTTTATAGGAAAGATTCATAGAATCATAGAGTTGGAAGAGACCACAAGGGCCATCCAGTCCAACCCCCTGCCATGCAGGAAATCCAAATCAAAGCATCCCCGACAGATGGCCATCCAGCCTCTGTTTAAAGACCTCCAAGGAGGGAGACTCCACTACACTCCGAGGGAGTGTGTTCCACTGTCGAGCAGCCCTTACTGTTAGGAAGTTCCTCCTAATGTTGAGGTGGAATCTCTTTTCCTGCAGCTTGCATCCATTGCTCCGGGTCCTAGTCTCTGGAGCAGCAGAAAACAAGCTTGCTCCCTCCCTGCCAGAGACATTACAGAACTGTTGTTAGTGCTGCAGTGATCTGAGCTGCCCTGAGCCAGCTTCCCATTTTCCTATCCTGGCCTATGAAGTCTGTAATACAATTTTTCACCTTTGCCATGTACAGGTACTTGCATGCCTTGTTTGTCCAGTACTGGACAAAAATTACTGTTCTTGTATTACAGTTAGACTGTTAAAAAAAACCCTCTCAAACCTATTTCAACCTCTGAATGTGCCTGCCTTTCAGCATTCTTGCAAGGATTGTAAAAATGATGTATATTAAAAGCTTGAAGTGTCCTGAGGCAAGGTTGGGATGTGTGTGACTGCATCTCCCACTAGTCCTCATTGGTGACTGTGCTGGCTGTGGTTTTTGGGAACTGCAATCTGATGACAAGAGTGGAGGAGACATGTTCCTCATCCTTGTCCTAAAAAATTATAATTTATTCTAATGATAAATGGCAGAGCCAGGCTGTAAAAAGAAACAAGCCTACCATGAAAAATGTTCATGGTGAGAATCCCAAAGATGTGGGGTTGAAAATGTTCAAAAAACAAAACTTTCCAGTGCTTTGTTTCTCCATGGGAAAAAATGCACCATGTATGCACACATACATTTAACCATAGTTGTTTGGATTCTTGTACTGCAATCAGTCCTAGATGGAATAAATATAGGATATGAACTTGTAGTTATTCTGAGGAGATGAGCATTGAGAAATCCTCGTGGATGGAGAATAGTCTGAACATGTTTCAACAGACTTTTTATGCAGGACTAAAGAAATGTACACGTGGAACATGTACATTTTGAAGTGGAACAACCATTTCAGATAGGCCTTGCATGAGTTAACAAAAACACTTTGAACTTCTCCTGGGCATTTGATTGGTTATTCTGTGAACAATATTGGTCTAAGTAGGTCTTTGGTCTGATCCAGCATGTGGCCTCTAACACCTGGACAGTTTTCCAATGATAGCCTGGCTTTGAAGAAGCCATACTGGGTAATTTATGATGTTTTCAGAGCAGGTTGACTTGTCATAAGATAGGCAGGGTGACATATATTCAGCCATGTCTGCCAGCTAGAACACCCAACCGATTAGTAATGGGATTAGTAATACTCTACCTGAATGCTGTGAGCCTGGGGTGGCACACTTAAATGTGTTTACAAACAGTTACATTTAATTGAATTTGGTGAGGCATACCTCTGAGCAGATGTATTTAAGAGGGTGTTGTAACTCACTAGGAGCGGCCAGATTCTGTTCATGATAGGGACAGATATGAACAGGAAATCCTTGGGCTACTTGCTGTCACTCAATTTTATCTTCCTTCTAGGTTCTCATTGGAGTTTATAAGACGAGGGAAATTGGAAGTATAATCCAGTGGCAATCTGAACGCAATCATGGGGTTTAACGTTATTGCGTGATAACCCACTACACGCAGATTCGGACAATGGGAAGTCAGACTGAATGCAATCATGTGGTTTCACATTATTGCGTGATAGACTGTCACATGCAAATTCGAGCAATGGCATGCTATTTCCGGGCAGTGGGAAACCAGTTTGAACGCAATGCGCATTCATGTAATTGCTCTAAACTAGCGACTTTAAGTGAATGCGTTCTGGCCCCACTTTCTTTTCATTCGAATTTAAGAGAAATTCCTCCTGTTTGATAAACTCCATTATTGCTGTTTGCCTTTAAATTGCTTCTGACTTATGGTGATCCTAAAGTGATCATATCACAGGGTTTTCTTGGCAAGATATGTTCAGATGGGGTTTGCTTTTGCCTTCCTCTGAGGAAGAGAGCGTGTGGCTTGTCCAAGGTTACTCAGTGAGTTTCTGTGGCAAGCAAGGATTCGAACCTTGGTCTCCCGTCCAACATTCAGACTTCTAGACCACCCTCGCTCTAGTTATTGAGTAGGGGAGGGGGATCTCTAGTCTTTATATCTTGGACTACAACTGACAAAATTTCTTACCACTGCCTGTGCTGTGCTGAGATGGTTGGAAGGACCTGTCATTGAAGATATGTGGGATAACCCTATGCTAAGGCCTCTTGGTCAAAGGAAGCATCAGCCTTTGGTTAAAGTCTGTCCCTCAATATAGCCAAAGCAACCCGTTCAGGAATTTAGATGGGACTGGATATGTATTTATAGAGAGGACATCCATTATTCTATTTTTTTACAGTGGCAAAGCAGACACCCCTGGGTAGCCCAGAAGGAGAATATGAAGGAGGAAGGAGTAGAACAGATACATGAGAAGTGAAGCCTTCTCCAAGACTAGCAAAGGAGGGTTAATCAAAGTCTAAAGGTGCTTTAGATACAAGAATTGAAGTCAAGGAGTCTTGTCCCTTGCTCTCATTGGCACTTAAGCATAGGCAAAGAGACAGCTCAGGAATAAGAGCTGAAACCAAAGGTGGATTTGTAGCATCTCAACAGTGTTATTCCCTGTTCCTTTGCAGAGTTTTACATCCCAGTAGTTCTCAGTTTTTCTTTATAGGATTAGTTTCATCATCCATGGTACTGGTGGATCTCACATTGCCTGTTGAGCATTTTGAAGTAATGTTCTTGGAGCACCTGAAACTTTTGGCTTAAACACTCATTGAACTGTAGAGATGTCTTTGTTGCAAGAGGAGGGTAATTTAAGATAAAAAAGCTTGCCTCCATCCAACTATGTCAAGGTGCAGTATATCCAAAGTGATGGCATGTTATTTTGTAGGAGAAAATCCCACAAATACCTCTTTGCACCTTTTATTGTCTACAGTTGGCCCTCCATATCCGTGTATTCTTTATCCATGAATTCAAGCATCCACGGCTTGAAAGTATTTTAAAAAAGTATAAATACCAAAAAGCAAACCTTGATTTTTCTATTTTATATAAGGGACACCATTGCAGTATGTCATTCTATTTAATGGGACTTGATCATCCACAGATTTTGGTATGCACAGGGGTCCTAGAACCGAAACCTAGTAGATCTGGTTCTTTGCACTTTTCTTTAACCTTTTCTCATCCTCCTGACAGAAACCTCACTGAAAATTTGGAACCATCTCAGACTCCTGCCTGTTTTAATTTGGCCCACGAGCCAAAACAGTTCCCACCCTTCTGTATATAAGGACAGATGTACTGGTATACACATGGCTGTTTTTCTTTAACGGCTGATTTTGCTATTTTATATACCGTTGCAGTATGTATGTGTAGTAAGATTTATTCGGTTAAAAAATACAGTAACTTGATAAAATAATAATAATTGCAAAATACAATTATTAATAATTGTTAAAAACAATTTCAGATGCCAAATTCAAGGTGATGTTATATATATATCAGTTTTCACCAACCAAATGGGAGCGTATTTTACATAGAAGGTAACAAAATTTTGCAATATGTCATTGTATTTAGTAGGACTTGAGCATTCATGGATTTTGGTATACATGGGTTCCTGGAACCAAACCATAGCAAATATCAAGGGCCCACTGCATAAATGACAATAATATATTTAACAATTTCTTGCCATTTCCTAGCACTCTAATTCTCCTCCCTGGGGCAGTTGCCTCTTACCTTGCCTAACCGGAGGTCTGTCCATGGATACATGAACCTCAATGGCTCAGGGATCACCACCATTGAGTAGTACTGCCCTAGAGCTTACTCATAAGGAGATATGCATAGAATTGAGCAATGCTTTGCATAGAATGATGGGGAAACATCCTAATGGTAAGAATTGCATCTGGTCCTTTGCACTTTTCTTTGACCATTTCTCATGCCCCTGACTGAAATGTCATCAAACCTATGAACTATCCCAGACCCTAGCCAATTTTTATTTAGCACATGAACGAACACAGTTTCCAGGCTTCTATATATAAGGACATATGTATGATATGCACATGGCTGCTTTTTTTAATGGTGAAATCTGAGCAAACTTTTAGTCATGCTATGGTAAAAATTGGATTAGGGCTCTCGAGACCAGACACTGTTGATTTGGGAGTGGTGGATCTGGCCCAGGAGCTGTAAGCTGGCTGGCTGTTCTCTAATGAGTCAGCTTCCAATATTTAGCTTCCAGCTTAGCAGGGAACAGGGACACACTATTGAAAGGCAACAATATCAAAAGTTTAGTAGACATGCTTGGCAGAATCCAATGGTAGTGCTCTTCCTGGACTAAACCGCTTAAGAGTGATGTGGGAATGGTTCTAGATTCTGCCTCTGACCTCTCAGTTTAAACAAGAATGTGAAGTCGAAGGCTTTCATGGCCAGCATCCATAGGTTTTTGTGGGTTTTTCGGGCTATGTGACCATGTTCTAGAAGAGTTTCTTCCTTATGTTTCGCCAGCATCTGTGGCTGGCATCTTCAGAGAATTGTGAAGACCCAAGGACCCAAGTCCTTTCCAGGCAAGCATTCTCTGAAGATGCCAGCCACAGATGCTGGCGAAACATCCCTATTGAATTTGTTGACTTAGAAAGAAACTCAAACTCAGAAATCTGCTTCTGGTTTTAATTTTAGGTTGGATAGGGGTTTTTGGTGACGTTTCTTGCAAAATTGTCCGGCTTTTGCAGGCTTCCAGTGAGAAATGACTGTTTTGTCTCATATTTTATTTATTGCATGAGGCAGTATTGGTCAAAGTATGCACCACGCAGTTCTATCACTAATGTGACCCTGAAGGTCATTGCTCATAAAAACCACATACAGTACATCAATAAAAACACTGTTAGAATGTTCAAAACCAGCAAAGCAGTCACCAAAGAAGAATAGCAGCAGATCATCAAAAACAGAAGTCAAGCTGCATCAGAATTCATATTGCACATACCTGTATAAGCTCTTGAGAAGATGATTTCTACTTTTTTCCTTCTTTCTAAACAGTGGGCTACACTTCGGATTGAGAGGGGGATCAGAGAGCAGCATAAAGATAAACAGAAACCCACGGCATCAAATGGTAAGGCTTTTTAAAAATTAAAACTCTGTGTCAGATTGTTGTATAAAAAGAATGGCAATTTGAAGAAATTAGTCCTGAATGTTGGCTTGAAATATTATTCTATAAGTGCAGGCTTTTGGTGTAGTTAGCCTAGAATCCTTGTTGTCTTCTTTCATTTTTGCAAATGTATACAAAATAGTAGCTCTTTTGGCCACGGTTGCATATGTTAGTTGTTTGAGAAAGCTGTGGTTTTGATAGAATCTACATTTGTAATGCTCTCGTGCATTACAAATGTAGTTTCTATCAAATCCACAGCTTTCTCAAACAACTAACATATGCAACTGTGGCCAAAAGAGCTACTATTTTGTATACATTTGCAAAAATGATCACCTGGAGTGATCACCTGATCACCAGGAGTGTTTTTTCCCTTTGTGGCCATGTGAGAGATAGGCCCGTTCTGCACGGGCCTTTGCGTTGCCCCCGTCACATGCTAGGGGTTGGCCAAGGGCCTAGCGTCCATACCGGCCTCACCCCTAGCACGTGATGGGGGCGTAAAAATGGCGGCGCCCTATACACACGGGCACAGGCATTTTTATGTGCTGGACACTTAGCGTCTGCACGTCCCCCTTGCCTTGCAACGTCACGAGTGTGCCGTTTGTGCACTCATGCATCGCAAGCATGGCGCGAAAAGAAGCCACTTTTTGCGGCTTCTTTTTCCGCTGCTGGGAAGCCTCCCCCTTTGGAGGCTGCAGCTTCCTGGCGGCAGAAATGGAGGCGGTGGCAGACTGCTGCTTTCAGGCAGTCTGTAACGCGCCAAAGAGATTTGTTTGATCTGCCTCTGTATGTGCAAATATAATCTTGTGCACAGAAGCAGTTGCTTTCCTAATGATTGTGAACATGGATGATGGGTTACATGCGTCTGATAGCACACAATTCATGGCTATTGTGCAAGTAATTCATGGATATTTTCCCAGGTAACTTTAGTTGGTAATCAACTAATTGCTAACAACTAATTACTCAGTATTTTCTATCATGAATCAACTAACTGATATAATGAGAGTTCAGGTTGGGTTTGGATGTAGTGCTGAGCCATGGTTTGCGTGCTACAGGAGCCAGTTTTCAGGAGCTTTCCTTTGTGAAGGAGAGGAAGATAGGGGTTGTAAACTAACACCTTTGGAAATTACCAATTTTGGGGAATGTTTTTACAGTAGACATAGTTTTTTACTAGGACTGAGGAGACTTGCATTCAAAGTCCTGAATTACAGTACTTTGGAGCTCAGTCATTGGCCTTAGGCCACTTACTCCCTCAATAGGCCTGAATAAAAGAGGAGATAAGAACTACACACACCATAAACACACATTGCTCTAATCTCCTTTGTGAAAGAGTGATCCAAAAATATAATATCAGATAACCTGGATAAAGGTCAGATCGTTCTTGTTTTTACTGATGCTTTAGCTTTAATTTCCACACATTGCCTTCTCTCTTGTTCTTTGGTGCTTTGTCCTTATGACTCATGAGGAAAAATAGTTGCCTAACAATTACTTTTTACCCAGATTTTGAAACTGTGGTTTCACCTTTCTGTGGGTGGCAGAGAGTAATGCTGAGCAGTAGGGCATGGTTGACTTGGGGAAAATAATCATACTGCTCTTGTTCCTTTTTAGCTTGTAAAATGTCTTGAAGGCATATTTGCTCCATTATCTCCACCCAGAACACTTAAAGAAAGGCAGTTAGAGTCCTTCGCCCTATGCAGTTTTGGGTCTTGGCTTTCCTGGTGTCCTTTTTGTGATATATCCTGGTTGTTTATTTCAATGTGTCTCCTAGTTAGTTACTCCATGGCAGTCTCTTCCTAAAGCACATTGTCACATAAAAATCCAGTCTGTACATGTATAATTCATTGCTGTCAGGCCAGCCCCAAGAAATATGATCTGTGGAGAGGTCCTTCCATGCACCAGCTGTTGAGCTGAAGGATTATATTGTTTCCTGAGGGCACAGAATTGCCCTCTTCCATGTGTTACTTGGTTCTTGTATTACATTGGGATGTCTTAGGTTTCTGTGGGATTTTCTTTGGACTGAACCTGTAACCCTAAATCATACAAAGAGGTTGGTGTCTGCAGTCTTGAGTGGTGTATATGTTTACTAGAATTACATCAGTTGAATTTCTAATTGAATAGATAGGACATTGCCTGTTGTTAAAGCAGGGGTGTTCAACAGCTAACCAGTAATCTAGAGAAGTTCTACAAAGCCATATAATGTCATAGAGGCATAGCCTCTTAGAGTTGAAAGACATAATTTAAAATTCTCAGAACTTTAAACAAAAGTTAAAAAGCAGTTAAACTATATGAAAACTAAAACCACAGTAGTTAAAAACATAAGGCATGTAAACAACAACACAAATAAAAGTCCAACACATTCTACAAGGTCTGTTCCCACAATTTTTTTTTCATAGTCTTGCTGAAATAAAAAAAATTGCCCATCACTTGCTTATGAAAAGATAGCAAGGAGAGTGTCAGTCTAAGCTCTTTGGAAAGGAAGAGCTTTCCCAATCTTTCCTTGTCAATCTGTGCAGTAGCTTGTTTGAAAGCTGATATAATCAGATATTCTTCAGAAAGCTCCTCATGGAAAAAATGGTTATGATAGGTTCTAGCCTGTCTGCATGTCGAGGGGAAAGCTGGCCCACTCAAAAAAAGTTTCAAGCTATTGTGGCTTTGGAAGGCAATGTTATTTACTAATGATACAGTTTCCCTAGACTAGTAGTTTTCTACCTTGGGCTATCAGATGTTGTTGGAATACAACTCCCTGAATCCTTGCATATTGTCCATGTTGGCTTGGTCTTTTGAGAGCTAAAGACCTAAGGTGAGGAAACAATGATAGATAAAATGTTGATAACCAAAATAAAAATCCTTCTTCTCCAATTTGATGCCTCTCAGAGGTTTTGGATTACAAAGCCCACCATTCTTGCCCCGTATGACATTTATGAATAATAAAGTTTGTAGTTCAGCCTATTTGTAACTGGATGGCTGGTGTGAATTGTCCATGAAATTGGTGCCAAGTATTCTTTACATTTTGCTTTAAAGATGACTTATTTATTAATGCCTAGCTTAATTTTCTCATCAACATGTAATGTGTTCTTTCCCTTTCTCACCTTGGAAGTTATTATACAGAGAGATCACACCACAATGGAGAAGGCAATTGCTGGCCTGCGTTGCGGCGATTTTGAGCTCTCGGATGTTTTTTATTTCTGCAAAAAAGGGTTTGAAGCCATTGTGGAAGACGAAGTCACCCAAAGGTTCTCCTCAGAAGAGCTGGTCTCTTGGAACCTCCTAACCAGGACAAATGTCAATTTCCATTACATCAGTTTACGGTTGACTGTGGTGTGGGTTATTGGCGTTTTTGTGCGGTATTGTCTCTTGCTACCTCTTCGGTAAGTTGGAGGGTGAGATGCAAAAGTGTATGTGTGTGGGGGGAGAGAGAAAATGAGAGTGTGAGAGAGGGATCTGTTGTGATTGCTGGTATGGGGGCACCTTGTAGAAATAGTTTGGAAAGGGGAATGCAGAAAGAGATGAGAAAACATGTTACCAATCTCTGACTTAGGGACAGAAATTTATGAATCTTGTTTGTTGAATGCTTCCCCCCCTTGGAGGCCCGTTGACTTCAACATCGATCTCTTTTAGCTATTAAGTTAAAATGTCATTTTTAAAATTAAAGTCCAATCGTTAAAGTCCCAAAATGTCTGATCTTATTATAAAAACCAAGTTCATAGTTTTGCCTTTTTTTGCCTCTTCTTTTATTATAACCTAATGACTTATTTAATATGTGTTTATCTTCTTTAAATTATATGGTTCTTTTTATTTGGACTTATATTGTTTTAATTGTATGCTGCCCTGAGCCTTACAATGAGGGAAAGGGAATAGAAATATTTTCAGACAGACAGACATGTGGTACATCAACCTTGCTTCCTTATTGTCAAAAAATTTGTCTGGATAATGCCTGAATGGGAGATGCACATACAAAATATGGGCAAAACAGGCAGCCCTGAAGGGGCGGCTTCATGCCGACCCTTTGAACATCAGATTGGGGCCATGGCAACCACCTGCTGCAGCCCTGATCCGTATATTTGCTGGCTCATAAAGAGGCAGCAAAATGCCACTCCTTTTTGAAGCAGCAAAAGGGCACCCTTTCCTCTGCCCTGGCATTTTTGCAGTGCTTGGGCGGCATGTGGCATCTAAATGCTGTGCTGCTGGAGCGCCATGAAGCCAGCCCACATGTGGGCAGGCGGGTTGCTTCTGGACATTTTTGGGGCATGCATTATGAGTATGTCATGCCTCCACGTTGCCTGCAAGATGGCTTTTAGTGCCGGTCTGTACCAGCCCTTATGTTACTTTGAATTCCATCATATAATAAATGCAAGATAGGGGATATTATATACCTATTAACTATATAGTGACCAAAAGGCCAAAAGCTGATGTTTGCAAGAAGTCCTTTGTCTTGTTCAATGGTGTCTCCTCTTGTAAAGTATTTGATGCTTCAGGTAGGATTTGCTGGTCTGAATAGAGAATACCAATTGGACTGTTTCTTTTCTTTTCTTTTCCAGTGTTACACTGGCAACCATTGGAATAGGTTCCATGATTGTGGGCACCACACTGGTAGGACAGCTGCCAAGCGGGGAGTAAGTGGATCTTCTTTGCATTAGTAACCCCTTCAGGAAAAGAAGAGTTACAAAACAGGATAACAAAGGTTTGACTTGACCTTAGGCAGACTTTTTGCATTGGTGGTGGTATTGTTGCAAGTGTTGGAAATGAACCATGCCCTAGAATTGGTTAGAATACAATATGGACAATGCTGGCAACCTACCAAAGCATAAGATGATTTTGTACGAACAGTTTAATCTGAAATGAAATGCAGAAAATTGAGTAAAGATGAACAAAGGCTCCAGGCAACTGAGAAAGAAGAAATGTTGGGTGGTTTAAATTCGTTGTTAACCTCTGTTCAATGCAGAATGTGGAATTATTTGGGCTGAACATAATATGTTAAACTGATCCTAAACTGGGCAACTTCATACACTGGGGAGGAATAAGAAATCTCTCTGTCTTGAAGACTAGATGTCAAGGACAAGATTCCAGTGTTGCTCCTGACTAAAGTTTGTTCCCTAGATGGCACCACCCCTCCCTCACAAATGTCCTTATGGGTCATGCAATCTCTGCTTGGAGTGTGAAGAAGTAGTAGAATTGAGAAACTGCTCCACTGTGTAATTAACTTTTTGTTCCAGTTTTCCTTTGTCTAGACCTTCCCACCTCCCAGTATGTTTTGAACTTCACCTCCTGATGCTCCCAGCCAACGTGGCCACTGTTCAGGGCTTCTGTGAGTTGAAGTCCAAAATCTCTGGGTGGCCAAAGGTTGTAAACCAATTAGCAACAGCATGCTGTGCATAAAACACACACAAAAAGCTGTGGAAGAATTCTTCCTTTTTTGGGAATTGCAGAAATGGCAGTCTTCAATAAGCAGAGAAAAAACTTGATTTCATGTGATTTTCATGACCTTGAGAGCAAGAGAGATATTTAGAATATTGTGGTGAGTTTGGATTTGAAAAATTCCTCCCTCCCCTCCTCAGTGTGTGCTCTTATCCAAAACAGAATGCCTAAACCTATGTATTTGGCATGTATTGCCTCATATATGTCCAGTGTCTTTATCAGATGTATGAAATAATAATCATAATTGTACCCTTATGTCATCCTGCTTGGTCACAGAAACCCACTGGAAATTGGGCAAGTCACATTCTCTCAGCCTCCAAAGAGGGCAAAGGCAGTCCAAGAAAACTCTATGATGGGTCACTTTAGGGTCATCATAAGCCACAAATTACTTTGAAGGCACACAGACCCAAGCCTAATGTACTCCACATTTACTGGGGTTAGGGGCACAGGGCCCTGTGAAAGTTGAAAAATCACAAATAAAAGGACCACTATTTTTTCCTCTCTAGGAATCTCTGGGTCCTGTGGTACAACTCTGTAGTCAGCATCTGCCAGAAGTTGACCATAGAAGTATGCTGGAGAACCTACAAATGCTTAGAGAAGTGTACTTAGGAATCTCTAGGTCCTCCCTCATGACTTTAGTTGCTCTGGAGGACCTCAAAATTCCTAGAGAGAACATATTAATCAGATCTGCAAAAGTTAAAGCCACAAATGTGCAGGGCCAGCTGTATAAGAAACAGACTCTTGTTATGAGCAGAAAACATGTTGCAGTAAAACAACAACAACAAAAACAGGTCCTCAGGTCAAACACAGTTTCTCTTCTACAATGAGTGCCCAAATTCCATTAAATTAATTTTATTTATATTTGAGCCTTAATGTAATTAAAGTCCAGTTTTTATTTTGTTTTCTTGCTTGCATTTCATTTCCTTTTTTCCCTTGTGGTTTAGGTTTTTTTAGTCTGTAGCCATGCCAATTTAGAGTAACACTTTACACAGCAAGTGAAGAAAATGAAAGCTTATACCATAATAAATGTATTGATCTTTAAGGTGCCAGAAGACTCTGGTTTTTCAATTGCAGTACAGTATGTGGTAGCTTACCTTAGTATTTGTATATTTCAGTTTATAATTCATGAAACAGTATGGCAGGTTTCATGTGACGTATTATGCTGGATGACAATTAGGTTGTAGGGCCAAAGTTGAAGCTAGTTGAACAAAGAGTTTATTTTATTTATTTATTTTTATTTATTTCAAGGATTTATATCCTGCCTTTTTCCCACATTGGGATTCAAGGCAGGAGTTATACTTGTCTACTAGTTAGATGGCAACATTTCTAGCGGAGGAAGAATGCTTTTAGAGTTGTGGATGCTTGGGAAGAAGAATGTTCTAGACAAGTCAGTTCAATCTTGGTTTTACTGAATTTGAGTCCATGGTAAAGCATCTAAGTGAATCATTTGAAGATATGCATTTGGAAAGATTATTGTGGGGACAATTTCATCCTCCTCCTTTCAGCTCTTGCTAGGTAGACAGAGCTACAGAACTGTCACTGAGCTGGTTACTAAATGTTCCTCCTGCTATTACTGTACTGTTATTGCTGTTCCTCCTCATTTATTTATTTATTTACTTTATGTGTATGCCACCTCTCTCCCTGGTCAAGACCCAAGAAGGTTTCCATAACAACAATTTAAAAATGTTTATTAAAAAGTTTAAAACCAATTTTAAAACACGACATTAAACACACTAGGACGTCTTCCTGCGTATTGCCATGATATGGTTGATTGCATAGTAATAATTGGTGCTGTAACTCTGCTCATGATGAATGGCTGTGTGTGTGTTTATGTGTATGAGTTGTTTATTCTAACTTGATGTTCTTTCTCTTGTAGAAGAAAAGACTGGCTGAGTGACCTTGTCCATCTGACAAGCTCCCGGATCCTTGTCAGAGCACTCTCTGGCAACATTTATTATCACAACAAGTAAGTGAAAATAGACATCTTCCCTAGTGCTGTAGATGATGTGCCTTGTTGCTGTACAGTATTGTTCAGGTAGCAGCAAAAACTTGCTTCAGCCGAATCTACATATTATGTAGAATGGGTTGTACAGGGGGGATATAACATCTTTAACTTGCTTTGTAGAAACAAATGTGAATGGGAAACATTCCACACCAAAGAGTGGGCTGAGGATAAAGTGCTAGCTTGGTTTTTTTTTGTCTTTTTAATTGGAGTGAATTTATATGTATATTTGTGTTTTAATGTAGAGGATATTAAAAAAAAGTAATGTCTCTACCTGCAGTCTGAGGCGGTACAGGGAAGATGCAGGCCAGCAAATGATACTGTTAGCTCTTGTTATTGTTTTTAATGCCCTGAAAGCAGAGAGAATAATATTCCAAATAAATAAAAACAGAAGGGTTCTAGCAATAGCTGGATGATGATAACTGAAAACAAGGTAGATCCATTTAGTTATCAAAACAGATATATACCAGTTACATTATTTGCAGTTATATTCTTCTCTGCTCCATTTTGTACAGTACTCTGTTCTACTTTTGTGCAATGGGAAGAGCAAATATGCCCTTGCCTGTCCATCACACAGATGACCTATTAAACAAACACTTCATTATGATGTCTGATGATGTGATTCTATTTTAGTAGTTGGATGTGAGGAGTTGAAATAAAAAGGATAGTTCCACAGTTGGGGAGTGACCGCTTCATATGTGCATCTGTCTGTATGATGAAGGACAAAGAGTTTTCCCCATTCCTCAGCAATGTGAAGAAGAATACCATGAAATGTAAATTTGAATCAGAACTCTGAGTTTGTGTATTTGATATAAAAAGGAAGTTTGCATTTGGTCATAAAAAGGATACTTGTAAAGTCCTAGAAAGACTGCGATCTTTCAAACCATGTACACAATCAAGTTACCTTAAAAAGTGCTTCTTCCTATATGGTCCTGCCTGCACTTTTAAAATAAAAGGATATTAGAGCCCTTGCTTTTGTTTCTAGAGGTAAGATCAGTTGTGTTGCAAGCACAATATACAGGGTCTTTCTGGAGATAGTCCTGGAGAAAATCCGTTCTCATTGACCTATGCCTGACTCCTTTCATGCATGTATTCAAGCAAGCCTTGAAGTTGGCTCTCTTCACAGCTGCTTTTAACTAAGACTACCAATGTCCAAGTCAGAGCAGCTGTCTTTAATAGTTATATACCTTTCTGTTTTGCTCGTGCTATCTGTTGAACCTATTGTATCTTGAATGTACATTGTTTTTTTAAGTGTGTTTCCAAGCATCTTACAACACTGAAAATAAATGTCATGGGGAAAAGCTTCCATCATCCTTTAGTGGATATCACTTACCTTGGGGAATACACCTCTGATGGAGGTGTGCCTGACTTATTTTTAACTGTTTTCAATAGGCAAATGAAAATACAGCTATAATTAATAATAATTATACCTGAAGCTAACTCAAGATTTAATGAGCATCTTTGTTCTCCTTTTTGTTGCTGGAATTATATGCTGAAGTTGATATATTGG
>NC_056526.1:179914037-179946386 GCF_019175285.1 Sceloporus undulatus | reverse complement strand
TCTTTCTTTCTTTCTTTCTTTCTTTCTTTCTTTCTTTCTTTCTTTCTTTCTAATGGTGATTGCTTTAGGATGGATGTGGAAAACTTGTGGCTTTTGATATATCTTGGACTACAACTCCCATCACTCCTTACCATTGGCTATGCTGGCCAGGGCTGATAGGGAGCAGCAGTGCAATGATATCTGGAGAGGAACTAGTTACCCACCCCAGCTTTAGTTTTTAAAGTCTTAACTTGATTTTGTGGTATAAAATTTCAGCTTAGAATTTTTAAAAAATGTAACAAGTTTTATGGAGAGGATATTGGTGAAATACTAATGCAATTATAATAAGAGCCATATTGGATCAAACCAAGCAATTGAGTCCAGCTGGTTTACACAGTGGCCAGTTGCCTGTAGGAATCAGCAGGCCATGGGTGGGTAGGCTGGAAGTGACATATAGCTGACTAGTAGCCACTGATGCCTACTCCAGTGTGTCCAATCTCCTTTTAAAGCTGTCCAGCTCGGTAACTGCCACTACCTTTTGTGGCAGTGAGTTCCACTTTTTAGCTTTGCACTGTGTGAAGAATTACAGCCAGCCCTTCTTATACACAGATTTTTTATACATGGATTCAAGCATACACAGTTTGAAAACGTTCAAAAAAAAAGAATAGATTTCAAATATCAAACCCTGATATTCCATTTTTTTTATAAGAGACACCATTTTGCCGTGTCGTTATATTTTAGTGGGACTTGAACATACATGGATTTTGTTATACATGGGGGATCTTGGAACCAAACCCCAGCATATAACAAGGGTTCACTGTACCTCCTTTTTCTGTCGTGAATCTCCCAGTTATTCAGCTGCAGTAGATAGCCCCAGGATCTAGTATTATATGAAGGTGGGGAAGCTTCCTCTATCTTCTTCCTCCACACCATTATAATTTTATACACCTCTGTCGTGGTCAGCCCTTGCTCACCCTTTTCTTCAGCTAAACAGCCTCAAGTGTTGTAGTACTTGCTCCCAGTCGCTTGATCATTTTGGTTGCCATTTTATGCCTTTCCACATGTAGTATATCTTTTTAGATGCAGTGACCAGAACTGTATAGTAGTATTATTTTCAGTTTCCTTGCTAAGTTAGAATGTGGAATTCACTTAAAAAAACAACAGCAGCAGCTGTACACTGGTTTGATGTTTTCATCAAGCTGCCTATCATAACAACAAATTCTCTTTCTTGGTCAGTTACTGCCAGCTCAGATCTCATCA
Organism: Sceloporus undulatus; assembly: GCF_019175285.1. Lineage (NCBI taxonomy): Eukaryota > Metazoa > Chordata > Lepidosauria > Squamata > Phrynosomatidae > Sceloporus > Sceloporus undulatus. The sequence goes on along the minus strand of NC_056526.1, from coordinate 179,945,147 downwards.
ATGGATATATGATGTTGGGATTTTTGGCCCCAATGTCCATTACTTTACACTTACTTATATTGTATCTATATAGCATATTGGCTATATTGGTTTCTAGGTTTTATAAAAAACTTAGAACAGCTATGGCTAACTGATGTCATGCAATTGCAGGGAAAACAAACCTCAGAAAGGAGGAATTTGTGTCGCCAACCACACATCCCCGATTGATGTTATTATCTTGACCAACGATGGCTGTTATGCAATGGTATGTAAAATGTGTGTTGTAACAATGAGAACTAAGGATTGCACAGAGTGTTTAAAAAATACACCCCAAACTCATTGAACCATAGCTGATTCCTAGTTTCTAGTAACTGTGAAGAAATCAAGCGTGCTGAGTGCAGTTCTCTTAGTGAAATACAGTACTCAGGATAGAAGAATGGATGCTTGAGCAAGTTATAATGGGGCTGACTGCAGATCCATTGAAATAGTATAAATAATAAATATTGTTGCAAGTATTTTCTCTTAACAGTAGTGGATCTCAGACTTGGGCCTTCCAAAGTTTGGACCACAATTTGTATAATCCCTTAGTACTGCCCATGCTGACTGGGGCTTCTGGAAGTTGGTCATCTGGAGGGCCAAAGTTTGAGGTTCATCAGAGCCAGAATTAACTTTGTAGAAGTATTTGAAAGCTTGGTTTTATTTACTAACACCATCATGGTACTTTAGAGAATATAATGTTAGCGTGATTGAGCTGCGTTGCACCACACTGAAGCTCTGCATCTGGATGGCCACCTGAGAAGCAATACAGAGTTCTGTGCAGGCTGGAGAATCTCCTCTCTCCCACCAGAAGCAGACAAATGAGGCACCAGGCAGATATCTCTCTTGGAGGCTCTTTAATCTTCGTTGCTCTGTATACAAGCATGCTCTGAATACCACAGCGACCCGCAGTACACCATCATCATCAACACAATGACACACACTGTGCACTGAGGCTCCTCCTTTATATACATGTGCATCTCTTGTGCACTTGTGCACTTTTGTGCACTCTTCCTCTATACAATTCCCCTATGCAGGATGACTTTGTAGTTTTCTGCCTATGATGATGTCACCTCCTGTGACTCAGCACAGCCCAAATGGTGACTTATCATGGCAGCTTGGTGACTCCAGGTAACCCTGTCACCTTTCACCCAGAACTCAGCATTTTCAGGATCCCATTCTCCAACATATAAGAGGACAGATATCACTGCTCTAGTCTACAGTTCGATCAAGGCTTTGGATGGGAAAAAATGAGAGACCTTTATGTCAAGCCACTTCTGCAAAACAAACAGACAAATGATAATATTGGATGGTCAGGCAAATTCATACCAGGAGGTCTTTGCCATCAAGCATGTCTCATCAGACAACTCTCCATTTTGCAAGGCTTAAATCTGAAGGAACACTGTTTTTACAGCCCAGCTAATTGTTACCTCCTCATGCATGCATTACCAACACCTAGTGTTTCTATTTTTGAAAAAAAGTATTAGCTTGCTTCAGCAAAAATAATAACACAAAATGATAAAGATAAATTTGTTGCAATGTGGCAAAAGTATTCTATTTCATAATAATTCCAAGATATATTCAGTTTTCTAGCACAGTACACGTACATTTTTCTTTCCTTTTTTGGTAGTGAACAATTAACACCCAGTTTTTGTTAAGGTAACAAGCAACACAAGGGAAAAATGTGGGGAAAGATGTTAACGGGATGTCCTGTTCGTGGAAGGGGTGCTACCGCTCCTCCAGGCTATTGATATTTTCCCATTGTAGAATCTTAGAGTGGGAAGAGACTTCAAGGGTCATCTGTTTCCACCCCACCCGTGGTCAGTCTACAAAACTCAAGCACTCCTGAAAGATGTCCATCCATCCCCTGTTTAAAATCCTCCCAAGAAAGAGAGTTCATCACCCTCCAAGGCAGTCTATTCCACTGTCAAACAGTTCTTATAGTAAATTTCTTCTGGATGTTTAGATTAAATCTCTTTCCTTGTAATTTGAATCATTAGTTGGTGTTCTAGGCTGCATCTATCTACATTGCAGAATTAACACAATTTGACTGTCATGGTTCATTGCTATGGAATTCTGGGATTCTTTACTGGCAGGGGAGATATCTGACATAGTTAGTCTTGTTTTTGAGAGTGCTCTGATTCCACAACAAACTCCAATTATTTCTGCATAGCAAGTGGCTGTACTGGATAGCCTTTCTGCTTTCTCCCATAGAGAGCATAGAGACCAGAGAGTCTTTCCAGGTTAGCCTCTATAATTCTACAAATACCAGGATTCCATAGGATGGAGCCATGACAGTTAAAGCAGTGTCAAATTGCATTAATTCTGCAGTGTGGCCGCAGCCTTAGTCTTTGGAGAAGCACAAAACAAGCTTGCTCCATCTATTATGTCACATCCCTGTGGATATTTAAAGATAGCCATTACGTCACCTCTCTTTTCCAAACTAATTAAACTTACTCAACTCCTTAAATCATTCCTCTGAAGGTTTGGTTTATAGACTTTTGATGATCATAATCACCCTTCTTTGTACACATTCCAACTTGTCAACATCCTTTCTGAAAAGTGGTGCCCAGAAATGGGGTCATTCTGGGAGCTATTGCCAAGGAGGCTCTTTAAAATGGCAAGGTTCTTTAAAATGTTTTCAGGCAGCAGCCGTATGGGGGAAAGGCAAATGCCCCTCTTCTATACATCAGTTCTTCAAAAATGCTCCTGAATACAGCTTTCTGGATGAGTCCTACCATTAGGCAGAGTGAAGCTGGCTCAGATAGCAGATTTTGGGTGTCATGAAATGGTGGCAAATTAGTTGTATTTTTATTTCCAGAAATGGAGAGAGCAGTTTGTGAAGTTTTCTATCTCATTTGCCAGAATAACTTGTCTGGCTTTGGGTACTGCATATTTTGACATGGTTGGGAGGGCTACACCATTTTGTTGCTCTGTCTTGGGCTAAGTCCATTCTGTACTAGAAAGGAAATACTGGTTGAGTCTCCTTTATCTGAAATGCTTTGGTTCAATTTTTTGATTGCAGATTTGCTTGGATTTTAGAATACCTGTATTTGCATATACATACATAATGAGATATCTTTGAGATGGGACCCAAGTCTAAACACAAAATTCATTTATTCAAAGATATGACCATGTTAGTTTGGAAAATCAGAATGCAAAGGGATCTTGCAGCACCTTTCAGACTAACTGAAAGAAAGAAGTTGCTAGCATGAGTTTTTGTAGACTTGAGCCTACTTTCTCAGATGCATCTGAGGAAATAGGCTCAAGTTTATGAAAGCTCATGCTACAAATTTCTTTCTTTCAGGCTGCATGTACACGGCAGAAATAATCCAATTTGACACCACTTTAACTGCCATGGCTCAGGGCTATGGAATTCTGGGAACAGTAGTTTGTTCTGTAGTTTGTGTTTGTTATTGTGGCATCAGAGCAGAGTTCTGGTGCCACAACAAACTAGAATTCCATAGCCTTGAGCCATGGCATTTAAAGTGGAGTCAAACTGGATTATTTCTGCCATGCAGTTAGTCTCAAAGATGCTGCAAGATCCCTTTGCATAATAAAATTAATTTATGTTTCATATACATCTTCTACGCATAGCCTACTGGTAATTTTGTACAGTATTTTAAAATAATTTTGTGCATGAAACAAAGTTTGTGGACACTGAACTATCAGAAAGCACAGGTGTTCCTATTTCAGCCATCCATGAAAAGAGTTTTGTTTTTTGGAATATTTCAGATTTTGGAATTCTGCTCAGGATGATTTTAAATATAGTTTTGAAAGGAACTGTCTTGAAGGAACTGATGTTGACTTAATTGTGTTGTCTTTTTCTGGGGATGCATTACAGGTTGGCCAGGCTCACGGAGGCCTAATGGGTGTTATCCAGAGAGCCACTGTCAAGGCCTGCCCACATGTCTGGTTTGAACGCTCTGAAATGAAAGATCGCCATCTAGTGACAAAAAGGTAGAGAATTTTGCCCTGAGGAAATTTATTGATTCAGCATGAGAGAGAATTATTGCTGCACTTCCAAGCACTAAAATATTTGTACACTTGTTTTCTGGCATGCAGAAGGTACCAATTCCTGATAGCCCCCCCCCCAAGACAGTGAAGCTCAGACAATGAGTCAGTCAGTGATGCTCAGTGAAGTTACTTGAGCAGCCTTTCCAAACCTGTTGCCTGTCGGATGTGCTAGACTGCATCTCTTAGATTCCCCAAACCAGCACAGATGTCTGTAGAATTCGAGAAGTTGTACAACTTCACTTCTGGAGAGCGTGTACTGGAATATATGTACAGATTGAGACTCTCATGTCTAAAAACATGCTTTTTATGATGCCATGCTGTTTATAATCTTGTTTTAAAGTAAAGTTTTAAATGGTTTTATTTATGTTGTTATTTAATATTGTTTTAGTCTTAATTTTGTATATTTTAACTAGATGAGATTTATTGTATTTTTGTCTTTTGGTAAGTTGCCTTGAGTCCCAGACTGAAAGAAAGATATCATATAAATAAAAGGAGGTAGTGATTTTTATTTTGAGAACTCTTTTGGTGGCATGATGGTAATCTAAAATGACCTCATCATGAGGTACTTTACTTAGACAAATAATAGCGTGAAATGTATTTTTTTCCTTCTCTTTCAGACTGAGAGAACATATTGCCAGCAAGGACAAACTCCCCATCTTGATTTTTCCAGAAGGTACAAAACCAAAAATGCCTCCCATTGATTTCTGCTTGTTTTGTTTTAAATTGCTGTTGAACTCGTACTTCTCATGTTAGCTATTCCTCATGTTGTTAGATATCAAAATGGTAGTGGAATTTTATCTGGAAGTGAGGAAAGTGTGGACAAGAATAGTATAAGATGAGGGAAGGATTCATTTACTCACTGTTCTCTTCCCAGCCTCTCCATATGCAACAAATTTGCGGTGGATAATGTTTGTTCTATGCTAATATCTGTACACCTGCTTGCCTGCACTCCCACCCCACATCCCTATATCCATTGTAGAAGAGACCTTGATACATTTGAGAACCACACTTTGTGTGATTCCTGCCTTCATGGAAAATATATGTCCTAACAATACCTAAAGTTGGAGAACCTATATTGATCCTAATGTTCATCAGCCACAATTACTGTCAGACCTCACTATTGGCCATGTTAGTCAGGGCTCATGGAAAATAGAATTCAACAGTATTGAGAAGGCCACAATTTCCCCAGCCTTGAGCTGTTGCCTTCTGTTTCGGATATTTGAGGAAAGTAGGGATGTTAAGGGATGTGTAAATGTTCATGGTGGGACCAATAAGTGTGAATACACTTTCTCCTCTATGCATTTGCTTCCTGTCTGTACACAGTGAGGAATGGGTGAATAGGGTGGCTATTCAAAGTATCGCATGGTAATTTTCCCTTTCCCTTTTCTCATTTACCCCTTTCAAAAATTGATGGAGGAGAAAGAATTTGGAGAACTTTGAGGGTATAAATGTATTTATCCTAAAGTCAATGTGGCAAGGATCTTTTTACTAATACCTCCAAAAGAGTTGTTTCCCCTTTAGTTAGATGGCAGTCCAACTGGAGAAATGATGTGTTCGTCTTGTAGTATTTGTTGACTTCATTCAGTCTCTCAGTTCTGCAGCATATTGCAGCATCTGGATCCGATGTTTGGTGTGTTAATGTTGTAGTGTGTTTTGGATGAATGTCACTGAAATCTCTCTCTCTCTCTCTCTCTCTCTCTCTCTCTTTCCCAGGCACTTGTATAAACAATACCTCAGTAATGATGTTTAAAAAGGGAAGTTTTGAAATAGGTGGCACCATTTACCCAGTTGCTATCAAGGTAAGCAGCAGAAATATTTTTTAATCACACTCAAGAACAGCTCATGTCTAAAAGGTTCTCCACCCGTCTTCCTTCTTTGCAATTATTTCCCAGTGGGAGTGAATAAGTGAAGGATTGGCCTTTCTGTGTAATAATTTGACTCCTTTCTGAAAGAAGTGGTGCTGGAGGTTACTTGCTCCTGGATTTGAGCATGTTGTAGTAGTTTAAGTGTTGGACATCAATTCTGGAGACCATGGTTTGAGTCCCTGCTTGACCATGGTAACCCATGGGATGAGCTTGGGCAAGCCCCCATCTCTCAGCTTTACAGGAGGGCAGAGGCAAACCATTTCTGAACAAATCTTGCCAAGAAAGCCCCATGATAGATCTTCCTTAAATTGGAATCGACTTGAATGTACACGACAACAATAAAACCAAGTAGAGTTGCAATGCTTTCTTAGATAATTGGCTAGGTTAAATTATTAAAATTAAATTATGTTTAAAAAGATGTCCCAAACTGCTTGGCTAGCAGATTGGCAAATGGCTAATTATTTCATTAAAATATTTAAGAGAGCTCCCGAGTGACAGGTGTTGTCTTTTATGGAGGTGTTCTTTTTCCTTCTCCTATATAAAAGAGCAAGTACCCTTCCTAAGGTGGCATGCTTTGTTTGTTTTTAGAAAACTTGACCCTGTTTGGCTCTTTCTGGGCACAAAGCTTCTAGTGTAATATCCACCAAACCCTTTGTAGCTGGCATAAACCTTTTGCTTGTATTCAAAGCTGGAAGCACTCTTTATCTTTATAGCTTGAAAAGTTTAATTCTAGCATACATGAGTGTGCAGATTACTTATCCTCAGAGGAGCTTATCTGATGAGAAGGCTGTAAGCCCAAGTCAGGGACTGGTACAATAGATATATGTTACAAAATATCAGCAAAGGAAAAGCTAGAGCTGCAGAATAAGTCCTTCCCATCCTGTCTTTGCTCTTATCATAGGAAACTGGTTGACCACTATGGGAAACCAGATCGTGGACTAGATAGGTCTTTGATCTGAGCTAGCAAGCTTTTGTTTCCATGCTCCAGGGACCACTGATTATTACTGTCTCCAGTGTGCAAGATATTTTGGACTTTTGGACAGGTAGCATCTCAGTACACTGTTCTGAAATGGTTGCTTGCATGGGACAAAAGTGACCCCAACCTATTATTTTCTTTTGACAGTACGACCCCCAATTTGGTGATGCTTTCTGGAACAGCAGCAAGCATGGTATAGTGAGCTATCTCCTGCGAATAATGACCAGCTGGGCTATTGTCTGCCATGTGTGGTATTTGCCACCAGTAACAAGAGAGGTATCTTCTCTTTGTAAAACTATATTTTTAAAGTGCGATTAATATATTTCCTACTGGAGCTTCTGTCCCTTTTTGAGGGTCATCAATCAGAAGCTTTTTTCCCTTCTCATCCCCTCACTCCAGCCGCCATTTTCTTCTTCTGAAAAGTTCACAGTTTGACTGGACTTTATCATTTGTTTCCATATTGATGTTGGTTGCAGATAATTGGCTCATAAGTACTCTATTGGTTGGTTTGCAGGACGGAGAAGATGCTGTTCAGTTGCCAACAGAGTGAAATCTGCCATTGCTCGCAAGGAGGACTTACAGAACTGCCCTGGTGGAGAAAATAGAAGAACTCTGTCCTTAAGGAGAGAGCAAGCGAGCTCTGTACAGGAGCTCTTTCCTACAGTAATAGTTTTTAGCGATCTAGAGACCTAAGTCTGGTCCAAAGTTGCTGTCATTCATTCTTGCTGTCTATGGCCATTCCACTTTGAAACTTTATTTGATACCTTGTTTCAGAGGTGGCGATGTAAAGGCTGCAAGTGGTCCCGCCATATGAGGCAGCTCTTAAAATAAATCAGCCTTCATAAAGTTTTGCTTTTGTGAACTTTTTTGTCTGAGAATTGTGTGCAAAAGAGACAATTTGTACATGAAATGATATTTTTTACAAAAAGAGGAGGGGGGTGTTGCATGAAAGTTTTTTTCACAAACACTTTTGCAAGGAATTTTCAGATGTGGAAAATAATTGAAAAAATGCAAAAATTCTGATAATCTCAATCAGTGGAGAGAAAACTTAAAATTATTCATTGTTGCATGTGTGAACTGAACAAGCAAAGATTTATATCAGTTGTGACAAGAGGTGTGAACAAAGGAAAAGTGCATTGCCTGGCCAAGTTATATAGTAATCAAATTGTGATTCCTGTTATTATTATTATTATTATTATTATTATTAGTAGTAGTATCCCTCTCCCCAAAATTGGGACTCAAGGCAGCTTACAGTTAAAAACATACAAAACATACGAAAGAGTAGTTAAAAACATGCAAAACATAAAAAAGTGCACACTAAAACAAAAAATTAAAAACGCTAGCTAAAAGAATAAAATACAGCTTAAATGATTAAAATGCTATTAAAACAGTTCAGTTTAAAACAATATACCACCCCAAGCCCATTATTGAAAAACTTTGTTTTAAAGGTCTGTCGGAATAAAAATGGTATTGCCTATCAGCGGAAAGACAGCAGGGAAGGGGCCATTCTTACCTCCCTGCGAAGGGTGTTAGAGTCCAGGGGCAGCCATCTAGGAAGTTGTCTTTTGCATCCCCACCAACATGCTTGCGACGGTGGTGGGATTGAGAGAAGGGCCTCTCCTGATGATCTCAGAGCACAAACAGACACATACAGGGAGATACAGTCTAACAGATAGCCTGGAACTGAGCCATATATGGCTTTATAGGTCATAGCTAGCATTTTGAATTGTGCCTGGAAACAAATTGGGAGCCAATTGAATTGTTTTAACAGGGGATTAGTATAGTCCCTGTAACTTGCTCCAGTTATTACTCTGACAGCAACTCTTTGAATTAGGTGAAGTTTCCAAACACTCTTCAAAGGCAGATCCATGTAGTTTACATTACATTACAATAGTCCATACTGGATGTAACTAAGATGTATACTATTATAGCATGTTCTGGCACCTGAAGGATCAGACATAGTTGGCACACAAGCTTTAAATGTGCAAAAGCATTCCTGTCTACCACAGAAACCTGGGCCTCTCTGGGTTCAAATCTTAGTCCAGGAGTACACCCAAACTGCAAGCCTGTGTCTTGAGGGAAAATGTAATCCTGTAAATGAAATTTTATCTAACACCTGTTGAATCCCTGATGGCACCTTTCAACTGATGAGGAACATCTGTCTTGTCTGGATTAAATGGCATGGGGGATAAAACAGAACCCTGAGGAACCCCCAATGGCCATGGGGGTCAAAGAGGAGTGCCCTAGCACTACCTTCTGGGTTTGCCCCTCCAGAATGTAATGGAGCCACAGTAAAACCTCCAATTTCTGTCGCACTGAGGCAGCCTGGAATGGTCAATGGTATTGAAAACTTTTGACAGGTGGTCTAGCAGAATCAACAAACACCCGCCCCTGTTCAATAACCAGATTGAAATGGATGCTAGTAGTCCATTTAACCCAGGAACCGCAGGAGGCCCTCACATGCTCCAAAACCTTGCTCAAGAATGATATATTAAACATACCATTTCATTTGACTAGCTTCACATGGATTCATATTTTCCTATGTCACTGAAATCTGTCTGAATAGAGTCAGGTAGGTAAATGTACATTGAATAGGAAAATATACAAAGTTAGTCTTCATGCATTGATTTGTCCATGTTCTCCACATCACTTCAGGTGACTGACTCAGTTTAGGACAGCCCTTTTTGGTGTTTTCCTCCATGAGAAGTCTCATCAGCAACTTTCATAATACACAGTTACAGTACTTTGATTCTACTCTGACTGCTATTGCTCAATCCTGTGGAATCTCAGGATTTATAATTTCATGAGGTATTTAGACTTTTCATCTCTAGTACCTCACAAAACTACTAGTCCAGGGATTCCATAGGATACAGCCATGACACATAGGATGGAGGCAGTAGTTCTTTGGCTTCATTTTGGATTGGCAATGGCACGTAGCGAAATCTAAGGTTGCATGGCTGACATGTCTTTCTGAGAAAGAAGACAAAAGAATTGGCACTGAAACAGTAGCCAGTTGTGGAATCCAAGCAAAATGAGGCTTATAGTTTCAACCCTTTTTATACACCACTGAGGCATATGCTTATAAGATACCAGTGTGTTTAATATAATGACTGTGTAAATGAGGCCCAAGAAATTTTATTTATTTATTTATTTATTTATTTATTTAGGTATTTATATCCCACCCTTCAGCCCTAATGGCTCTCAGGGCGGCTTACAATTATTGTTTTTAATCAGACAGTTCCCTGCCCTTAGGTTTACAATCTAAGAGACACGAAACAAAAGGAGAAGGGAATGGTGGAGGGAAAGGGGATGAGGTCCAGTGGTTCTTCTCTCCCTCTGAGACTTGGACCAGAAATGTATACCAGAAAGCATTTTGCACAACCTACAGATTTTGAATGCTCTTCAAGGGCATCCCCAAGTCGAACACATTGGAGTAGTCTACTCTGGAAGTGTTTTTCTGTGACCAGTTGTTGTGGCCAGATCTATCTTGTCCAGGAAAGACTGCATTTGGTGCCTTTATTGAAACTGGGTTGCTGAACATCCTGAGGGTTTATCCTGAATATTTAAAATGTATGACTCTTGTGGCTGGGAGTGACATGTATATAATAATTCATATATTTTCCTTTGTTGCCTTTTGTTTTAAGGGATGGAGGTTTGAAAAGAGCCAAAGTGAAGGAAACTTTTAAGGAGGAAGAGCAGAAAAATTACAGCAAAATGATAATAGGAAATGGAGCGTCAAGTAAACTAGCAGACTCAGACTGATTTGTTCCGGCTGATATTTCTCATGCCTCATCGCTATAGAAAAAATGTGGATCCCCCCCCCCCCCCCCCTGTTCAGTAAAAAGAAAGCACCAGGCATGGGCAGTAGAGGACACTGCTTTCTTTTCTTGTTGGTGTGCATTTGTCCACCGGCGAATTCCTGCTTGTGATGTCTGGAAAAGAGAAATGAATTGAAGCAGAACAGAAAATCCCAGTTGTTAGAATGGGCTGCAGCTTTTGAATTGTTGCCCAAAGGGAATGTACATAATAATAAAATCAAGTTATTTAATTGTGCAAATAACATTTGCATCATTCATGTGGTTATGGAATGTTTGAACAATTTTTCCTCACTGGTTACTCTGGATGGACTGCTGTGATTGTTTGAATAGATGGTCTTACATTTCCAAGATTGTTTTACTGGGTGTGCATTTTGTTGTCTTTGCTAACGTTTTGGTTAGAGAGTAAATATCTGAGCATTAGGCTAAATAGCTGGAAAAAGTTAAATGTCTAGTTGATGATCTGTGAAAGTTAAAATGAAGGACTAGAACAACCTGCAAACAAACTTTGCAAGGGGGGGGGTGAGTTTGCTTCTTGTAGAAACCCAGCTGTTCTTTTCACAACAGACTTTTTAAAAAAGTCTAGAAAAATGGTGAATATGGTCTCTTCCTTCACAGACACCATGCACAAAAGAAAGGGGCAGGTGATTTTGAAGGTTGCAGCCTTGCAGGTCAGACTGACCCTTAAAAAATAGACTGAAAGTTGGAAGGAAAAAAAAACCTGGAGGTAAACAAATGTTTGGTGAAATGCACTTCTCTCATGGACTGTGTTGGCAACAGCCTATATGTATATTTGTCACTTAATGTCTGAGAAATATGTCATGTTGCCTTATTGTAAATTGAAATAAAACTCTATATTTCTAAGTAGTGGTAGCTTTTATTCCTTTTCCAGAGCAGTGTGTATAGTTAAAAATAATTGCTGGAATCCTAGATTGGCTACTTGGTTAAGGAGACATAACTAAGGCCCAAAACACACAGACCAAATAAGGTGGCTTCCAGCCACTTTGGTGGGCATGGCGTTTAGATTATGCAACCCCCCCAAAGCAGCTGTTTTGAAGGCTGAGGTCTGAGTGTAGCGTTTCAGTTTTTAAAGCTTCCCATCAAGTAGCCTTTTCCCATTCTTGAGCTGTACTGCAAAAGAAAACAAAGCTTAAATAGAGCAGCGGCTTTCTTCTTGCCTTACTGCTTGATGTTGTAGAGGGCTTATGTTCTCTTCCAATAGGAGACGGCTGTCAAAGTGAGTCCTTTTTTTTCCAATTGGAAAAATACATTTGACAAAAGACTTGCTTGTCTCAAATTTTGATATTAGAGTTTGGGGCAAGGCTACTACGCCTAGCTGAACTTGGTGCTTACTTCTACTGACTAGGAGCCAAATGTTGGATGATTTCAGGGTCCCTACTTTCCCTTCTTGCACTTCTGTGTTTTAATTTGCATTTGGAATGAACAGCCCTTCAAATAGAAAATCCTAAAAACAGAATACTTCTGTAAAGTAAGACACAGTATCATGCTAAATACAAAACAGTCAAGATTAAGAGAATGAATTAACAGCTGCTGGAGCAAAAATGTAGTGGCTGCACTTTAAAAAGCAGATATCCATGGATCCACAAAGCACTCTGCCATTTTAGTATGGCATGGAAATAACCCGGTGTTCCCAGAAATTATATCGCTGCTGCCCAAATTTTGCTGGGTCCTATTAAGGTGGCAATATAAAGTGATGTATCTGTGCAATTGGGAGTCAAGCCTATTTAAGTATGGAGATGCTCACCACCAAGTGCTAAACTGGCTCCTGCCATTTTTAGTACAATGCTTTATTTACAGTATTTATTTATTAATATTTATTTATGTTATTTATACCCCACCCTTCAACCCTAAAGGCTATCAGAGCGGCTTACAATTATTATTTTTAATTAGACGGTTCCCTGCCCTCAAGCTTACAATCTAAAAGACACGACACAAAAGGAGGAGGGAATGGAGGGAGGGCTCTCAGTATTTCATTGCTGATTCATATTGTAAGATATCTGGGCAGCACACAATAAAATCAGTTGGACAATTTAAATGGTAAAACAATAAGACAATAAAATAGTCTTACAATAAAAATTAACCTTTGGAAACATTAAACATTTGCATAGTTTAAATGATTGAAGTCAATGCAAAAAGGCCAAGTGTATTATGTATTGGGTGAAATCATTAGGCCCCAGAAGCTTTTATAAAAAGTCAAATTATAATTTAGTGTCCAAATGAGACCAACGTCTACCAATCTGAGTTTCTAAGAGGAGCACATCTACAATGCTACAGTGGAGAAGATGTGCTCCTCATTCCCTCTTGTGAAATACTGAAGAGATTCCTTCCAGCAGATCTCATTTCTCAAGTATGTGTATATGGGGAGATACATCAAATGCCAATATTCAAAACATTGAATCTAATTTCTAGCAGTTTGAATTCAAACTGGAAATTGACAGTCAATGCAATTCCTTTTGAATGGATGTTAGATGATCTCTGTAAGCTGTTCCTGTCGAGGCTAGCAGCTACATTTCAGGCTAGCTGCAATTTCTCTATAATCTTCAAGGGCTGCCCCATGTTGAGTGCATTGCACTAGTCTAAGTGGGAGTTAGCTGTGCCTGACCTACCAGTGAATCAATGCTGGTTTGAAACAGCTGCAATCTACACCATCAAAATATTAGCTGAACTCCAGCAATTGTGGATGCTAAGGTAAACAGACTCCTTTACCTCACAGTGTATGTGCCACAGTGCTGGTGCTTTCACAGAGGAGGTATTGGACTATTGTAGATCTTTGGTCTATCTAGTTTAGTACTATCTGTACCGGAGGTGATGAATATGTGGCCTTCTAGATGTTGGAATGCAATTCCCATCGATCCTAGCCAGAACAACCAGTGACGAGACAAATTGTAAACTGCAGTGCAACAGCATGTAGAGGGCATGCTGTCTATTTCTGGTCTACACTGACTGGCAACTGATCTCCAAGGGTTCCCATACCCCTAAGCCCTACCTGTACAATTGGCAGAAATATATTTTATGTCAATGAGTTACACGTGTTCTGAGTTAATGAGTTTCCATTAGGATATGGAAAAATATCTCCATGGCAGATTGTAAAGATGGCTTCATATAGGAAAAAGTAGTTAAGGTAAGTTAACTATTGAAATCAAAATATATTGGGTCATCAACAAACCACAGTGTTTAAATTTGATAAGGAGTATTGGTCGATATGGGTGATAAATTGCAAACTCAGTTGCCTTCCTGCACTATGAAAATGTTCTGTTTTAGGTCAGAATAAATGAAGAGCATCTTTCTTCTTTGTAGCACACAACCTAGTTTCTGCCCTGTTTTGAGGGCCCCAGACGACCAGCAATTCGAAAACAAATATTCTTAATTAAGTAAAACTGGCTCAGGAGACTCCAGAAAGTACACAGCACTTAGGGCAAAGATGGGCAATATGTTGGATTGCAACACCCATGGTTCTTCATCATTTTGGTCGTGTTGTTTAGGATTTGAAGTCAAAGGCTTTCATGGCCGGCATCCATAGTTTTTTGTGGATTTTTCAGGCTATGTGGTCATGTTCTATAAGCCCCTGAAGAAACCCTTAAAGTGAACAAAATTTGGCTACCAGTCCTGAGGAATAGCAAAATGAGGACTCAGCAAATACAAATGGGAAACCACTCAGAGTCAGGGGCTTCCCAGCAGATAATTATCACCAATTAGCAGACACTAATCCTCTTTTACATTAGCCTCCCAGCCTGAGGCCTGCCATCAGCAACAGAACAATACACATGCAAATCACTCCTGTATTCCCAGGCTCACACAGTATATATATACCCAACTTTTCCAGGCAAGCATTCTCTGAATATGCCAGCCACAGATGCTGGCGAAACGTCAGGAAGAAACTTCTAGAACATGGCGACATAGCCCGAAAAATCCACAAAAAACTATTGTTAGGATTAATGAAAGCTATAGTCTAGCAACACAAAGCGTCTCTTTGTAGCACTGATTCTATTTTAACTCCCATGGTTGCATCCTGTGGAATGCTGGGATTTTTAGTTTGGTGAGGTGCCCATAGAACTATCGGGCTGAGAGTTCTAAATACCCCTCCATAAACTAGAAATCCTAGGATTCTCTAGGATGAAATCATGGCAGTCTGGGGCTGTTCAGTCAGCCTCAAAGGGGCAGCATGCAGCCACCCCTGTTTCAGCCAGATTGAGGTTGCGGCAACTGCATGCCGAGGCCCTGATCTGACCTTTCCAGGGCACAAAAAGGACCCACAAAAACCGGCTCCTTTTTGCGCCTTGGAAAGTGCACCATAGCCATATCGGCACGGCTTGGCGGTGCTCCTTTGGTGCTGTGTTGTTTGGATGCAGTGCCAGAGGAGTGCCATGATGCTGTGTGCCATATGGAGTGGTGCGTAGCATCATGGTGCCCTGGGGGCAGAGTCAGGGAGTGCATCATCTGGACACAATGCCCTGACTCTGCCCCCATGCTGGCCTTAATGGCCGGTCTGAACAGGACCTTAAAGTGCGATCTTAGTGCTATAATTGTGTGGTGTGAAAGGGCCCCTGAAAGGCCACACATACCACACCCTTAAGGAAACTAATTTATCTTGGAATGGTAGCCAGTCTTCTTGAATTGCTAAACAAATATCTATCTGTTAGCCATAATAAAGATAGATCTCTCAAACGTACATTGCAATGGGGCAATAGATGAGTTTTATTTGCATGGAATAAGGGCTAGAGGTTGATTATATTGTTGCTCCGGTAATGGAAGCTGGCCAGATGTAGCGCATACATTTGAAAGAACACATTAGAACCAGAGTAGGCAAGGATGAATAAATCCAGCGTTCCACCACCAGATGGTGGTGGTATTACAAATTGTTTTTATTCAAGAACCAGACTAAAAGCAAGCATGCCGTTCTGAATATGCAGGGAAATGGTTGATTTAAATGTATATGAGTGCTGCAATTACAAAATGATAGAATTTTATGGAAAAATCCATTTTATTTCCTGCCTCTTCAATTCTTGTGGATTCCAATTATTATGAAGCAAGATCAGACGACTATACAGAACTTTTACATTCCGAATTACTTCCACTGCACAGATCTTGACTGCATTCTCACCATGTTTACTTGAGAGTCAGCCCCATTGAACACAACCAGAGTTATATCTAAGTAAGTCCTAAATATGTTGAGACAGGGATGCACTATGATGCCCAGCCCATTCCTCACACACACTGCTGTTAAAAACACTGGGAACAGACTTTGATGGGATTGTGCCCTATCACTTCTGACACCAATTGAGCAAACCCAATCCAAATGTCAGTGCACCGTACTGTATATCAAATTCAGAGTATTTTCATAATGACATATTTTATTTTGAAAAAAAATTCACCTCCCAAATTAATAATCTTGTTACACATGAATACACCTAATACATTAAGCAGTTTTTCCCAAATATTGGTTTTCCAGGTTATTTTGAGCTTCAACTCCCAGAAGCCCTAACCACTTGGACCAACAATCAGGAATTTTGGGAGCTGAAGTCCAAAACATCTGGAGGAGCAAAGTTTGGGAAATACAAAAGGCACCAGATCTTGTCTGATCTTGGAAGCTAAGCAGGGTCAGCCCTGGTTAGGACTTGGATGGGAGGCCACCAACAAATACTAGGTGCTGTAGGGTCTATTTTTGAGGGAGGAACTGACAAACCAGCTCTGAGTATTCCTTGCTTAAGAAAACCCTATGAAATTAATGGGATTTCCATAAATTGACAGGTGACTTAAGGGCACCTACATACACACACATAAATGCTACACATTATCAAAGCTGAGAATAATTTTAAAAATCAATGTATAATAGAAGATCCATTTTAATGTAGGGCAAATGACAAGTGAACAGACAGAAAAGGTTATCACAATGGCATTTGATACTGTATTATTCATGGACCTGCCTAAAAACAGATTTTGTGATCTTTCTTATTAAATGGGCTGAGTTTATAATCTTTGATGGCAACAAATTCCAAAGCTACCAAAAAAGTTTGTTTGCTGCAAATGGCAATGTGTAACATCTACAATACTTCTGACAAAGCTCTCCTTTGCCATCTTTTAACACAAAGTGTCAGAAGGATGACACTTCTGCCAAAGGCTCATTACTAATAAAAGATTGTGGAGGGACATAGGAAAAAATAGGTCCAACAACTGCTTCACACTTAGGGTATGTAACATTGCACCTTGCATTGAGCTCAGCATCTTTGCCACACTTATATTGCTGGTGCCACTGAATACAGTGACCTGGAGCTAAAATGAAAGAATTGGGTTCCTGATGCTATCCGGATGCTGTCACAGGGCCAGATCTAGTTAGATGTTGACTTTTGCCTGACTCATGGTAATAGGCAGCCCTAGTTTTCCATGCTTTCTCAGGAGTAAGTCCTGCTGTGTTGTTATTATTTATTAATTTTAAAATATATATGCTGTCTTCCTCCTGAATGGGACCCAAGTGACTCCTGACATGAATTAATACAAGATACACAAATGAAGGAAGTCAAGGTGGTGTAATGGTTTGAGAGCTATGACTATGGAGATCACAGTTCAGATCTCCACTTGGCCATGGACCTTGGGCAAGTCACACTCTCTCAGCCCCAGAGGAAAGCAAAGGCTAAACCCCCTCTGAACAAATCTTGCCAAAAACAAAAACAAACCCCAGGTGATAGGGCTGCTATAATTCAGAAACAACCTGAAGGGACACAAAATAAATGACATGAATTAAAATCTGGGGCCATTTCACACTATGCATAGTACTGTGATTCCACTCTAATCCCCATGACACTCTCCTATAGCATCCTGGGATTTGCAGTTTAAGAGAAGATATTTAGAATTCTCTGTGAGAAAGCTCTGACACTTCTCGAAACTACAAGCCTTGAGGAGCCACTTACACTACACAATTATAGTGCTATATTTCACCTTAACTGCCATGGCAATGTCCTATGAAATCCTTGGATTTGCAGTTTAGTAAGGGATATTTAGAATTCTGAACCAGAGAGTTGTAGTGCTACACCAGACCACAAATCCCAGGCTATTACCATGTTAGTTAAAGTGGAATATAATGTTGTGATCTTATAGCGTGAAGAGGGCCCAGGATTCTGTGGGATGTTGCAATGGCAGAAAAAGTGGAATCATAGTAGTATAGTTGTATAGTGTGAAAAGGCCTCTTACAACAAAATTGTTATAAAAACAAGTAAATAAACTACCATATGAAAACATCAATATCGGTGTCAAAATCAATATCAAATGTCCAAATCATTTAAAATGAAATTCAATTTTCAATTAAATTTAGTCCCAGGTAAGTGGATATAGGATTGCAGACCAAAGATAGTATTGTGAGACCACACTGGTGCTCTTTTGCAGCTCTCACATACTTCAGTGAAGTCTGTGTAAAGAAAACTCCCTGCAGAATTGGGCCCATAGTCTACACTTGCGCTCAGGAGAAATAATAATAATAATAATAATAATAATGACCTCAGGATCAGAATACAGGCTCCAAATGATGTTTGCCATTTCTACGTTATTAGATTTTCTGTACTATTTTTATTATTTGCTGGATAAAATCCATACAAATGAAATTCAGGCATACTCAGTAAATAATAATGAAAAGGTAAATGTACTTTATGAAGAAGCTGGTACACAGAAGACCTCATTCTGAGTGACACTAACTTCACTGTTCTCTGAGCTAATTCAGTCAGTCTCAGTCACCTCTTTCTCTCTCTATTTCCTTCACACAAGCACCCTCTCTGCCTTTTGTGCTCCGCTATTGTGTATGTGACCTCTTTTTAAATGGGTTCTTAAGAAAAATTGGTTTAAAAAGAAAAACAGGAAACCAAGCATGCCTATTCAACTATACGATGAAATGGTTTAATCCACTGTACATTTCTCTTTGGGGGAAGATTTCATAGCATAGTGTTGTCTTTTTCTCTCTGCCAGTTTCAATGGGAGCACTAGAAAAATATATAGGGAGGGGAGCACACAGTAAGCAAAGTGGTTATGCGTGAGAAGACAAACTTTGTTCCATATATTAAATTTAAGAAAGAAAGAAAGAGAAAGAAAGAAAGAGTACAAGAGAGGATACAGATTTTTGGAAGGTGTCCTTCACATGCTTCTCTCCCGAAAAAGTTAATTTTTCAACCTCTGCATTTTGCTGCCTTCTGTATTTCCAAAGCTATGTACCCTTTCTTGCAGAAAAACAAGTGTTTCTCTCTCGCTCTTTTTTTTTTTTACTCAGAATGATTTATTATGGTATAATTGTATAGTTTAATTCTTTATTTAATTTTAATCACTTATTAATTTTTTTTATAATGGTAATTGTTTTATTCTTTCCTCCAAACTGGCTAGGAAAAGACGGGATAGCAAGGCAATTTTTATTTTATTTTAAAAAAAGCCTTTTGAAGACTTTCTGTATGTCAAAATCCTAGAAATTGTTCTGGATCCAAAGAGCTGAAGGCAAGCATCTTGTTGTGTGTATGTTGTGTGCCCTCAAGTTATTTCCGACTTACGGCAATGCTAAGGCAAACCTAACATGGTTTTCCTTGGCAAGATTTGTTCAGAGGAGGTTTGCCACTACTTTCCCCTGAGGCTGAGAGCATTCAACTTGCCCACAGACTCTTGGCCACCGTAGCCAAGCTGGAAATAGAATCCTGATCTCTAAAGTTGTAGTCCAACACTCAAACCACTAGGCCACAATTGAGATTATCAGATGGTGGATATACTTGCTTTTTTGTGTTTTTTTCAGGCTATGTGGCCATGTTCTAGAAGAGTTTCTTCCTGACGTTTCGCCAGCATCTGTGGCTGGCATCTTCAGAGAATGCTTGCCTGGAAAAAAGTGTGTGTGTGTGTGTGTGTGTGTGTATCTACACACACACACACATACATATACACATACTGTGTGAGCCTGGGAATGCAGGAGTGATTTGCATGTGTATTGTTCTGTGTTGATGGCAGGCCCCGGGCTGGGAGGCTAATGCAAAAGAGGATTAATGTCTGCTAATTGGTGATCATGGATTCCCAAGCTCATACTGTGTGTGTGTGTGTGTGTGTGTGTGTGTGTGTGTGTATACTCACTTTTTTTCCAGGCCAGCATTCTCTGAAGATGCCAGCCACAGATGCTGGCGAAATGTCAGGAATAAACTCTTCTAGAACATGGCCACATAGCCCGAAAAACCCACAAAAAACTATGGATGCTGGCCATGAAAGCCTTTGACTTCATGGTGGATATACTGTCTTTGTCCTGTCCTTTTCCCATCCTTATTGCACAATCGCGAAAAGATTTTCATATGACATTCCACTTATCCAGTCAGTGTCCCATCATTAAACTATGATTGATCGCAACTGTGTGAAAGAATTTCACATGACATCGCATCTATCCTGTCATTGTCTCATTACTGAAGTGGAACTATCCCGTCTTTGCCCTTCATTTTGTATTAATGGAATAACACGTTAATGCAATTCCATTTAACTGACAGTTTAATGATAGGATCAGTGTGGGTGTTTGAATATCTTTCATGCAATCGCTGTCATAGATGGGATAAGGATGGGATTCGTTCCCGTCCCCCTTTTGATAATCTCTAATGGCTCCCAGCAAGCATCTTATATGTCTATAAAGGCAATAACCATTTTCACTCCTGATGTCTTTTCATTTCTGACTACAATTCATCACCTTCAGAGCTTAGAAAAGTTAATTTTTTAAACTGCAATGTCTGGAATTCCCCAGGCAGCTTGAGCAGTTTGATTGGGGGACTGTAGATGCTACAGTCTTGAAAAAAGTGAACATTTTCAAACCAAACTGAACTAGAGGTCACTAATGGGTGGCTAACAATCCCCATTTCTAGAGGCAGCAAATCTAGTCCAGGTTTTGGATAGCTATTAAACAGCTAACCAACTTTGTGGAGATGGTTTAGCACCTTGGATAACTCCTTTAAGGTCTGGACTTAAACCTAAAGTCTCTGTCTTAATGACATGGGGTCCCACATGAGAATTCCCCCTGTTTTCCAAAAGCAAATTTTCAAGGAGTCTGAAAAGAAGAAGACTTACTTGCAGAAGATTTACTTACTGTATGAGAGAGCCAGTGTGTCATAGTTGTTTGACTGTGGGACTATGACTCTGAAGACCAGGGTTCAATTCTCAGCTCAGCCATGAAACCCACTGGGTGAAATTAGGCAAGTCACACACTTTCAGCTTCAAGCAAAGGCAATGGCAAACCTCCTCTGAACAATCTTGCCAAGAAAACCCAAGGACAGGTTTGCCCTAGGGCTGCCATAAGCTGGAAATGACTTGAAGGCACACAACAGACACGCACACACAAAACAAGATGCTTGCCTTCACCTCTTTGGATTCAGAACAATTTCTAGCATTTTTTCATACCAAAAAGCTTCAAAAGGTTTGCATATAGTTTTGAATACATTTTAATATTTTTAATATGTAATGTTTTAAACTTTCACATGCTTTAATTATTTTTTTAAAAAAACATTGTATTTACACCTTTTCATTTCTTTGTATTCCTTTTTAATTTGTTCTGTTTCAAATTTGTTGGTAGCTGCCTTGAATCCCTATTTCGGTGTAAAGGTGGGATATAAATAAAATAAAATAATTATACATCATAATAATTTTTGGGCCTTCCTGGGTCCCTAAGGGGCATTTTGATGGAGATTTTGAGATGAATTTCTCCCTGGAAGGATTACACAAAATTATATTTTGATTCCTATGGGACTCAGAGAGACTTCAACTATGTGGAAATGCCCTCTACACATTATAGACATCATTTCTGGGCATTTTGGAGCAATTTTTTCTTACCCCTGGGGTCAGATAAATAGCCTGGGTGTTATTTGCCCACCCCTGGTATTAAAGATTCACTCTTTCCTGGGAGAAGCTATCAAAAGTTACTTCTGTGGAATACAGCTCATAATCCCCCAGCTAGCATGGCCACTGGCAATGCTGGTTGGAGGATTTTGGGAGATGTAGTTTAGAAAGAAACTTTGCTAGGTTTGGTCCTTGACAGACAAGCCTGCAAGGAAAGCAGTAAAGTCATTTGGGAATGGGAAGGGAGCTGGCAGAAAGTAGAAACTTTTCTCTGAAAGTGTGAGGAATCCATTATGTATGGCACAATTAAAAGCTGCACCCTGCCCCTCCTGTTCCCTGCTTTCCAAGTCTTTTCAAGGTGCTTCTTCTCCTTGATTTTATTTTATTATTTTATTGCCATTATATTAATGGCTCCACTTTGACAAGTTCACCATGACCCAGGAAATGGAAGCCGATGAAAACTGGAGGGAGAGAAGATGGCGGGAACCTAAAAGGAATTTTATGTTCCTTTGGTGGTAATTAAAGCACTATGGTATTTTTTTTTAAATGTAAAAATCGTGCTGAGTGTTGGAAAGCTCATCGTCCCTGCAGATATATTATATATGTATGTATATATGAAATTTCAGAGCTAATGCTCTGTATTAAAAAAAAAGCTCCTTCTTTATCCCAGCTGGCTTTTGCCATGTCTGTCTACCCATCCTTCTTGTTTTTATGTGTGTTTGATTAGAATTATTATTTTTTATTGTGTGGCCCTGTGCTCTACATAAAAAGGACCACAAGGTGAACAGGGAGTGAAAAGGGTGCATAGACTAGGGAAATTCTTTTATGCTTTTATGAGACTTACAAAAGTATAACCTTTGCTTCAAACTGCAGCTGCAATACACACTGTTTTCCAAAGTGTTTATATAACTGGCTGCAATGTCTCAGCTTTGCTCTGCTATCCTTTGTTCCATATAATGGTTTCTCACTAGGTACTGGCATGAAGATTAGGAAAACTCTGAGTTCCTATTGTGTCCTCCTCCTTTTCCTCCTCCTCCTCCTCATCTTCTTCTTTAAAAAGAGGTCTCTCCTGCTTTTGGGGGTACAAAAATTAGCATTTCATAGTGAGATGGACTGTCTTCTTAATTTCTGTACTAAAATATTTTTAAAAGACCAAAGGTGTAAATGTACACATAAGTGTATCATGCAAATTGCTGCAGATTTTTGCAAATTCGCACCAACACTTAATTGTCTTCACTTCTCTGTGCAAATTCACATCTATCCGTCTGCACATGAAAATGTGCAGCCATGTATACTTGTGGATACTTTGGTAAAGAGCACAAATCCTTGTTTGGATAAGTTACGGGATTTTTTCACACATACACACACACACACACACCCTGCAAACCCCTCCCTCTCCAAATTCCTCCAAATTGTGTGCTGCTGGATCACAGTCTATTTGATTAGAATGAGTATTTTAATCTTGTGGACAAGCCCCAAGATATCTTATTATCTAGCAGCAGAATGCACAGCAACTAGAGAATGAACGTTCTTCCAGTGGAAAACCTATTGCTTGTTTCTTTTGACTCTGCTATAAAGAAATTCCCCATTACAGCATGACATTCTGTAACATGCAACAGCTAGAGGCCAGCACTGGCACACATATCTCTCCTTCTCACCTGTAGAAAGCTAAACCTTCTCTCGGTTTCTACAAGGACTGGCTGAGGTGTGTGTATGTGTGTGTGTGGCAATTCTGATTTTTACTGCACATTATTTGCATACTCTAATGAGATGGACTATAATTGGCCTTCATTGATTTTGTTTTCATTGAGCTAAAATAGAGTCAGTGCATCTTCAGCTAGGAGAGAGCCAATTGATTTGTGGTAGAGACTCAGGGCTATTCTGCAGAAAATATAATTAATTATGCTCTTATTTAGCAATCAGTAATGGCCCAACTGATCTCTTTACCAACTCAGGATGCTTTGCCATGTGGTGGGTTTTACAGCACAATGCTACTTTGAAGAATTATTACAGAAAAGGTTAAAAGAAGTTAACAGCAGACCCTCCATCATTTTGCAGATGAAAAATGGGACATGTGTGGCCAGGCAACATCAGAGTGTGGTCAAGATGGCAAACATTATTAATGAGGAAGAATACACAAACTAGGAGAGGCTGCAGCAGTTTGCTTTTGCCTAAGTTTACTGAAAGGGCAAGAGTCTGCTCTTTCTGCCCCCTCCTCCTGCTCAGTTCATTGAGTGCAAATGACTTTTATCCTTGTTGGAACTCAATTTGTAGCAACTGAAATGAGGATGAAGGATGAAGAGGGAAAGTGGGAGCAGAAGAGAGAAACTGGGACCTTTTAAAAGCAGCTGAAAAAGTGGGTTGACAAAGGATTAATCCCTGCCAAATTGGGAAAGTTGGAGGGTGTGTAACAGCCAAAGTACAATTATCAGGTATCTTTTAAAGTCCCTAATTCCTTAAGTGAGGCCACTTTCTGCAAGCTGATTTGTCTTTTGAGAAAAAATATTGTGGAATATGGCTTATTTATATGTGTTGCTCATTAACAGATAGTTATACATATACTAGAGGTGCTAATCAGCTTGTAATTTTTTGCTCCTTACAATAAAAGCATGTTTTATATTGTTTTTCTGTAGGGTGTGTGCATGCATGTAGTGAGTTGGTGGTGCATGACTTCATTGTATCTGGAAGAATCAGAAGGTTTTCTTGTGTGTTTATCTGTTCCATTCTTGACCGTGTGTTCTATCTTACAGAATATATGTTGATAGGTTTCAAAGAGCAGACCTATACTGAAGACATACTCGATTTGAAGGGCTGATCATGAACCCTCAGAAAGTGGGAATAGGGGCCTTGACTTGAATAGGGGTCTGCTCCCCAACAGCAGACCGTCACAGCCTCTCCCACGTTGGTATTATGATTTTTGGCATTTCTATTCAAATTCACATCTGTACAGTACATATAAGTCAGTACATGCAAATGTTACTCAGTTCATTGCTCTTGTTTTGATGATCTGTTTCTTCTTTTTTTGCAAAATATAAGTGCCCATACTGTTCCCATGCCAGTAATGTGTAAAAAAACACATACAGGGAACTTGCATGTGTTTCTTCCCAGCCCTTCATATCATTGGATGAGTGGTCCTATCTTTGTGGAAAACCTTGCTCAGAGTTTGGTTGCCATTTCACACCACTCACTTACAGAATTATGTTTCTTTTTTAACTACCATAGCTGCAGCCTATGAAGTCCTGGGCTTTGTACTGTATTTTGGGGAAGCACTAGAGCTTTCTGGTTGAGAATTCGAGATGCCCCTCCCTAAACTGCAGATCCTACAATTCCACAGGATGTTGCTGTGGCAATTAAAGTGGATCATAGTACTATAACCATGCAAAGTGAAAAGTCTCTGAAAGCCACATTTTATCAGTAACAAGATTACCTGCAATGTCTTACTCTCTATTTATTTGTTATATTAAAATATTTAAATCCCTCCCAATACTGTGGAATCCAAGGGCAATGAACAACTAAAATAAATTTAAACACTTTAAGACAAATCAGAAATTCAAATGACTCTTCCCTCCAAACAACTAAACAGTCTATAAGACACATGCAATAAGTTAAAGCAGCTTAAAAAGTGAAAACATTTACAAAACCATTTACAGTGGGAAAAATTCTTATTTGGAGGGAATAATGCCCTCATTCTTTCCTCCTCATGGAGCTCCTTGTTTTGTTGTAGTTGTGTGCTGTCAAGTAATTTCCGACTTATGATGACCATAAGGCGAATATATCGCTGGCTTTTCCTGGCAACCCCTGCTCCTAATATGAAACAGAATGAGGCAACTGCCTCAGGCAGCAGATGCTAGAGGTCAGTTATGGCATTTCCCTGGTCACTCTATCTTTGAGAATAGACCATCCCAAACTAGCCTTCTACATTCAGGTGTTGTGGAAGATGCTATCCTGTCAGCAGTGTTGAAGTAAGAGTCAATGCCAACCCCAGTGAGCTACTGTTCATGGGAAAGAGTGTGGCAGTATCATGACCTTTGTCTTCAGGTAGCTGGTGAGGAAATTTAAATATTTAAAGATTTTCCCTGCCTTGTATCAATCACTGACCAGAACAGAGATTGTGGCCAGGAAATTAGAAGAAGACAAGGGCTGGGCTGGACACATATGAAAGAATTAGATTAGATCCTAAAGTGCAAAGACACAAAACTGAACACTAAAGTCAGGATTGTCCAAGCCATTGTATTCCCCATCAGTATGTATGAATTTGAGAAATGGACAGAGAAGAGAGCTGACAGAAAGAAAATAAATTCATTTGAGAGGTGGCGTTAGAGAAGAGTGCTGAGGATACCATGGACAGCCAAAAAGACAAACAAATGGGCTCCGGAACTGATCAAACCTGAACTTTCTTTGGAGGCCAAGATGAAGAACTTCAGCCAAGAACTTAGGCTGTTATACTTCAGCCACATTGTGAGAAGACAGGACTCACTAGAAAAGACAATAATGCTAGAAAAGGTGGAGGGTGGTAGAAAGAGAGAAAGACTGCATACTAGATGGATAGGCTCAATCAAAGAGATCATGGACCTGAGCCTGCAGGACTTGAGCAGAGTAGCTTTGAACAGGGAGGCTTGGATGTGTCTCATACACAGGGTTGCCATGTTGAAGCTGACTCAAGGGTAACTAAGAAGACCCTCTTTTAAACCTTCCCTGCTGTGCAAGCTCAGGCATTTCATTGTTGGAAGGCTGTTCTGTTATCTAATATGAGACATGTGGTCCTGAATGGTTGGAACACCACAGAGGATGCTGTGGTTGAACCCTCAGACCTCCTGTGAGATATGACATCCTATAAATTGTGGGGGATTTTGTCCCTAAATCTTTCGCTGCCTGATAATGTAGGCGCTTAGTAATCAGTCCTGAGGTTGATGGGCACCTTGGGGGTTGTAAGGATTATTGGACAGGCTACTCTTGTAACTGGTGTTATTGCAGCGTGGAGATAATGAATGATTAATAGAGCTCACACTTTACACTTAATGTTAATTGATAGCTGTGCTTTTGGCCATCCTCTAATGGCAAGTAACAGCTTTAGGGCATTAGGAAGACCCCCCCCCCCCTCTGCTGAAGAAACACAAGGAGAAACGTAGGACAAGCAGAGGGGCAGAGTGTCACCGGTAAGATTACAGAGCAGACGCTTGTCAGGGGCATTACAGGAACGATCCGAAAAGCACAACCATGAAAGACAGAGGGATGGTAACTTACACAGCTGTTATAATGGGAGGAATGAAAACAATCTCAGCTGAAGTGTTTGGGAGACTTTGACTGATAATCTACTTGATGCACAAAATCTTAGAAGAGGTGATTTCTCTCTTTTTGTCCTCACAGGCACCATTGCATTTGACTTCAGAGAGAATGAAGGCACAGACAAAGCAGACCTCTGTTAAAGCAGGCCTGCACAGACAGAAGTGGTGGCTGGTGTGTCAAGAAAGAGAGGGGACAAAAAACAAAAGTCAAGGAGAGGAGTTAAAAAGTTGGGGCAAACAGCATCACACAGATAGCAAACTGCTAAGGTCAATAGCATCTTTGCAAAAAAGAGATTGGGTGTTTGTCAACCATACTTGTGCTCATGAATGAGGTGCCATTGGAAATAATAATAATAATAATAATAATAATAATAATAATAAATTTCTTACCCACCTCTCTCCATGGATTCAGGTGAGGATAAAAACAGATGAATAAACACACAACATCAGCTAAAAACACATGCCACTTTAAAAGAACAAACAAGACACATACATTTTAAAACAATCCATATTTAAAAATTAATCATTTTAAATTTACAGTTTAAAAATAATCTGGATAAGTCTGTTGGAAGAAACTGGTATTCAGTGCTAGTTTAAATTTGGACAGTGTATTCAACTGTTGAATATCTTCTGGCAGGTTGTTCCACACTTTAGGGGCAGCTGAAGAAAAAGGCCTCTGACTGACAATTGGCAACCTAGTCCTGGCTGAATGGAGTAAATGTCCCTCAGATGACATGAGTGTACCTTGGTGTCTTGAAGACATTGTTTAATTTAATAAGCATAGAACATCTATTCTGAAGTTTTGTGTGTCATCCTTAGTATTCTGCTGCTTTGCCCTGAATTGTCCATGCTCACTCTGACATTATAGCACATCAGTCAATGGCATCAAGTGAGCCAGGGTGAGTAGTTACAATAGAGAATATCAAACAATTATGGTACTAACACTACCATATTGATAAGCCTGACTTTGGACATTAGCTTTCAACATAGATTATGATGAAAGAATTGGATCTCTGAAAAACCCTGTGCAGTTTTATAACTGCAACATTTCCAAGCTTTCATCTAAACATGGGTGTTTCTAGTTCTCAAGGG
The DNA here is from genome assembly GCF_019175285.1 of Sceloporus undulatus. NCBI lineage: Eukaryota > Metazoa > Chordata > Lepidosauria > Squamata > Phrynosomatidae > Sceloporus > Sceloporus undulatus. The sequence goes on along the minus strand of NC_056526.1, from coordinate 179,917,243 downwards.
GATGAGGGTGAAACTTCAGAAATCAAAACTATGTTCCAAACAAGCTGTTAACATTTCTGCTGTAGCTAGGAACGATTTATGTTTATAATCCAGTTAATCAAATATATGAAACACTCTAACAAACTGTGCATATTCGATAATTCATTCTACATAAATGTGTTTATGGCTGAGCAGTTTTCTTTTTCTTTCTTTTAAAATTTACAATAACTTAACAAATGTCTTGCAACAGCCATGGATTTCTGTCAAGAGAAGTAGATGATGCAGGCATCAAAGATAAGTGGGCAATTAACTTCAACAATAAAATAGATCCATTTCAGTTGCTGGGAGGTTCCTCTCCCCAAGTTACATGAGAAATAAATTTCCATCTGATTTACCAGAAAAACAGAGTGCCACTTTTATCTTATGCACCATGCTATTTATAAGGGAACATATCTATGTTCAGGCATGTTGTCCACAGATTAATTGATGTATTTACTCAGTTTTTTTAAATGTACATTTTACATATTAATACTCTCCTCCCTTGAGCTCTCAGTAATCTCCTGTCCAAACTATTAGGCCTGCTTAGATTTAGCAGTGTTAGCACCTATTTTTCTTACACCATGCATTAGGAATTAATTATCTTCCAGATAAAGATTTGCAAAGTTTCAGTCCAGTATTCTGATTACTATACCACACTGGCTGTTTGTCAATGTTGTGAATATTATAGAAGGCCAATAATTTTCCAGTGACTTTTGTCTCCAATGAAAATGAAAAGTGGGTCTCCACTACCTCTGGACTTTCTGCACTTCCATAGTTGGGAAACAAAGAATAAAAGCAATGCAGTTGCTTGATACACATACTTGTTGTGGTGGTAATAAGGGTACATTAGAAAAGTATCCTAATCAGATGTTTTAGTGCAATTAGTAGTATATTCTAATTATTTTAAAGGGAATTTTCATTTGTTTTAAATAATCATTTGGAAGGGAATTTCCTGTTATTCCATTCTCTTGAATAATTTGTAGTGTTTGATGGTTAGGTAAACAACCCACCTGTAGCTGGGGATGCGCTCAGTGGAACAAATAGAAGTGATGCTGCCAGTTAGTGTTCAAACTTAATTGTACAGTTTGATAGGTACCATGTTTTGGACAGTCTCTGTAAAGTAGTACTTTCCAGATGTTGTTGTTGTTAACTGCCTTCGAGTTGGCTTCTACTCATGATGACACTGGTGACACTCATGTACATTTCCAAGATCCCTTGTCCTTAACTGCTCTGTTCAAATCCTGCAGCTTCAGGGCAATGGCCTCCTTGATTGAGTCTATCCATCTGGTATGTGGCCTTCCTCTCTTCCTACTGCTTTCTACCTTTCTTAGCATTATTATCTTTTCTAGTATTCTTGCCTTCTTATGACGTAGCCAAAACATAAGAACCTCAAGTTTTGTCATTTTGGCTTCCAGGGAGAACTCAGGCTTTATTTGTTCTAGGACCCATTTGTTTGTCTTCTGGCCATCCATGGTATCCTCAGCACTCTTCTCCAGCACCACATCTTGAATGAGTTGATTTTCTTCCTATCAGATTTTTTCATTGTCCAGTGAAGAGGAAATACTAGGCTTGAATGATTCTGACTTTAGTGTTCAGTTTTATATCTTTGTACTTAAGGATCTTGTCTAGTTCTTTTATAGCTGCCCTTCCCAGTCATAGGGGCTCTACAGACTGGCACTTTGTGCTGTCTTGTAGGCGGAGCCACGGCACAGCATCCACAGCATCCACACTCCACTCAATTGCGTATGATGCCACGCGCCCTTCTAGATGGTGTGCAGCATCATGGCACGGCCTTGGTACTGCATCTAGATGATGCAGCACCAAAAGAGCGTCATGGTGCCGTGGCTATGACGTCCTTTAGAGGGCGCAAAAAGGAGCCAGTTTTTCTGACTCCTTTTTGTTCTCCGTAGAGGCCAAATCAGTGCTGCAGCACTGATCCGGCCATTGAAGGGGCAGCTACATGCTGCCCATCTATCCAGCCACATAGTCTTCTTCTGATTTCTCGACTGCAATCTTTATTCTGAACAATGATCGATCCAAGCTGTATCAGACTATATTCCAGATGTATTAAACTATAAACTATCTGTAGTCGGCAATATGATTATAAACTATCTGTAGTCAGCAATTTGGCACTTCCAGAAAATGCCAGCATAGAAAAGGCAACTTACATTCTGCAAAGAACATTTTAAAATGAACCAACAACAATATGTATCACTTGTGGGCAACAGTGTCCAATACAGTAGTGATTCTCAATCTTTGAGGAGCAGGGGGTCTCCAGATGGTTTTGGACTTCAGCTTCCAGGGTCTCCAACTACTAACCACACTGGCTGGGCCTTCTTGGTCCAAAATACCTGGAGGAAAATCACCAAAGTATTATATACCATATGTCAACCCTTGAAAGCAATTAATATAATGTGAACTCAACACCAGCCAACATTAAAGCAAAACAGAATGGATTTCTCATCTCAGCAACGGTCAACAAAATGTGTTAAGCCTTTTCTATGAATGTTCCAGTCACTGCTCATATCTAGGGGAAGTGCGGCATAAATATAATCTGTTTATCCCACATCCAATCTCTTCTGAACTTCCCCAAGCTGTTTCTCTGTTTGAGTTATTTCTCCCCCAAGGATTTTTCAGATTCCTGTTTTTGGTTTCCTGAAGTTGGGTTGCTGATATCTCCTTCTTTATGTGTGATTGGGATTTTATGACTGCTTAAGTGAGAACACTTGCACCTGAACACATTAGAGAAAGAAAGTGGGGAAGCCTTCAAAGGAACATGCCGAAGCCTTTCCTTGAACTGAGATTCTAAGTGTCCATGTTCAACTTCACAGATGAATCTGCATGCCTTCTGGAGAGTTTCTCCTGTCAGATGTCCACCAAAGAAGAGACAGAAATCAGAAAAGAGATGAGAGTGTGTGTGACAGTGTGGGCAGGGTGAGCAAGCATGACCTTATCATGCATGGCCCAACCATCTCTCCTAAGGTCCTTCCACACTATACAATTATATGAGTGCTACAATTTTTCTTTACTGCCATGTTAAATTAAGTGAATTTGAGGTTAACAGTTTGTTAGATCCTGTAGCACCTTTGAGACTAACTGAAATTTGAGACTAACTGAAATTCTTAGGTGCTACAGGATTTCTGTACACACTGATTTTTCAGACAAACATGGCTATATCTTTGAATTCT
>NC_056526.1:179831537-179909037 GCF_019175285.1 Sceloporus undulatus | reverse complement strand
ACAGCTGTCTTGCCATTCATAGCTGCCCTTCCAAATCCTACTCTTCTGATTTTTGACTGTAGGCCTCATTTTGACTAATGACTGAGCCAAGCTATAGGAAACCTTTTACTGTTGTCTACTTTAAAGCTATACAAATCATACATTGTCATCATTTTTGTTTTCCTAATATCCTGTTATAGATCTGTCTTTCTGAGAGTTAGTTTTATAATGTCTAATATGGATGTATCCACAGTTGATGTATCCACATGCGTGGCCAAGCAACATCAGAACAAGATGGTCAAGATGGGAAAGGTTATTAATGAGGAAGAACACGATCTAAGAAAGTCTGTCGCAGCTTGCTTTTGTCTAAACTTTCTAGGAAGGTCAAGATTCCCTCCCTTTCTTCACTCCCCACTCTGCTGAGTTAACTGAGTGCAAACCACTTTTGCCTTTTTGAACTCAGGTTGCAGCAGTCAAAATAGGCTGAGGGCAAAGGAGGAAACTGGCAGGAGAAAGAAAATTTAACATTTTAAAGCAGCTGAAAACTGGGATGGTCCCCGCCAGATCAGGACAGTTGGAGACTATGGGGCTCGACAGACCACCCCTGTAGCCACCCATTTTTCTGCTGCAAGGAGGCTGCACCACCCAAATGGCATGGCCTCTGTCAGGACTAAAAAACCCCTGCTGAAAGCAGGTTCTTTTTAGTCCACCATCGGTGCACTCACATGCACTGATGATGCACACATGGTGCAGTGATATTTGGATGCTGTGCCACGCCTGCATCATCATGGCGGTCCCCATGTGGATGGGGCTGAGCCACAATGGCACCAGTGGTGTGCGGTAGGGCTAGGGAGTGTGTGGACGCTCTGCACTTCCGAGCCCTAAAATCGGCCCCAGGCCGCCGCTTTTCAGCAGTCTGTACTGGGCCAAAGTTGTCATTGTCCATATACATTTCCTCCAGTAAATATGTCTGCATCCATAACAAATGGGAAATATTCTTTTTAAGGGAATGAACAACCATATTTTCCAGAAGTTAAGTACTGTGACCACTTAGTAAGTCGTACCTTTGCACAACTTTTCCTGTGCCCTTTCCCCATGGAAATGTGATGTGCACCCAGCTCTGCTAAAGCCTGTTAATATATTCTAGCCAAATGGACTTTCCCACCTTTTCTTCCATTTTTCTTTATCCTTTCTTCCTGGCCACTTTCTTTCCTTCATTGTCATTTGAGGCACCACCTATTAGCAACTCTTTCCCTCCTCCTCTCTCTTTCAATAATATTGGCCATGCTGAAACAAAAGTGCTTTTTAATGTAGGAGATGTACTTCAGCTATAACACCAGGGTCAGTTTCTGAGTAACATTTTATGGGATTGATTAAAGTTTAGCACCTTAACTGTTGACTTCAGAGGCCTGAGAAAGACACCAGGAGTGCTAAGGCTTGGATAATTTGTGGTTTGCCATTTTAAACAATCAAGCAGAATTAAGTGTTTAACGTGGTTGAAACTTCAGCCATTTTTCCTTCCTCATCTTAGCTGAATATATTTGAAAAGCCTCGCCTTTGCACACCTTAAAACAAGAACTTTGAAAAGTTACTTTTCTGTGCAATATATCCCATAATCACCAATGGCGACTGGCTATTGTAGTCTGCTTATGCAATGTTGAACATTGCCCAGCCTGTGTATATTAACAAATAAAGAAATACATGAGGGGTGGAAGAAATTGATTCCTTTTGCATTTTAAAGTGAACTTACCCAATTGCTCTACCTTTTGAACCAATACACAAACTGAAATTAAGTTCTCTTTTGAAAGCTGAACTTTTTTTTTGAATTTTGCAATGGGATTTGCCAATTTAAAAGTGTAAAAAATATTTATGTTGGCAAAAATACACACAAATATGCACATATTAGTTGAAATAATATTGAAAATACATTACAATAGGAAAATTGCTTGCATGATGAAACATTGTCAGGAGTAACCATATAACAAAGTAGAATAATATCTACAATCTACAAAACAGTGACACCTTTATTCAGCCAACCTGATTGTACAATAACCTGGTTGGCCAAATAAAGGTATCACTGTTTTGCGGATTCTGGATGTTATTGTACGTTGCAAAATGAAGATCTACTCTACTGGGCAGAATGGCACATGAAAATGATAGTATCAAGGGAAATGTGTAGAAAACTGTAGCAATTTTAATGTAAACTTTAAAAATATTCCCAGAGTTTGGGAGAAATGGCATTTGAGAACAGAAAAAAAAAGAGGTGATATGATAGACCTGTTTAAATATTTGAAGAGATGTCATATTGAGGAGAGAGCAAGCTTGTTTTCTGCTGCTCCAGAGACTAGGACCCGGAGCAATGGATGCAAGCTACAGGAAAAGAGATTCCACCTCAACATTAGGAGGAACCTCCTGACAGTAAGGGCTGTTCAATAGTGGAACAAACTCCCTTGGAGTGTAGTGGAGTCGCCTTCCTTAGAGGTCTTTAAACAGAGGCTGGATGGCCATCTGTCGGGGATGCTTTGATTGAGATTTCCTGCATGGCAGGGGGTTGGACTGGATGGCCTTTGTGGTCTCTTGCAACTCTATGATTCTGTGACTACAGGACCATGGTGGCTACTGGATGCTAAAGTCCAAAAAATATCTGGAGATCTAGCATTTGGAACCATTTAGTCAATAAAGAAGTGAGCAATGGCCTTCTAATGACTATTGACCTTGTTCCACCTAGCTCAATATTCTAGGTTGTCACTGGCAGTAGCTAATGTCCCAGACTACCTGGAACCTTCTGTATGTAAAACACATGCTGTGACATTGACTTATGGCTTTTCTCCAGCTTGATTAAATCAATAAAACAATAAATTAATAAATGATGTTACAGAAACATTTTTGTCTCAGAGAAAATATGCCCAGTGCAAAAGACAATGTACCTGGAGATGTTGCCATCTGAAGAGTTTATTGGCAGCTGGTGATTCCCATGTCAGTAGAGCTCTGGATTTTAATACAGTATGAACTTTAAAGGAGCTAGCCAAAGTGCTACAGGTGTTTTGAGATAGGGTTCAGCACCTTAGTTGCTTCAGTGTTGAAAATGAAACCCAAAGCAGATTTGTTCCCCTACTGCAGTGCTTCTCAATTATTTTCTGTCATGCCCCCCCTAGGAAGAAGAAAACATTTCGCACCCCCCACGCAACTGTAAATAGTATCATTTGTCTATAAAATTGTTATAAGTACACCTCTGCATAACAGAGCCTCGCGCCCCCCTTTACGAAGCCTTGCCCCCCCCGGGGGGGCCACCCCACTATTTGAGAAAGGCTGCCCTACTGAGATGGAAACCACTAGCCACCCATTGGTAGAACTGCAAAGCACCAGGTATGAAATGAATCAGTTGCTTTTCTGAGCTATATGCACTTGGCTTTTCCCTTCATTCGATCACAACTACTGGGTTGGAAAGAAAGAAAATGACAACGTTAACAAGCAACACAATTCTCTTTATGGTGCTTAAGTGAGATGAGGTCATACTGCTGAGAAACTGCTGCTTTGAGAAGCAGCACAATGGTTTGTGTCTATTAAGGGAATGGGCTAAGTGTATGGGGGCAGGGACTGGGGAGTTCTAATCTCAGTTTCCTGCCATGTGTGAATCAGTAACAGTTACTGGAAGGGCAGGTTCACATCAGACTGTATAGGATCACAATAGAGACAAAGGAAGGCAAGAGAAGATCTTGAATGTTTCACTATGACAGGCAGGGCTGGGCTGTTAATGGTTCAGTTGGTACAGTGGCAAGGAGTCCAGTGCTGAAGGAAAAAGTGTATCTTGGTTCCTCTACTTCCACAATCATTTCTTGAATTTCCTGATATTTTTGTTATCACCATCAGTACAATGGCCAGCATTCTGTCAGTGACATTGGCAAGCATATGCCACCTTATGTTTGTGTATGTATTATCTGGGGAGGGTCAATAATGAAGATGGTATTCTTCCTCCAAAGCTCCCTTGCAGGACTCATGGGTCCATTGCAATAACCCATTTTAATTCTGTTGCTGGTGGAGAGCAGGGAGGCTTGGAGGAGTGTCTGGCTCTAGGGAGTTTATCAGACAAGGGGAATTGGAAGTATAATCCGATGGCAATCTGAACGCAATCATGGGGTTTAACGTTATTGCCTGATAACCCACTACACACAAATTCGGACAATGGGAAGTCAGTCTGAACGCAATCATGTACTTTCACGTTATTGCGTGATAGACTGCCACACGCAAATTAGGGCAATGGCATGCTATTTTTGGGCAATGGGGAGCCAGTTTGAATGCAAGGCGTATTCACGTAATTGCGCAAAACTAGCGAATTTAAGTGAATGCATTCTGGCCCCACTTTTCATTTGAATTTAAGAGAAATTCCTCCCATTTGATACACTCTTATGTCTACATTGTTGCTGTTGTTGCATGCCTCCCATTTTTGACTCTGAGAGAAGCCTATCATAGGGGTTTTCTTGGCAAATTTCATCAGAAGGGGTTTGCCATTGCCATCCTCTGAAGCTGAGAGTGTGTGACTTGCCCAAAGAGACCCAGTGGGTTTTTATGCTCAAGCAATGAATCAAACCCTTATCTCCAGAATTATAGTCCAACACTCAAACTACTACACTATGCTGGCTCTCACAGGCAGATGCAAATCAATGATATCATCTGCTGAGACCACCAGAGGGCCCTAGTGGATCTCAGTGGAAGATGTCCTAGAATCTTCATCTGGCTATGGGGACATAGCCATATGCTTCTCAGATCCCTTCCACACTCCATGAACAATATGAGTGAATTTATCACAGACTAAAGGTGAATCCTAGAGGTGATGAGGGAGAGCTGTAGCATGCAGAACCCCTATACTACACTTGATCATGTAGAATCTTGGGCTTTGTGTGATGCTTAAGTAATCGAGAAAAACAATGCTTGGGAACCGTCTGTTAGTCTTATTGAAGTTGCAGGGTTGAAAATGGCCTCACCCTGAAATATTTTTGTTCTGCTGTTTATTGTACTTTGCATTTTATTTTATTCATATTCATTAACTAATTCATTTAATTAATATATTTGCAATCAGGTATGGAATTGGTTACTCAGATGCAAAAAAGAGGGTCCTATTTTTGGAACTGTTCCAGGTATCCAACCACCTTAATCCAGCCTTGGGGTCAGGTACTTGCTGGGCCTCATCCAAGCGAAGCTGATGTCTCAGCAACATTCAGACACTTTCTGAAAGGCCTCACTGTCTGATTAGGAAAGACTGGTCCCAACCCCTCTATAGACCCATTTGTGTTACTGAAAGGCATTGCTTGTTTTTGTAGTTGCTTACACCTGTAAGGAACGGGTGGCCAAGACTTCATTAGGAGGGTACCCTCCAAGCCCAAGAATTGTGGTAAAGCCATATTATGTGGTTTGGGAAATGCTTCTGAATTAATAATGCACTGAGGCATTATTAATTAGTCTTCCTTTGTGCCAGAATAGGCACCAACATCAGAGAACAAAACATTTATCAGTAAACCTGGCCCTTTTCAAACACAGATGATGATGTGACCACACATGTGCAGATAATGTAGGATGAACATGTTATACAGGTGTGCACTAGAATTTAGAGACAATGGGGCTAGACAGATTGGCAGAAAGGGGTGGCAAGACACCACCTCTTTCTGCCCTGGAAGCAGGCCACAGCAACCACTTGCCGCGGCCTATGCATGGCTGAAAAAGAAGCCCTGAAAAGGGGCTTCTTTTTGTGCCACAGAACAGATGCCATAACTGCCGCAATGCGGCATTATGACGCCTTCCGTGCACTGCATCACTTGGGTGCTGCGCACAGCAGACATCATTGTGGTGTGTCCCGTGTAAATGGGGGTGTGCCAAGATGATGCCCATGGCATGTGGTAGGGTTTGGGAGCATGTAAATGCTCTGCCCTACTGCAGCCCTAGTTCAAGCCCAGGCCGGCACAAACTGCTGGTCTGTTCAGGCCCATAGTAATGTTAGTCTGAAATATCAGTATGCAAAGTGATCTTGTAGTACCTTTGAGACCTAGGCCCGAAACAGATGGGCCAAATAAAGTGGCTTCCGGCTGCTTTGGGAGTGTGGGGTTTACATGATGCACGCCCCCCAAATGGTTGGTAGCTGCACCGAGGTCACATGGAGGCTGCCTGTTCAGTCATTGCAGTCTCTGCCCGATTGGGGCTGGAGCAACCTCCAGCCGCTCCTTATTGCCAATTTGCTTTGTTTCTTAGTGAAAGAAATTGTAGCATAAACTTTCATAGACTTGGTCTACTTCCTAAAATGCATGGAATGAACTGGTGCCCAGGAAGGACATTTATAAACAGACTGCATGAATACCCATAGAAATGCAAGACTTGTGGGTTTGGTGATGAGCTGACAAGTTCAGTTTTAACAATGGTCATTGAAGAACAAATGTAGTAGGAAAGATGTTGCCTAACATGGGTGGGTGGATGGCCGTGTAAATGGTGTAAGCAGTTTTGGAAGGGAACCAGAAAGGAGATATGGTAAACTGGTGAAGAGGGGATTCATCAGGCTGGGATGTTGTGTTATAATATGTGTATTGTAACCACTGTTTCTGTTCAACCCGCTGTTGAACATTGACCCACCGTTGTCTCTATTCAACCATTGTTGATAGATTGGAGTTTGTGGTTATAGTCTAATTCAGGTGTGCATGAATGAGGTAAATCTCCACATTCTTCATGCTTGCACATAAGGACGAATTGTCTCTACAGCTTTTGCCCAACAGAAGGAGAAAAAGATCTGATGTGGTTGTTGAGATGCATTTGCATCTGTGCTGAAAAATTCATGCTGTAAAAAAAAAGGTTTTCACAGAAAGCATGCACAAAAAACTATTGTGCACTGGAAGCATTATTTTCTGTGCAGAATATGCTGGTCAGGATCCTGTTTGTGTCATACAACTGTGTAAGTTCCTGTACACATGAGGTCATACTTTTTTTTTACTGTTGTGCAATTGACATATTCAATGGACATGCGAATGCAGAGTCCCAAATGGAAAATCATTTTACCTGTATTTATGAATTTTTGTATGATGCATAGTTATTTGTTAGTGAACCACTTTATTCACTTGAATGGCATAAATATTCACCGTGCATATCACATTGCACCGTGGGACAATAAGGGACATTGGCAGATATACAACTGGTTGCAAAATCTCAGTGGTTCAGTGCAATCATCCTATAATATGTTCACTGTAGATTTATAAAATACATGCACAATGTCATGTATTTCTGGACAAAATAATTCCCTCAGAGACTTCAGAATGTTTTTTAAAAATCTTACCAATGTACTGTTTTTCACAGTAGAGATTTCTCAAGCACCAGAAAACTCATTATTTTTCTGGGAAACAAAGAGTGGTGAATATTCTTTCCACCCCTAGCATGCATTAGACTGAGATATATAACAAAATAAAACTCACAAGCTCTAACATGGATCTTTATAAGTATGATTTAAGATCTTCTGATGCCAACAAATGTCAATCTTTGACAATCTGTCATTGCAGATTTTTGGCTGGTACCCAAAACTAGGGTGAGAAGTGATTGCTTCAGAAAAAATAAAAAAGGTTATGACCTTGTAATTGAAGATTATAGATATGATACCTGCCCTAATTCCTGACACTCCAGGATAAGGGGTTGTTGTTGTTGTTGTTCTTTTGTCATCATTAGTAAATATCAGTCTGAGCATACAGAGGAAAATTAATCATTCTATCAAGATGATAGGGAAACATCAGTAACTGGTGACTATTTGTTATGATAAATAAATGGTTTGCTCTTTGGTCACCATTGATAAAAACCACTGTTATCATAACATGAATGGCTGGCATTTGTTCATAATATAGGCACATGTAATTTCCCCTAGAGAGTTTGTATGCTGTAGTGGATTGAACAATGCACTAGTAATCTGGTTTGTGACCAATTTAACTGCCATGGCTCAAGGCTGTGGAATTCTGGGGGTTGTAATTTGTTGCTCCGGTGTCACAACAAACTACAACCCCCAGAATTCCATAGTCTTGAACCATGGCAGTTAAAGTGACATCAAACCAGATTATTTCTACAGTGCGGATGCAGCCTATGACTCGGGGAGCCCAGAGGGTTTGAATCCCTGCTTAGTCATGGAAAGCCTTGGGCAAGTCACACACTCCCAGCCTCAGAGAAAGGCAAAGGCAACTCCACTCTGAACAACTCTTGACAAGACAATCCCATGATAGGCTTGGCTTAGGGTTGCCATAAATCAGAAATAATTGGAAGGCAAACAACAGCAACAAGTTCTTGTACAGAAGAAATGATTGGACATTTTTGTCTGATATTGAAGCCTGTATTCAGGTGCAGATTGCGGGGCAGAGGTGCACATGTAGTGGTTAAAAGCCAGAACTTCAGCCACTCACTCACAGTCACAAGGTTGTGAGTTCGATACCAACTAAGGGTTACAGAGTCGACTCAACCTGGCATCCTTCCATAGGTCGCTAAAATAAGTACCCAGTTCGTTGAGGGCTAGTAGCTTATACATTTTAAACTGCTTAGGGAGTGCTTAAGTGCACTGATGAGTGGTATAGCAATGCACTTGCTATTGCTTGCCATTCCGCATGCAGATGAGCATTTTCCAGTGTGCATAGCACATGTAGATAAGAATTGCACATTGCAACTGCATTTTCATTTGTTTGCACTTTCAGTTGCACTTTGTTGCAATTCACTAATGCACAATTATCACATAACATTCATTCTCCTTGTTGTAAGATCTCGGCCAAATGTTTCACAACTTGTCTTTAAGATATCAGCATTTCCTGCTAGGTTTTATTCATATGAGAAGAAACTTTCAGATATTCTATGAACATATCTCCTTGCTAAAGAAGAGAGCAATCGGTTTAAATTGGAGTTAGAACATTCTTTTTGCAAACCCTTCTTTTGTATTTCCATCTCTAATCTTTCCATAAACAGTAATCTGGTTTTCGTTTTAAAATACTACACCTATCTCCCCATCTAAGGCAAAGAGGCTTGTCTCTCTTCTTTTCATGTTCTTTCAAGCTAAAGAATTGCATCACCTTGGTGAAATAACATTCCCTCTTTAGCTGTTGCATTTGATTCAAAGAATTTTGATTAAGCATTCAGGGGTTATGAATAAATAAGAAGCAGCAGCCCAATAATTGGGATATCATTACTACCTACTAGCACATTTAATCCTCAGCTTCACTGCACCGCATCACCTTTTTTTCCTATCCAACATCTTCACCAATATTGCTAACAAAAAAATAATAAAAAGGCAATGTCACTGCAGACTTCACAACTTAGCATTAAAATGAATACTTTTTAATTTCTCCAGACGAGATGAGGCCCTGAGCTCTGGGACAATGCTGATGGATGATGTTTTAATGCAGCCGAAATGTTATTCTTACTGAACCAGGGAAAACTATAAATTTTGCTTCATTGCCACTGATGGCTCTATGCATAAAACTATGGTGTCACCCGTTGCCTGTGAATAATCACCTCGGCACAGCAGATGTTACTTTGCGGGGAGAGCAATTCTGATGTGGAAGAATTGTGGAAAGATTAATTGTCTACAGCTGTTTCATGGCCCACAGCAATCTTGATACATTTATGATAAGTTTAAGAGCTCGCTAGAGGCAGTTGCTATTCCCTGTTGTGAAGTGAAAGGTACAGGGAGGAGAATAACAAAGGTGGTGGAAGGGAGGTAACAAACAGTTGTTATTTTGACACCTGGATTCCTAGGCACTGTCATCTCCAATAGAGCTTTTGAGAGGGCCCTGCTTTGGGCAGTTGGGAAAGGATGGGAAGCAAAGCTCGGATTATAAGAATGATCGGTGAGGCTGGCCCAGGAAAGGCGATGGGAAGGGAATTATTCAAATTTGTGCAAATGAATTGCTTCCATTTTCCCTCCCTCTGCCAAGTGGAAATTGAATATGACCCACTCTGACCTCTCTCTATTAAGTGCTGGAAATTGCAGTAAATGCACAGTTCTGAGTGCCCTAATGAGACAAAGCTTCAGCGATGCCTCATTAATAAGGAAAGGATGACCTTCCTGGGCAGCCCTTCATTCGATATTGAAAAGAAATAGGAGAGGAAAAAAGAAGAGATGACCTGCTGTAAATTTTGAACAATAGCTTTGATTTAGTTTGTATAGACTCCCCAAGCAGACAGTCCTCAACCTTTTCCTCCCCAACCCTCCACCCTTCCCTTCGACTCTTCCTGTCATATAAGCCTCCTCTGTAAATTCATGATCATACTGTGGTGGGTGACTGGAAACCGGAAGATGGGGCAACAACATCTTATCAAGGGCATGAGACATGTGCATGATAAGTCATGTGGAGGTGGGAATCATCATGGTTGGGGTTCATGGTGTAATAGGTTGGCTCTGGCCAAGATTGTGCATTGGGGTTTTGTAACATACATCTCTGCATGGGCAGCTATGGGTTAATTGTGCCCTGGTGGTGCAGCAGTTAAATACTTGTACTGCAAGCCACAAGGCATAAAGTTGTGAGTTTGATTCCAGGGGCTCCAAGGTCCACTCAGCCTTGCATCCTTCCATGGGTCACTAAAATGAATACTCAGCTTTTTGGGGACAATTAGCTTGCAGATTGTAAACCGCTTAGGAAGTGCTTAATTCACTGACCAGTGGTATAGAAATGTACTTGCTATTGCTATTACACAATCCTTGTGTTGAATTGCAATGTTGCATAACTGAACCAGGGTACAAAATGTGGAAAAGAATGCATAACCATGCATGCAATCACATCAGCACCCATGCACAATGCATATTGATTTGTAATGGGACTGTATGCACAATTCCACCTTCACAATCTTTGTACTGAATCCATACTTTCTGCATAGATCAAAATGTCCAATCACTTCCGTAGGGTAATTTACACAGGGGCAAAACATGAACAAAATTTTGGCCGCTGTGTGTCCTACTTTGGAATCTACTGTTTGATGGCATCTTCTGTTTGAAGGACTGTCCAGTTCTGAGTTGGCTTTGAAGATAAGGAAAGATAAGAGGAATGTGCACACTTGGATGTGCCCCAAGGCTTGATGTACAGCAGTAGTTACCTTCTGGGCAGCAGACTGGGGGGACACATAATTCAGTTGGCCACAATCAATGTGGGCTAGAAAATGTGACCGTTAGGTGGATTTGTAATTGATTAACTGACCAAACCCAAAAAGGTGCTCACCAATGGCTCCTCGTTATCCTGGAAAGAAGTGACTAGTGAGGTGCCACAGGTTCTGTTCTGAGCCCAGTGCTATTCAGCATCTTTGAATGAATGAATGAATGAATGAAAATTTATTTATATACCGCTATTCCTACATAGATCATAGTGGTTTACAACATAAAATGATACAATTATAACAACATATATCCACAACAGTGTAAACAAACTACCCATAACCAATTAAAAGCTATACAAAATACTCTAAAAACCATTATATTACAACCATTAAAACTATACCATTAAAACCATACAACAAAATAGATGGATAGAACAATATGCGAGAAGGGAGAAGAGGATAGTATTAAGACACATGGGGGAAAGCTTTAACAATGACCTGGATCATAGAGGGCAGCCTTATCAGATTTGCAGATGAAACCAAATGAACAGAGGTAGCTAATACCCCAGGGAACAGGAGCAGAATTCAAAATGGATATAACAGGGAGAGCTGGGCCAAAACTAGCAAAATGAATTTCAGCAGGAAGAAATGTAAAGTACGGCAGCCCACGTCGTACACAGGCTCGCCATACATAGATTTGAGATTACGGGGATGGTGAACCCTAATATGGGGAATGGGGTGTGTGCATGTGCCGTGCACCACAGGAACACACCCAATGTGGCTTCACCACATGCAGAATTTGCCTTACGTGGGGGGAGGGGTCTGGAATGTATGGTTTCTAGACTGAGAAATGTAATAGTGTCACTCTATACTGTTTTGGTAAGATCTCACCTGGAACACTGTGTCCAGTTCTGGGCACCACAATTTAGGAAGGATATTGACAAGCTGCTACATATTCAGAAGAAGGCAGCCAAAATGGTAAAAGGTCTGAAAACTATGCCATATTAGGAGAACTTAGAGAGCTGAGTATGTTTAGCCTGGAGAAGAGAGATGATAGCTGTGTTTAAATATTTGAAAGGATGTGATATTGAAGAAAGATTGGTTTTTTGGTGGGTTTTTGTTGTTGTTGCTGTTCCAGGCACTAGGACAGAGAGCAATGGATTCAAACTACAGGAAAAGAGATTCCACCTAAACATTAGAAAAAAACTTCCTGATGTCTAACTGCAGAATACACTGCCTCAGAATGTTGTGGAGTCTCCTTCTATGGAGCTTTTTAAACAGAGGCTGGATGGCCATCTATTGGGAGTGTTATGATAGTGTATTCCTGCACGGCTGGATTTTTTTTTAGGTTTTCCCCCCAACTCTATGATTCTATGAACCTTCTTCACTAGGGTGAGATGCATCACATTTCTAATTAAGATTTGGAGGTCTGAAGAACATGGTTATTCTCTAAAGGCTTTGGAACCTAACTGGTTCCCATATAAATATTTATGCACATGGTTTTAAGTTGTTTTAGACTTCTTAACATGTTCTCATTTTGTTTAATGTTTTATTCTATTTAAATTATTTTTATAATTGCAAACTGTGTCAGTTTGTTAATATTGAGCTTACTTGGAATTGGAAAATTGGTGATTCCACAGTGGATACCTGGAACCTTCTTCTTTCAGAAAAGCTGACAAGTGACATGAAAGACCTTAAAAAGCCACACCAGCAGTGACACCTTCATCCAGAAACGGCTTCTCTTCATGAACATGGCCCCAAATTGCCACTACAGCAAAGGACCTGCTGCAAAGGCATTCTGAATGTTAAACCCCAACCTCCTGAAATAAATCCAGCATTGGATTAATACACCTCTGGGAATTTCACTCCGAGGTACTGAAACACCATGCTTGCAATGTAAGATTAATTATCAGTTGGTTGTATCCTTTTGTTTGAAAAACTCTCTCTGTTTTTGCAAATTTCTTTGAAAAAAAATAAATGTTTAAAATGTTCATTTTGTTTGCATGCTGCTGTCAGATCTTGATATACAGGGCAAGACATAACCATTTTAATTAATAAATATTAATTTATATATAATCTGCTTTGAGGATCCAGAGCAAATTACAACAGACCCTTCCAAATTTTAAAATCCAAAACAACTCTAGACATGGTGAGATATGCACTTTCAATTTTGAAAACCCTGGACTGGGCAAAAGAAAGTGCAAGGTGGGATTGTGCTTTGATTAAAGGCAAAACCGTGGCTCCTAGGGGTATCTAGGAGAGGAAATAACTATTTTAAAATGGTGGAGGTTTGGGTCTGTGGTCCCCAGAAAGCCTCTACTGACTACTTGTCACCACATTCATTCTTCTGTTAATCCAGGTTTCTGAGTGCTAACTGTCTTTTGCTGAAGTTCTTTTAATTAGGGTGTGCTGTATTTCTGTTTGCATTTTTATAATGTTTTTAATATATATTCTATTTTTAAAAATTACTTCTTCAAACACAATAACATATTGACTTCTGTAAACAAATCCAGTTGGTTCAATTTTACATTTGTTACAAATTATCCCCATATTGCAAACACATACAGATAACAGTCGCCCACTTTATCAGCAACTGTTTCCATTGTTTCTTCTTTTTCATCAAATAAATAATTAAATCAATTTACTCCTTAGAAAGTAAATTACCTCTCCCCCTTCACTCCTTTTATATGTATTCTGTTCTTTCACTCTGGTTATGTAGCATTTTATGAAATGACTTGAAGTCACACAACAAAAACAAAGGTACTCATGGAATATGTGTGTGTCTGTGTGTCATCCTGAATGGGTGGAGGAAGGTGGAATTTCCATTCAAGCCACAAGCTGCCCATGACAATGAGCAAGCCACGTTCAGCAAAATGGCAAACAGGTAGCTAAAATATTGATTGGGATATGCATCCAGATGTCTATCAAGCATGAGGTGATTATGGGTCTGGCCTAGACTTTTGTGCTACTTCCAAGGGTCAGTATATCTGAACACATGTGCATCCAAGACTAACAGATATTTTTATATAACTATTTTGGATCTTTTCCATTTTGTCTCTATAGTTTTATCTAAACTGCATCAGATAGGCTACCAAGACAGGTCACAATCATTGAAAAGGATAACATCCAAAATGCAAAAATAGAATAATCAATATAAAAAAGTAGTGACTAGTACGACTACCAACACTTCATAATAAACTTAGACAAAATATCTGGTGAAACCAAAAATGTATCAGAACTCAAAAAAGCCATTGAGGATATGACCAGTGAGACCCTCCAGAGGAATGTATTCTATTTCAGGCTGCCATGACAAAGAAGTCACTGTTCCCTGTTCCAGCAAAACAAGCCTCTGAAGGCAATGTGATACAAAGCAAGATCTCTGATAATGAATGCAGTGTGTCGGCATGTTGGAGTCAGAGAAAATGGTTCATCAGATAGAATGGGAAGCAAAAGGGAAGGACGATGTATAAAGGGAAAGCAAGGGACCAAGGTGACCACATATGCATTACTAACAAGAGGACAAAACATAATGTAAAGCAAATGATAAATTTCCTTTTATAGTTCCAGGGGAAGGACCTCACTAAATGGGAGAGAAGGAATATCATATGGCTGAAGACCTGTTGTGGGTGCTGAGACAATGACAAGGGGGAAAGGAGAGTATCATATTTTGTACAGTAGGCTAGTGGCTTGTAATATTCTGATTTCTGTTATAATTAAAATGTTAAAAAATTCATTTTGAAAAATGGAAAAGCAGAAGCAAAAAACAAAAAGACTTTAAAAAAAAAAAACCACAACACACCATGTATTTATAGTAATGCTTTGATAGTCCTTGGAATTACGTTTCTGACTTATTGTTATTTAAAACCAAGCTCTGAGACAAATGTCATTTTCCAAATGTGCAGACTCTCTTACAACTACATATGTTGGATCTCCCTTCTCGATCACATTTTTAAAATCAGCATTTACTCAGAGGCACAGACAAATGATACAAATAACATCTATAATCCTTTCAGTGACCATCACTTAACTAAAATGACACATTGGATTTCAGCTAATTTTTTTCTCGATGGCTCTAATTTACTTTTGACAACTCCCTTTTCCAAGCATATACTAATTAAATATGGAATAATGAATGGAAACTGATCTATCACTAGGGTATAAATCAATTTGAAGGGCTCAAATTATGATTCCATGGAGTTCAGAATAGAGGATTGGTAGTTATTAATAATATCAAACACCTCTGATTGATTTGAAACTCAGCTGCCATTTCACATTTATTAATAGTTTACATAATGCCTGGGAAAATGTGGCATTTTCCAGAACGACAAGGCCATTCTTTTGCTATCCTTTATTACTGAAACTACTCCAGCCACTGTGAGAAATGCCATGTGTGATGAATAGCAGGTGCATAGACTCAGACTTAGAAATGTTATTTTCTGGGACTATAGCTCCCAGAATACTTTACTCAACATTCATTCATTTATTCAACATCTCTCCTACATGCAGATCCTCCAGCAATATCATTTCCTCCAGCTATCCCAATTTGCTAGGGATAGTTCCAATTAATCCTCTGTTGTCCTACTTTTTCAACTGCTTTTAAAATGTCTTAGGTGTGGTACCGACTGGCACTTGGTGGTTGCGTGAGGGCTGAGCATTTACACGCTCAGCAACCCAACAGCACGCCCCAGGTGCCATCTTGGCATGCGCCCATACAGACAGCATGCACCATGATGATGTCGCTTGTGCACAGTGCTTACATGGCACTGCGCACAAGGGGCGTCATAAGGCCAAGCCGTGGCCCTGTAGTGCTGGGAATAGGAGCTGTATTTCACAGCTCCTTTTTTGAGCAGGTTGGGGCATGGTGTCCAGTTGCCACGTCCCCAACCCAGCGCTTCCAGGGCGGCAGAGAGCCACCCCTATCGGGCCGTCTGTTGATCCCCTTAGTTTTTTGCTCCTCCTCCCATTCCCCCTTTGTCCTCAGCTTACTTGAACTGCTGAAACTGATTTCAAAGTACAGAAGTAGTTTGCACTCAACTCAGTGATGGAGGGATGAGAGGAAGGGGGGAATCTTGCCCTTCTCAATAGGCTCAGGCAAAAACAAACTGTTGCCCTCCTCCTAGCTTGTGTGCTGTTTCTCATAAAATTCAAACACTGAATTGGTGTTGTAGCTTGTCTGAAGTCACCCATGTGAGCTCCACGGCCAAATGGGAATAAGATTGCAAATTCTTGCCAGGATTCTAACCACTGTCTAGCTCAAAAAAGGAAGGTCTGCTCCAGTGACCTCTGGGGATCACATGCAATGTTTTAACCTCACTGATCTCCCAGAAAAACCTGTCTCGAATGGTACAACATACAGCTTTTTCTTAAAAAATAAAATAAAATAAAAATCAATGCAACTGCAATGGTGTGATGGGAAAAAAAAGTTGGGGCAAGCTCTTACACTAAATATCGAAAGAGCTCAAAAATGCAACCTTTCAACTGTATGCAATTTAGTTTAGTGAGTATTACACAAACTAGCAGAATTTTAATAGCTGGACATATTGTATGAGTTACAGTGGATCATGGTGTAGTATATTCTTAAAAATCGTTGCATCCATACACAATATTTTTTCCTCTGCAATGAACTTTGAACACCATTCAAGCAGCCTTGTATTTTGAGAAGACAGGCTGAGAAACAGCTAGAATATTAAATACCCCGTTATATGTTTCCCTGAGGGATGAGCTGCTAATACTATACATTGCAACAACATTGCCTGAATGGTTTATTAATGGCAGCTGAACAGAGTGAATACGACATATAATGATAATAAAAATAAATGTTATTTATGTGGAACCTATCTGCTACTGTGCTCCAGGGGCCTTGCAAACATTGTACTTTAAAAGGTTAGTCTTGCATTAACAGCTTGTGGTTGGTGCATTAGCATGATAGCATGAAGAGCTAACGATATTCAGGATAAATATGATTGAAAATGGTTAAATATAACTGTAAGTGTAATGGGATTATTTTAAAAATACCACAGAGGCATCTGAGGGAAGTTTGTGGAATACTGGACAGTTGATATCCTTTGTGGTTGCACTTTTTCAGCTGCTTTTTAAATGAAACAATTTTTCTCTTCCTCCAAATTTTGCCTTTGTCCTCAGCTTATTTCAGTTGCTGCAAATTGAATCCCAAGTGCAAAAGTAGTTTGCACTCAATTAACTCAGAAAGGAAGAGAAAAGAGGAGGGGGTGCAATCTTGCCCTTCCCAATAGGCTTAGGCAAACGCAAACTGCTGCAGCCTCTCCTGGGTTGTGTGCTGTTCCTCCTTAATAACATTTGCCATCTTGACCATACTCTTATGTTGCTTGGCCACATGTATTCCAGTTTTCATCTGTGAAATGTTGGAGAGTATCGTGTTTTATAACCAAGGATGCCTACATTATTTTGGTATATGAGGCAGAAAATCCCACAAACATTAAATAATGACAATAATGAATTCACTAGTTACAGCATGCCACCTTTCCTGTCAAAAACAACTTTCTTGGGGTGTTTTGCCTACTGGTAGGTCAAGTCCTCCTTGGTGCCTTCTCTGTGGTTTATGGTAAAATGTACACAAGAGAAGCAGATGTTAAAACAGGGTTGGCCTGAATCAGCCTGGCAAATGACACCCCTCCCTCCTCTCCATAATAAAAGGTGCCTTGTAACCAATGCTGCCCAAATTATTTTTATGTCTGAGACAGGAATTTCCACAGCCAGCTCTTTGTGGATATAAAATGCAACAGAAATCAATTAAATAATTATCAGAATGCCACTCTTTCTTGTTTCTGAAAGCAGTTACCTCACAGCATCTAATAATAGGATTGGTCTTACCTAGATGACTTGCCTGTGGATGTCATATGTACCTGTGTCTTTTTTAAAAAATCATATTGTGAACCACCTTGATTCCCATCTTTGGGAAAAAGCTGGCATAGAAAATCAACCAACCAATTAGTCAGTTATTTTCAGATACTGGGGCACATGAGATGATACTTTTGTGAACATGCACTACAATATTTAGTTAGACACAACTATTTTGATTATAACATTGATGACAGCAGCAAAACCATCCAGATATTGTTTTAAATTGGGATGGGTGAAGTGCAGCCCTCTAGATGTTCTACGGCTTCAGCTCTTAGTATTCTTAACCACAGGTTTTATTGGCTGTGGCTGATGGGAACTGCAGTCCAGCAAAATCTGGAGAGCCAATTGATTACTCATTGCCTAGAGTTTAGATATTCTGTTGGAATTCATCCCCTCCCCCCCGTTATAGTGCATCCTACAATTATTGTATATGGATAAACACCATTTAGTGGATTCTATATGTTAGTTTTGTAGCCTAGCTTAATGGTAGGTTTTTTTTTTGTTATTGCTGTTGTTGTGTGCCTTCAAGTCATTTCTGGTTTATGATGACCCTAAGGTGAACCTATCATGGGATTTTCTTGCCAAGATTTGTTTAGTGAAGGTTTGCCATTGCCTTCCCCTGAGGTTGAGAGCATGTGACTTGCCCATGTTCACCCAGTGGGTTTACATGTCCGAACTGGGAATTGATTCCAAGTCTCCAGTGTCATAGTTCAATGCTCAAAATACTACACCACACTGGTACTCACTGGTAGGGTACATAGTATGCAAAGGTCCCACATGTATTCTCCAGCATCTCCAGGTAGATTTGGAAAACACATTTCTCTGAAATGCTGGAGAGCAGTGTATATCAGTGGGTCACTGTCTATTGGTGTATTTCTACTCGTATCATCCCCAGCCAGCATGGCCAAAGGTCAGGACTGGTGGAAGTCATATTCCAGCAATAGCTGTGGACACATGGTTGAGAACCCTTGGGGATGATATCAGATTTGAAGAATGGATAAAGCAGGATTTGGACATATGGCCACACTAAGAAGCTTAGCACTTGGGCAAATAAAATGGCTTACTTCTTCCAGCTTCAGTTTTGGATCCGGGATGCCTCTGGATGTTATCATAGCTAAATCACCACTGATCTAGGTGGGATGCCACCACCTGGATGCATCCCGAGTCGAAGCCTCACTCAGCCAGCACGTTTTCAAAGTCAGGGAGCTTCTGACTTAAACAATTGGCTGGCTGAGCAAGGCTTCGACCCAGGATGCATCCAGGTGGCGGCATCCCACCTAAATTGGTGACAATTTAGCTACAATAACATCTGGGGGCATCCTGGATCCAGAACTGAAGCCAGAAGAGGTAAGCTGGTTTATTTGTCCAAGCGATAATCTCCAACGAGTTAGCATGAAAAAAAAGTAACTTCCAACTTCTGGTACTAGTCAGCTTTCCTCTGTTCCTGCCCTTGAATTATGTAAAATGATTAGGGATCTGAAACAGACCTCCACTGTTCACCTAAGAACATCCAGATTCTATCTCTTAAAATAGAATTGCACTGAGGGGAAGCCAAAGCATACAGTTCAGGGTTGTTTTGTTGGCTGTCTTAATTTAGTTTAAAGAGCTCAGCCATAAGAGTCTCCTCTTTAACGGTTCTCTCAAAGTAGAAACCAATGTGACCTTTTCCTGTTAATAAATAGAATGCAGAAACTAGCCAAGCTGAAAATTACACTTTTACAAAATATTCATCCCCCGGGCATTAAGCCATGCCTAAATATTTTTGGATGATGAGGTTCTTGGATTCAAGAGGTGAGAGAGAGGGATGGAGGGAGGGAGGGAAGAGGAGAGAGAGAGAGAGAGAGAAGGAGATGGAAAGACAGTTCTTATGTTATATGTATTAAGCATTCTAGTATTGAGGAGGTTGCTATTACAGTGGACCCTTCGTATCTGCTGGGGTTTGGTTCCAGGATCTCCTGTGGATATCAAAATCCATGGATGCTCAAGTTCCATTAAATACAGTGGCACAGTAAAATGGTGTCCCTAATATAAAATGGCAAAATCAAGGTTTGCTTTGGGGAATTCATATTTTGGTGAATATTTTCAATCCGTGGATGTTTGAATCTCTGGATAAAAAAAATCCGTGGACATGTACCCTCTAATGGTCTAGAACAGGATCGAGAATAGTTTGAAACCTATCTGAAGGACTGTATCTTCCTGTGTGAGCCTACCTGAGCTCTAAGATCTTTTGGGAGGAGATGCTTCTCTCAGCTCCACTGCCTTTCCAGGCACATTGGGTCAGAACAAAGGAGAGGGCCTTCTTGGTGGCTGCTTCTATACTTTGGAATGCCCTCCCTAGGGAGACTGTTCTTCTGCTGGCAAATGAAAACCTTTTTTTTATTCTGAATGTATGAATTGACTACAGTGGGCTTTTTATCGTACAGTATGCTGTTTTCTTGATTTTTACCGCCTGCCTTGTCATAGTTTTTGACATGATTTAAATTCTACAGATCATATAACTGCATTAAAAAACTTTGATGTTTTTGTCTGCATTTTAATATGTATTTCTTTTCATTTTTGTAAGCCATCTTGAGTCCTGGAATAAACCTCTTCCTCATTGCCAGTGGCATCGCTAGGGATGACATCACCTGGTGTGGTAATTCGTGGTGTCACCCCGCCCTTATTGACCTCCTTCCATTCTACACTATGCAGAATCCTTAGTAATGTTTTTGTACTAATGTTACTCATCAATCGTAATTTCCATTTATCCCTGAATATAATGGCAATAGTTGTGACACAAACAACTAGCAAAATTAAAATTATACCTTTAAATTATAATATCATACACACAGTCGTAATGTTTTTACATGTACATGTGGTTTCATGTGGTTAAAATAAACATTTGGTAAGAGTCAACTGAGTGCAAACGACTGAGTCTGCAGCAATTATATAAGCCAGGATAAAAGAGGAAAGCGGGAGGAAGAATGAGAAGCTGGGACATTTTTTTATAAATCAAGCTAAGAATGTGAGACGACAGAGAATTGGGATTGTCCCTGCCAGATTGAGACTCCTGGATTATATGAAGCCACTGAATCCATTGTATTCAGCTTCATGTGCATCAAGTTGCTGTAGCTGAGATTAATCCATAAAATTCCAGCCATGTATTTGCACTTTTGGAAGTATTTGTTAGTGCCTTCAGTGTATCACTTTAGTTACTTGTATGGTAGAAACAGCCCCTGTGCATTCCTTTTTCCACAACAGGACATTATGAGGGCCCATTGGCAGAAGCACAGCCCTTTGCACACCACTGAAATTTGACAAATGGGTGATGTAGTGCAACCACAGTATAACTATGTGAATATATTTTTTCACTAAGCAAGCACAATGTAGGATCTAAGGCCAAATATTTGGCAACAAGGGGCAGATAAATCACTAGCTAAGCTGTATGCTGCTTTTCCAGAAAGGATGGATGGATGGAAGGAAGGGAGGGAGGGAGGGAGGGAGGGAGGGAGGGAGACCTTAGTAAATATGAGCCACTTTCTCTACCATCCTTAACCTGTAATACTGTATAGCATGATATATTTTTGTCACACTGGCTCTGATTGATGGCCTCATCTATAAGACATCACAAGGTGGTGTAAATTGACCAAATGCCTAAACATACAAATTATTAAAAAGGAAGGGATGGAGAGAAAGAAGAGAAAGAGAGAGAAATGCACCAACCCTCCAGGGAAAAGCAAGCAGGCTTTAGTTAAGAGGATCCCATTTCCAAGTGCAATTTATAGTCTATTGACTTGTGGCAGTGTCTTTTCAAATGTGAGGCAATTGTCATACATTGCAAATGAGAAGCTGTTCTGACACCAGAATCACGCAGGAGTGCCAAGAAGAAATGATAGCAGTGCTTGCTCTGTTAAGGTTAAATGAAGTTGCATTGTTGCCGGGAAATAGAGGCCTTCATTTCCTTGTTTCTCCCCAACCTGTCTCTGCCTGTTGTCGTGTTACAATTACTGCGATTAGAGTGAGTAACAATGCATTGGCTGACACCCCTTAGACTGACAGGGCGGCTAGCTGTCCCCCTTCCACCTCCTCACATACATGACAGTAGTCATTACTTCACCACTATAATATTTTGATGAAGTAACAACAGGCCTGTCAGTCAAAGTGCATGAATGACAAGCTGGACTTAGCCCTTAGACATATATGGTTGGATTAAAGCAGTCAAAGCCATCAGTGCTGTAATATATATTGCCCCTCTATTAAAACCAGGATAAAAACTCTGGGAGTGTGACATTGATTTGTTATGAATTTACTAAAATCTTGATATACTTTCCTAAACAGTTTAGAATGGTGTACAGATAAGAAATAATATAATGTAGAAATGAAAACATCATGTGGATAGGACTGAAGAACAACATGGAAGCTGGCATGGACAGCGACCTTGGAATATGTTTTAAATAAATATGTTATTGTTGTTGTTGCATGCCTTCAAGTCATTTCCGATTTATGGCAACCCTAAGGCAACCCCAGCGCAGGGTTTTCTTGGCCAAATTTATACATGTTTTGGACTATACTTCCCATCATCCCAAGCCAGAACTACCAATGGTGAAGAATTATAGGAACTGCAGGTCCAACAACATCTGGAAAGGTACAGTTGCCCACCTTGATATAACCTATCTCCACATGTAAAGTTTGCAACAATTGATGTAAACTGAGGACAAAGGGAGGAAGTGTGAGGAGGAGAGAGAAAATGGGACATCTTAAATGCGGCTGAAAAAATGGGATGACAAAACATTATTCAGGAACTATTCCTGACAAGCTGAGGGATATACAGTGCCCCTGAGCAACACTGCCAATAGCACTGTGAGAAATTAACTGCTTGATAATCAACTTGGCCATGTAAACCCACTGGGTGACCCTGGGCAAGTCATACTCTCCCAGCCTTAGTGGAAGGCAATGGCAAAACTCATCTGAATAAATCTTGCCAAGAAAAACCCATGATAGGGTTGTCATAAGTCAAAAATGACTTGAAGGCACACAACAACAACAACAAAAATATGTTCAGACATCTGTGTATGTGTCTGTTTTGAAGGAGACTGTGTTAGAACATATCAAGGGCCCAGATTCTGATGATGGACCAACAGTTCCCCACTATGAGGGTTTCAGTATTTCTGATGGTGGACCAACAGTTCCCCATTATGAGGGTTTGAGTATTTCACTATTGCTCTGCTCTTGTGGTCTTAAGCAGGCAGAAGAAACAGGAAGTTTGCCAATTGGGTCTTCAGTGATGTACCACTAGGATTTACACTCCAAGTTCCAGAGAATGTGCAAAAATGGTTTCCAGGTCCCTGCACAAGGCAGAAAGGTGTCTATGCTTTACTGAAAAATCAATTATATTATAGGCACCCCATGTGCATGGTGTTCAGCAGAAAAAAATGCTAATGTCTGGGTCATTTCATTGGAAAACACATTTATCATGACTTCCAGGATAGCCACCCAAGCTTAGTGCCTCATCATCACAGAGGCTTCTGGACTTCCTTGAACCATGCTCTGCTAATGACCCCATAAAGACAGCCATTTTAGTTTATTGTAACCTTGCCTTGGAGAGACATCTCTGGTTGCTTAGCATTTCAAAAACGTTGTTCCCATTCGAGCTTAGGATTTATTTATTTATTGAAATTTATCACTGGCATGATTCTGAAAGGTAACAATTAAAAGAAGCATAAAAATCCCATTAAAATGGGCAAAAAAATTCAATCACATTAAAATGCAATCAAAGATTCAGTCCCTCTGTTAGAAATGAGCTTTATAGCTGAAGAGGAAACTGCACATCTCTGCCAGATGTATTGTATTGTACTATATTATACCATATTATACTATTATATTTTATATTACATTGTACTGCATCTTATAACATTATAGTTCAGTCATGAAAGCAGCCCCAGTTGTGTTACTGAGCATGGCGAGAGTGGAAATAATTAACTAAATACAGTGGGCCCATGGTATCCACTGGGTTTTACTTCCAGTACCTCCCATGGATACCACAATCAATGGATGCTCAAGTCCCATGAAATAAAATGGAAAGTAAAATGTTGTCCCTTATATAAAATGTGCAGGTGTAGTGCACATTTTATGCAGACACAAAATCAAGGTTTGCCTTTTTGGAATTTATAAATTTGTTGAATATTTTCAAGGATTCAAGTGGATTCTTGAATCTGTGGATAATGAATCTGCAGATAAAGAATATGGAGAGCCAACTGTATTTAACTGTATAGAATCAGTGGCAGCTGGTGGCTCCCATTTTGGGGGTGGATGGGTGGGAAGATGAATCTAGTCCAAGTGGTAGTTGACATGTAAAAGAGCTGTTCATGGTGCTGAAATCTATTCCACATCATAGATTCAGCACTTTGACTAGCTCCATTAAATCTATTCAAAACTTGGGATGGAATGATCAACCCATTGATATTGGAGCTGTCACAGAATGGTGTAAGCTGAAGGATTTAGCTATCTTGTCTCATCCTTTACCAATGTATGTGTACACACACACATGCACACATGCTTTCATGGAACTTAAACAGAGCAGTCTTAACCTCTCCTGGATAATCTTCTGAGTGGTGAAGGTGGGACAAAGCTTAACACCTATACTCTGGAGGATCTCATTATGTCTGCACAAAGCTATGGGGTATACATCTGCTGCAGGCAGTATTTATGCTCATGTTAGTCCCCAAAACAGGGCACGGGGAGGTATGGGCAGTACAGAGGTGAATTTAAATTTGCTAGACCCAAAGTCCCATTATTTATCAGGGAGACTCTACAGGGCTACCAATGAGACTTTGGGAGGTGGCTGATCCACCAATTTGCATCTCCAAACCTCTCTTGTACTTGAATTACTAACTGTCCCCATAGATTTCAACAGAACTTTCATGGCTTGCCCTTTGAATGGGGATGCTTTTTCTGGGTTGGGACATCTGTCATTTGCTGAAAATCCTTAGAAGCATTGAAGGGTATGAAGCATTTCCTGATGCCATGCTCATATTGCTGAAGGCAGCATTGAAAAATGTTGAGTATCTGCTATTTCAGCTCCTTGACTAGAGGAAGAACAAGTTCTCTGTGTACCTTAATTTACTAAAAATAATATACCTGTATCAACGAACTATGCATTTTGTGATTTATATTGATTCCATACAAGACTATCCCCTGCAAATATAAAAACGACTTAATAGTATCTTCTTTTTCTTTATAGCATGCAAATAACATGGTCTTCTTTCCAGCATAACTGGAAAAGCTGGTCTAGACAGCTGATGATAAAGAACATTGGTTTCTTGTTGCCTCATCAATTTTTTGATTGCACTGGGTTAATGGAATCCTGTGACTTTCTATTCTCATTGATAAATGCAGATGAACTGAACACTGATGGGTGGGAAATACCTCTGGCCTGCTATTATTACTAATTACCGTGCAGAACGTATTCTCCAAGTGACAGATTGGTCTTTGGAGAAAGCATGTCCTATGTTGAGACTTTCTTACTAAGAGCTTATAAGTGGCTCTTTCTCTCCTTCCCTGTCAGTGGAAAGACAATTTGTACCTTTGTGTCTACAAAGAACTTCCAAAACATTTGACATTGCTCATCTTTCAAGAGCGGACAAGCATGTTGGCATTGTCAGTGGTGGCTAGGTGGGTTCTAGTCTGAACCTGAAAAGAGCTATTCAAACTGTTGAGTCTATTTGGAGGACAAATCTGATTAGAAAGTCCTCATAATAAGGATCTTATGGACTATGGGCATACAGTGTCACCCAAAGCAGCCTTAATTGAGTAGTTGTATAAATTTTAAATGCTTCATTTGTTGAACAAATATGCCTAAATTTTCACAGAACATAATATCTGTTGAGTAACTTGGTATAATGTGCACCTCTTTTGAAGAGGCATTCCTTCCTTTGTGAATGCAAAGGTGGAGATGCCTCTTTTATGGTGGTGCTTGCATCTTGTAACGGCACTTGCTATTCCTATACCTGTTCTGGAATGTTATTTGCATTGAAATCTGTCTGTGTCTGTGTATGAGATGCCTTTTTAGTTGATTAAATGTTTTAAAACAAATGAATCTAAAATTTTAATTTATTCATATAGTAATCCTTGGGTGGCAGGTGAAGAGGAATCCATGGTGAGAGAAGCCCATCCTGTTTGTTTTCCCTTTTAATCTTTATGTTGGCAATGGTCATGACTTTCTATCTTCTCTCCTATTCAGAAGGCAAACTGCCACATTAGCTCCTGGGCTGGCATAGTTTTCACCAGTTCAGTTCAGCTTTATTATGGTCATAGACCAGCACAGGTAAAAAAGGGATACAGGATAAAAGAAGGTAAAAGCAAGATAAAAACCAGGTAAAAACACAGGTTAAAAACAATATTTAAAATATTCTTTAAGAATCAAGTGTGGCAGGGCAAGATTGGTACTTGCCTACTGTGGAGGTCATTGCCTGATGGATTTTAACCACAGCTGCACAGAATCTGGCAACATTATATGTTATATCAGGGTTGGTGTCCGAAAGCAATGAAGAAGTGTAAAATTGACTGGTATGTCCTTGATGTTTATACAATAGAGGTGAAATAAGGCTGCGATGGATGTGCCCGTGGTATGAGCACTGGATTAATACATGATCTGTTGTCTCTATTTGGCCAGAGTCAAAGGATCATAATCTGTCTGAGAAGGGAATCTTCTTGTATCAGCCTTCAAGGACAGAAGTGGGAAGGGCATGGCATCATGCCAAAGTAAAGCCTCTCTGGTGTTTCAGTACTTTGAGTTGTGCTAAGTATGCCATAGGCATGCCAAGTATCTGTTGGAGCCACTAACAATAAAAGTTGGGGCGTTAGCTACATGTAGCTATTGCTCTGTTTCTATCACCCATTGTTTGATGGTTGTTTTAGCCTTTTCAAATCCTATGCTGAGCAAAAGATCTGGAGAGAAGCCCAGTAAAGAAATTTTAGTCATCACCATCTGTTTCCGTGTAGACTGGAATTCATCAGTCAGGCTAAGTGGAGCAAGGTCAGTGGGAAAAGAAGGACAGCCTGAGCCAGTAGCTGAGTATGGTCACACTCTGGCCTCCATTTTTATAAAACCTAGCTCCAGTCTCAGTGTTGCATTAGAGACACATCTTGGAGCTTAGAATGCTGATCTTAGATATTTGGATTGCACATGTTTTAATGGTGCAGAGTTGGAGAGAGGGCCCAGTTGGGATCCATAAAGCAGTTGGCCAACCAATTTGGCTTTGAAAAGTTTGAGTGCCACTGGTATATAATGACCTCCTCTTGTCATAACAAATTTGAGGATGGTAGTTGAGCTCCTCTGCATATTATCAGCAGCATAGTCCCCATGCACTTTCCTAACCAGAGGTTGGAAATAATTTGTTAAAAATTAGTTTATAAAAGCAGACCATGGACCTCCCACTCTGACTTGGAAACTGAAGGACAATTTCACAATACACTTTCACAGCACTATTATTCCACTTTAATCACAGTGACTGCCTGATGTTGAATCCTGTGATTTTTAGTTTAGTGAGGGGCATTTAGAATTCTCAGCCAGTGGACTCTTAGGCCTCATTAAACTGCAAACCTCAGAACGCCACAGGAGCAGCGATAGCAGTTAAGGTGAAATAATAATGCTTTGACAATGTACTGTAATACTGGGGATTATCACATTAGGCTAATAAGTGGAATTAAGGCAGAATAGGTACATCTATGGTCAAAACATATCAGATGGTGCCATGGCTGAGCTGTAGTTGGTGTGTCCTCCATCCATGACTGTGTCACAGCCTTTCCTTGATGGGCTTTCCTCATCATTTGCTGCCAGTACCTCTGCTGTAGCATTAGATTTGTAAGATAACATCTGGGCTGCAGTCCTGACATTGGACAGTCATGTGGTGTCAGTTTCCTTCTCTTCCTCACTCCTCCTTCAACTATTCCAAGTCAGCCTGTTTTCTTTTTTCTTTTTTTAAATAAAAAGCTCCCCCCTTGCTCCATTGCATTGCCACAATGCCTAAATTGTATAAAAAAGATAGAGAAATATTGAAAGAAAAAAAAATGAAAGGCATGCTGGAAAAGCAAAATGGCATAGAGGTGGGGTTAAGTAATATGCTGGGAAAGAGGGTCCCCAACCGATTGGCAATGGCTGCTATAGTGATTACAGTCACATGTGATAGGGACTACTGTCAAGCCAATATGTATGCGTTTCTTTTCATTAACCTGATTTTAACAAGAATGAGGGTTCGTGTGATAATCTCCATGGACCTTGTCGACAGTATCCCACAGCCCCTGTGATACCTTCCCAGCAGCCACAGAATTGCATCATAAACTTTGCAACCCTGGCATAACCCATGGCAAGGCTGAAAGATATTCCTCTTTTAAAAAACAAAAATATTGTGTTTTCTACCAAGCAAGCCAGCGTGGTGTAGTGGTTTGAGTATTGGACTATGACTTTGGAGACCAGGGTTTGATTCTCAGGTCGGTCATGAAACCCAGTAGGTGACCTTGGGGAAAGTCACATGCTCTCATCCTCAGGGAAGGCAATGGCAAACTTCATCTGAACAAATCTTGCCAAGAAAACCCCATGCTAGAATTTCTGTAAGTCAGAAACAACTTGAAGGCACACAACAACAATTCCACTGTGCCTTGATCCCAGCAGCTGGTGAGAGGTCCTCTTTCCATACCAATTGCCACTGCTAAGGTCTCTGAGAGAAAGAACAGCAGCCAGGCACATCTTGATCATGCCTTGGTCCCAGCATTTGGGGAGAGCCCTCTCTTCATACCAACTGCCATTGCTGTGGTCTCTGAGGGACAGAAGTGCAGTCAGCACTTAATCCCTTCCATACGCAGTGCCATTTCCTTTTCCTTGCATTGTAAGCCTGAGGGCAGGGAACTGTTAGATTAATAATTTGTAAGGCCACTTGGGGAGCCTTTTTGGCTCAATAGTGGTGTATAAATACTATAAATAAATAAATAAATAAATAAATAAATAAATGGCACTCCCTTTTACAGAATTAAGTAACGTTAACACCTATTTCTTAGAGCAAGGAAGACAGAATCCCGAGAATTCAGTAACTGAATAAATGACACCTGAAATAATTGCCAGATTATATAAAGAAGAGATCACGTTAATTGACCACATGCAAGTATGCACACACACACACACACACACACACACACACACATCGCAAAGGTTAAGGAATAGCTCTTTAAAAAGTGAGGTGCCTTCAAATTATATTTCAAATTTTTATGCTCATTGTAAAAAAGTGAGTGTATCTTATAATTAAGCCAACAACAATTCATTAACTTGACATTGGGGACTCTTGAAAGATTGAATTTCTAGTAAAATCATTACTAGGCTTGCAGGCATCCTTGGGAATTTGTAAAAAGGGTCTTTCGGTTTCCTGCCTTGGCTGAACAGGGTGGCCACACGTCCAATTTTACAGATGACAGTCCTCTGTTGAAGGGCTGTTCTGTCCAAGATCGCTTTAAAGAGAAAGAATAATAGAGGAAGAATTATAGGAGATTTCAGATCTCTGTTCCACAGTTGACACTCAGATAGCAGATAGAACAGACCACTTGGGATGTAACGACATTGAATGCTTATAATAGTTTGAAATCCTTTTAAGAGCTGTGGCTTGAACTTATGGAATCCTAGGATCTGTAATTTGGTGAGGTATTTGGGAGCTCTCTTAGAGAGCTCTAGTGTACATCCCTGAACTCCGGCATTAGCAGAGGATTCTAAATATCTCACCAAATTGCAAATCTAACAGTCACACACAGTCTTTTCCATGATGGTAAGATGTATTATGTTTCTGTTTAAATTATAGACATTACTTGTAAATTTGCATCTAACTACATAGATTAGCACATTCAAACATTATACAAATATTTATCTCCTTTCCTTTTGTTTGATCACACTATACCTTTATTTTGATGATGTGGAAGTGGTCCTCTACACACATTCCCTAGCAAATGCCCACCTCTAAGATCTATCCCCATAGTAGTTCACATGCTGAATTGACAAATGCTTTGCATGGATTACCATTCATGTTTGCCTGTTTCATTTGATTATGATTATTTGATTATGGCCAAATCCAATTGTTAGACCCAAAAGGAACATATGCAGGTTTTAAACTGCAGTTGTAGCAAGCCAATAACACCTTTGACAACACCTGTCATAAGCTGTGACCTCTGATCCGTTTCTGCTGTGCCTTTGTAGTGTTGTTGTTAGAGGGCATATTTTCATTGACAGGAAAACCCATCAATAAGTAGACAATTGCACAGCCACCCCATTACTCCACAGGTGTGATAGTGGCAATATACAATAGTGCCGATATTGGGCAGTCATGTGGCATCAGTCTCCTCCTTACTTACTCTCCCCCTGCCCTTCACTATTCCAAGATACTTTGTCTCTTCTGATGTATCATGCTATCTCATGATAGGTCCAATGTATAACAACCTCAGTGTAGTCATCTTTACTTCTAGTGAAAATTCTTGCTTGACTTGCTCTTGGCCCCATTCATTTGGTAGAATTCTCCTCCAACATCACATTCCAAGTGTGTTGATTTTCTTCCTGTCAGCTTTCTTCACTGTCCAGCTTTCACAACCAAGTACTGTACAGGAATTGGAAATACCACAGCATCTCTATGAGTTGCCATTGCAATTTAACTTGGTAATGCATTTATTAATAGTGAAAGGGAGTGGGTAGGGATTTATAAGTAGTGGTTCCAAGCTCCAATTAAAACAAGAACAGGTAGTGCATGGCATGTTGACTCTATGGATATGGCTTTCTTCTCTGGCCCACAGCTTGTATAAACCACATTTATTTTTAGCAGCAGAGATTATTATTTTGACTTCCATAAGAGAAAGAGTGAAGGTAGGCTGTCCTACCTTTAGAAAGGTCAACAGAGAGAGAGAGAGAGAGGAAGAGAGAGATAGAGGGACAGGAACAGAGAAAAGGGAAAGAAGTCAGAATAGGCTTCTGTGCCCAAAGAGAAGGGAAGTTGCTATTTTTCTGCAGGCGTTTGATCCAATTGACGGCCCTTGTCTGAACTTACTAGTCATTTGCCATTTCATTAGCTGCCAGGTTTTCAATTTCTGCCTCTTGGAAGTTACAGCGCTTTGAACAAGTCCCCACAGTAATTGAATTTGCCACAGAAATAGAACACTGGAAAATTTCATTTTCTTCCCAGCACGAAGGCAAGCTCGGCAGGCATGGGGGACATATATCCCTACTGGACTGCCTTCCCTGCATTTCTTTACTCCCCTAACTTCTGCCTGGTGTTTTCCGACAACCCCTCCACCATATACACATATAAAAACCACAGAAATTGATGTTGTGTGTCAAGGGGGGGAGAGGTCTCTCCCTTTCAAAGAATTGCTGAGTGCATCAGCCTTGCCGTGTTGCAATTTTCTTCTAAATGCCTTCCACAAATAATGGTTTTCAAAATGAGCATTAACAGGCTTGATTACATGAAATTGTCCTTTTAATTTACACCAGTATTCTATTGATCACACAAGTGCAGATTAAAGTGTTCAATGAAGCCCATGATGAGGTATTAAGCAGCTAAGGGTCCTCTAGGGGCCGCCAGGGACGGCCAGGAATATGCTAGAAGTGTACAGTTATTTCCCCATAATGAAGTGGCACTATGCGAAGGCATGAATCGCTGGCAGGAAGAATAGATCGGAGATGATGAGCTCTTCAAAGTCATTTCTCGCTCACTCATTCAGCCTCATGCCCGGCTCCTCTTGCGATTCTTCTGCATTACTTGTCATGAAATGCCAGGATTTACTTAGCCAGCTGATGCAATTTTTATGACCTTATTGCTTTTTCACCATGGTAATAGTTTTGAATCAATTTATCAATCCAGCAGTGCCATCAGACATATTGCCCTGAAGATCAAGTCCAGGTCATTCCATCAATTCACTGTGGTTTACGAAGATAGAGGGGGGAAAAGAGAAAAAGAGAGAGAGAGAAGGAGAAAGAGAGACAGACAGAGAGAGTGCATGCCAGGCTCTGAGGGCTATCAGTTTCAGATGGTTTAGTAAACAGGCTACTCTTCTGTTTCTTTAACTGCTTCACTTCTGACTTCTTCAGTTCTTCCTCCCCATCAAGACACAAACAGAAAACTCTCTTTAGTCAGACAACAGAAAAGAAAGACGATACTCCAAAGTACTTGATATTGCATTTTTCTATTGCTTAGATTTTGAGTTTGGACTCAGTCTCTGGATCAGGCCTTCTGAAGTACAGTTGGCCCGCTGTGCTCATGCATTCTTTATCCACATATTCAACAATCCACAGCTTGAAAATATTTTTTAAAAATATAAATTCTGGAAAGAAAACCTTGATTTTGCCATTTTATATAAGGGACATCATTTTACCATGCCATCGTATATAATGGGACTCGAGCATCTATGCATTTTGATATGAGCCAAACCCTAGTGGATACCAAGGGCCCACTGTACTGGCACATCAGAATAGACACAAATAATAGTCTGGGACAGACTATTTTTCTGTTTAACCCAGTATTTCTACCCTCCAGCATTTCACAGATGAAAACTGGGACATGTCACCAAACAATATTAGAGTGCAGTCATGATGACAAAAGTTATCAATGAGTTAGGAGAAGTTGCAACAGTTTGCTTTTGCATGAGCCTACTGGAAAGTGCAAGATTCCACCATTTCCTCTCTTCTCTTCTCTCCCTCCTACTGGGTTAACTGACTGCAAATTACTTTTACGCTTTGAATTCAGTTTGCAACAGTATTAGTAGTAGTAGTAGTAAGATGGGGACAAAGGGCAAAATGGGAGGAGGAGAGAGAAACCAGAACATTGTAAAAGCACCTGAAAGAGTGGGAAGACTGAGGATTAATTGTGACCATGCCTGTAGAACTGGGATACTTGCAGGGTATTAGTACTGGCTACACTGGTCTGAATCTTATTGATTAGTCTAAACTAGAACAGACCCATTGAATCAATTGTTGAGTGGTGAGTCAAACTGGATGGAGAAAATTTGGAATCCTGCTTTGCTAGTAAAACTTACTTCCTGACTTGAAAAAGCACACGGGCACACAAAAGAGGACATAGTTTGAACAATGTGAAGTTGAAGGTTTTCATGGCCGGCATCTATAGTCTTTTGTGGGTTTTTGGGGCTATGTGGCCATGTTCCAGAAGAGTTTTTTCCTGACGTTTCGACAGCATCTGGCTATGCTGAAAAACCCACAAAAGACTATAGTTTGAACAACTTGGTGATGTTTTATTTCATTCACTTGCAAAGACCCACGTGTCCCTTACCCACCTTCTTCACAACTACAGATATTTGGAATTTTTTTTTAACCATTACATGAGATTTCTGGCATCTTCTGAAAGCCACATTCCAGCACCTGTATTGACACCTTTATTTTCCTCTGTTGATACTATCACCTTTTAAATTTTCTCTATTGAGCTACATTGTTATTGTCTTTCATTAAAATTTCAATTCAGTGTTTCTGTGTTTGTCAGTAGCTACACTTTCAAATGATTAAAAAAAAAAACACATAGGTAAATCCCATTTATTCAATGGGTCTGGTGTAGTTGGGACTAACACTAGAATTTAGGCCCACATGGAATAGTTACACTTGTGGAAATAGGGTTAACATTATTTATTTATTTAGTACCATTCATGTACATGATGCTTTACAACAGAATAACACTTTAATAACTACTTCAATATAAAATACAATACCAGAATACAGTACTAAATACAATATTAAAAATGCAATAGTAAAATACTATAGTAAACTACAATGCAAAAAAATAAAAAAATAAAAAAAGGCTACACATACAAACACGAAACACAGAATAAAACAGATAATCAGTTGTAGTAGAAATATAACACAACCATGTACTGGACAGGTCCATTGTACAATGACCAAAGAAGTACAGCTGTGTGTGTAAACTGTAGACTGGCAGCAGCTCTCCAATTTTTCATGCAGAGAGAGGTCTTTCCAACCAAGAATGCTTCCAATAGTAGAGGTGTTGGCAACCTTGGTAGGTCTGGTGGCCTATTTTTTGTCCTCCAACAGCTTTGTAAACCACTAACAAATACTGAATAATCAGGCAAGTAAACAAACAAACAAACAGGGAAGTGGCTAGAAGTTACCACAAGGCTTGAGGCTAGGGGTAGGCAAGGGCCTGTCCCCTTTGCACACTGGAGGATCCTTCTAAAGCTCTTAGAAGGATCCTTCAATCTCAAACTCATTGCCTAACATGTGTGCTGTTCCCCTCTGAGAAATGTGCCCTGTGCTATGGGAGTGAGTTTAGAAGGTTCCTCCAGTGTACAGTGGGGACAGGCTGCTGAGTAGACCTCAAGCCCTCAAGCCCAGAGTATGGGGTATGTTTCTTGGAGGGAAGCAGCAAATGCTTGAGGTGGGGGTCAAGGTCTACTCGCTAAAGCAGCAGATTTGAGACTTGACCTGAAAGTATCTTGCAAGGATTTGAGACTCAGCTTGAGACTTTAAGATAAAGATTTGAGACTTGATTTGGAGTAAAAGACTTGACTTCATCACTGGAATAAACTACCTCAGATGATGATGGATTCTTTTTCTCTGGTAGTCTTTAAACAGACGCTGGATATGCATCTTCTGGAATGTTGTAGCTGAGTATTTCTGCATAGCAGGGGCTTGGTCTAGACTAGTTCTACTAGTCTATGGGGTTATTCGCAATAATCCATGATGAATCTGGGTTAAATCTCCATTGTTCATATGTGTCCCGGATGCACCCGATTAAGTTTGGGGGGGGGCTGCCAAAACCCCACTCAATCCAGGATAATTGATATCAGTTTTTTTTCTAATTTTTTAAAAAAGATCCGCATTGTCGGTGGTGTGAATAACCAACGTGAATAGACCTGAGTAGACCCAGGATAAAACGCTGCATACCAAAAAAGCATTTCTAAATGCATTTGCATTGTCAACTACATCTTTATTTGAATGCTTGCACATGTGAACAACTGAACTTGTAGAGATGTGGTTCCATAGTGTGAATGTGTGAGTGAGATGTTTTGCATTGTCATGCTAAAAACAACAATATCTGAATGACCCCTATGATTCTAGTTTGTTTCTTGCATACATAACTTTTGGTACATTGGCACAGATCCTATTGTTAATGCCAACTAGAGTAAATTCATTGAAAAAATGAATTTTATCTGCTGACCATTCAGCAATTGGGTCAACTTTAGTTTGGACTAAACAATAGAATCCAGAACTTTGTTAAGTCCCCTCTCATCCCTTTTCTTTTCACTATTCAGCCATTGTGCAAAGAACAACAGCTTTTCACGTTTGCAAAGTGGGTTAAAATGTATATTTTTTAATAAATGGTGAAAAAGAAGAAGGAAAAATAACAAACAATGACAACCAGGGCATCATGTAATAATTTAGGTGGTGAAAGATTAATCCATGAAACTTTCTTTTTTTAAAAAAGAAAAAGGCAAGCTGTGTTTTAGCAAGTGTGGGGGATGACTTTAATTAATTCTACTTAACATTAATAGAACAAGCTCACACTGGCAAAAAAAACCTGTCAAATAAAGCAAAAACACACAGAAGATATACTTGCTGGTGTTAGTCTTGATGAAGAAGAGTTATCTTATGGTCAGTCCATCACCATTATTTCTAAGTTAGAGGTAGAGGCACAGAAAATATATAGTGGGTTGGATCTAAAGGTTCTCTTCATTTGACAGAAGGAACTTCCTCCAACCGGATGAGCCTTACTATGAAGGAAGAAGTACTGTCCATCAGACATTTGGATCTAGTTCATACAAAGGAGGAGGAGGTTGCTATGGTACTGTAGCTTGAGAATCAGCAGTCATAAACTGCCATCCCCAGGGCAGTCTATATCGCAAAACCCACCAAAGAAGTCAAAAGTGCAATTGGATGTGTTGATCTAAAATAGGAATGGGTCACTGTGCCAGTTCCACTCAAGAGCACATTAAAATATTGTACTTCTCCTATGTATCCCAGCCAAAATGGAGACTGGAAGAGTTATACCACTGTGACATGGTGTAGTAGTTGGGGCGTTGGACTATGGCCAGTATCACACTACAGTGATATAGTGCTATTATTCCACTGTAACTGCTATGGCTGCCTCCTGTGGAATTCTGAGGTTTGTAGTTTAGTGAGGCACTAGAGCTCTCTGGCTGAGAATTCCAAATGCTTCTCCTTAAACTGCAAATCCAAGGATTCCACAAAAAGCAGTCATAGCGATTAAAGTGGAATAAAAGCACTATAACAGTGTAGTGTGATATTCAGCAATGCTCTGGAGATGAAGGTTGAAATCACGCCTTGGCCATGGAAACCCACTGTGGGACTTTGGGCAAGCAACACTTTCTCAGAGGAAGGCAAAGGCAACTCCTATGCATCTGAACAAATCCTGCCAAGAAAACTCTTTGATACGTTCAGTTTAGGGTCACCATAAGTCAGAAATCACTTGAAAGCACACAACAACAACAACAACTTCAGTGTCCTAGTCCAGCACTCAAACCACTGCACTACACCGGCTTGTCTTATAACTGGCTTCTTGTGTTGTAGGAATGCATATATTTCCCCCTTGTTTTGATATATAAATTTTATGCTTTAAACAATTTTTACAATGTTTGTTGTTGTGTGCTTTCAACTCATTCTTGACTTATGGAGACCCCAAGGTGAACCTATTATAAGATTTCCTTGGCAAGTTTCTTCTGAGGGTGTTTGCCATTGCCATTCTCTGAGAGTGTGTGACTTCCCCAGGTCACCCAATGTGTTTCCACAGCTGAGCCGGGATTCACACCCTGGTCTCCCAGTGTCCTAGTCCAATGCTCAAACCACTACACCATGCTGGCCCCCATGATAAATGCATCATTGATACATGATAAATGTATCATTTATTACATTTATTATTTTAAAAAAATTATAAGAAAGAAAATGAGTGACCATTTATCAGCACAGGGCTCTGATTCCTGTTTTGCCATATTTTAATTTTATGGTAGCTGAATTCCTTCCTAATTTCTGTATCTCACAAAATCATAACTCTGTTTTAACATCTGCAAGCTGCCTTGAGTCCCATCCTCAGAGAAAAACAGGATATATTGATATTGGTGATAGTAATACTGGAAATGAGGGCTCCATTGTTGTTGTTGTTAGCAGCTACATTTGAGTTGACTTCAACCCATGGTGACCACATGAATGAGAGATGTCCAAGCTATCCTCTGAAGCTATGAGTCCTGCAGACTCAGAACTGTGGCTTCCCTAATTAATTCTATTCATCTATCTGGGCAAGGTACAAAGTGTTGTTATTACCTTTAAAGCTTTACATAGTTTGGGTCCAAGTTACCTACAGGATCAACTTCTCCCATACAATCCACCCCATACACTCAGATCCTCTGGCAGATGTTTACTCCAGTCAGCCAAGACCAGGTTGGCAACCGTCAGCCAGAGGACATCTTCTTCAGTCGCCCCTAGACTGTGGAATAACCTGATGGAAGAGATTTGACAGCTGACTATGCTGCCTGAATTTAAAAGAGCATTAGGACCAATCTCTTCCAGCAGGTTTATTCTGATGGTTTTTAAACTGTGAATTTTAAATGATGAATTTTAAATGTGGATCATCTTAATATGTGTATGTTATTTGCCATTTTAACTGATGTGTTAAAACATCAGTTAAAACTGATGTTGTTGTTTATCTTGTTGCTGTTGATCCATGGGAGAGGCAGGAAAGAAATCATCATCATCATCATCATCATCATCATCATCATCATCATCATCATCATCTAGAATGCTGTACTCTTTTCCTACTGCCCTCCACCTTACAAAGCATTATTCTCTTTTCTAGTGAGTCCTGTCTTCGTATCATATATCTAAAGTAGCCTCAGTTTAGTCATCTTGGCTTCCAAGAAGAGTTCCAGC
Source organism: Sceloporus undulatus (assembly GCF_019175285.1). NCBI lineage: Eukaryota > Metazoa > Chordata > Lepidosauria > Squamata > Phrynosomatidae > Sceloporus > Sceloporus undulatus. Next base: position 179,871,194 of record NC_056526.1, on the reverse strand, counting down.
TTGGTTTGCTCTAGGATCTATTCGCTCCAGGATCCACTCTTCTCCAGCCCCACCTTTTCATCCTATCAGCTTTCTTCACTCTTGTGAGTCCTGGGTCCCCCTCCTGCTTCTGCCTGAGCTGGATGACTTGGGACTGACCACCTAAGCAAACTGAGCTGCTACCTACTGATCTAATGCCCCTCCTTCCCTAGTAACTCAGTAGGAAGTTACTTTGGGGTACTTTCCATCCCCAATGCTGCAGAGACTTCCCCACCCCACAGGCCTTGCATGGAGATGAAACTGAGCAAAAGTCACACAAAGAAGTATGAGAGATGGAAGTACTTTTAAAAGAAAAGGCTTTATTCTGAGTAAGAAATTCTGTTAGCAAAACAATATCTCTTTCTCTACACACACACTTAGGAAAGTCACAAATTACAGACTAGATTAGATCATTTCAGCCAAGATACCCAAATAACTATACGCCCTGATGCAAGCTGGCTAAACTCTCCTTGATGTTTGTGGGAGTAGCTAGGAGTCTGGATGCTTTTTTCCAGTCTCAACCATAGAAGTAAGTAAGTAAGTAAGTAAACAAACAAACAAACAAATAAATAAAACAAGCACTCTCCAAGGTGGGACAGGAGCTCCTATCCCCAAGTGTCCCTTTGTTATAGTCTTATCATGTGGTTCTTTCTCAGGTTTTTTATAACCTGTGTTAAGAAGAATCTACTGCTCAACAGGCGTCCTTATTGGCAATTGCTCTCTTTTCATCTCTGTGATGCTGAGCCTCATTAAAATGTAACTTAGCCCCATCACATCATTGCCTCATTAACCATTTGCTTGCCTAGACGGAAGACTATTTGTGCTGCCCAAATTGGAGATGCCTCATTATTCCAGCTTTCACATCCCATAATAGAGAGGGAAAATATGACAGCTTAGAATCATAGAGTTGGAAGAGACCACAAGGGCCATCCAGTCCAACCCCCTGCCATGCAGGAAATCTCAATCAAAGCATCCCCGACAGATGGCCATCCAGCCTCTGTTTAAAGACCTCCAGCTTACACCTTTCTAATTTTAATATTCAGTGTTATATCTTTATGTGGTAGAATCTAAGCATATAAGTACTTCTGATAAATAAACAGATAAAATCAACAAGAAGTTTCTAGATCAGGATGCTTTGCTAGCTGATCAGCCATCACCTAGCTGCCCACTGGATTTCATGAAATGACATGTCTTAGCTGTCTTTTGCCAAGAGTACCTAATGATGATTGGTGTGTATTCATCAGTATTCTAATTCATAAAAGCCAAACCATTTCATACAGATGAATTCTCTAAAGTGCAATCTGTCTTGACTGATGGCAATGCTAAACACTTTCTGGTGTGCTCCTGAAATCTCTCCCCACCCAAGAAGTCACATGCGTCTATTTGTTTTTCCTAAGATTCCCCATGAAACTACAGATGCTAGCGCATCTCAAAGAAAGCTCCAAATGGATATCTAGTAATGTCTGAGGCAATTGGAATGCCTAATGAAAAATCACTTGAGGCCACCAAGGAAAACAAACAAACAAACAAACACATTGTTATTGATCACACAATAAGGTATAGGGCTAATTTAATAAGCCTCTCTTTGGAGGGTACTTAATTCACCAGTTTTATCATTTCTGTACACTGGGAAAGGTTGCTGGTTAGAGGAGTGTTCTGGAAGTTAACTGAAAGGCTTTATAACTGTAAGAGTTCAATATTGCTCTCTGGATGTTGTGAAGTTTAGCCTACCTTACACCCTATACAGCAGGGATGGGCAAAATGCAGCCATTTCACCCCAGATTTCTTTTGTTTCTAAATGCTCTCTGAGATGTGTGAAGAGTGTTTGCACCATGCTTGGATATTCCCTGCAAACCCAAGATGTAAAAAAGATGTGATTTTTGAAAGAAAAAAAGTCCTCTGGGCATTGTGGGGAACATTTCCACACCATCCCCCCCAACCCCCCCCCCCCAATTTGTAGCATATACAGTACCTGGATCCTTAATACTGATTGAATGAATCTATGAATTCTGATATGACCTCTCTCTTCTGTATTATCCTTCTTAAACACCAGAGTACTGCTGCATAGCATGTTTGTACAAAGGCACCTCATTGGATTACTTCATATTTAAAGAAATAGGATGCAGCCTTTTACTCAGACTTTTCAGTAGTTGCGCCTTGGTTGTGGAATACGCTTCCTAGAGAGACTCGCCGGCCACCTTGTCCTTTCAGTCTCAGGTGAAAAAAACACCTTCTTATTTATTTTCTTAGGCTTTTGGGGCCTTTTTCTTCTATGGAACCCTAGTAATCTTCCTTAATTATGCTGAACATAGAGAATAAATTGCTGTCATTCAGATATAATGCAATGTATTTCATCATAGCAGGGAAGACTGTGAACAGGGTTCCAAGTCCTCAGCAAAGGCAAATGCTTTGGCATTTGGCACAAACTCAGTTGCTCTCCTGCAGGCAAAGTGAGAGGCTGCATGCACAAAGCTGGGAAATGCTCTCTTGAAGTACAGTCTGCAAGTTTGTTGAGGCTGAGTCGGTGGACTTTATAAGTAGGGGCCTTTCCCCATTTGGTTTGCTGGAAACAAACTTGATTTCTCTTAGCCTGATTCTACTGTGAGATACAACCCACTATTTCTTGACTCTGATAAGTTACTTCTTCTATATGGATTCTGCTTTGATTTATGGCTCTTGACTCCAGGCTGTTTATTATCGGACATTGCTTTTTCCTTTGGCTGCTGCATTTTTGGTACTTTGCATTCTGTTGCAGCATGAATGCAGGACAATAAGCCCCTGCTGCCCTTCCTTAATTTTTGCTTTTTAAAAATTTTAAACTGAACTTCGATTGGACAATCCTTCCTTAAGAGTATGGGCTAAAGAACTAAAGGCCCTTCAAATGTTGTTGGACTCCAACTCTTATCAGCCCTGGACAGATCTGACATTGTAGTCCAACATCCTTTCCTTTGTTGAGTCTCTCACTGTGTGAAATTATCTTCCCATTGAAAATAATCAAACTCCCAACGGTTTTTTTTAACATGCACATTTTATTGGTGCATTTTCCCTAAGTTGCGAAACTTTCCTCTGAAATATGTTTGTGTGTATTACCTTCCCCGCCCCAAATTATGTGTGTTCTAACCATTCTCATTTAAAAACATGTGCCTTATTTTTTTGCAGTATTTATTAATGCTCTATAAGTCTTGAAGCTGTGCAGACTTCTTGACGTGATGTTTATTCATTCAATGAGGCCTGGAAGGCACAGAAATGGTACTTTTGACAAAACTGTAGAATCCAATGAAAATCTTCATCACACCCTAATGCTGCATTGGCACCGCTGGTGGATATAACGTGGATAAAAACCTCTGCGAGTCCATTCATTCTGCGAATGAAGATGGAGCCGATGATGTGAATGTGTTTGAATCACATTCAAGGCATGCAGAGTTTTATCCTGGTTTATGCCGGGTCTATTTGCATTGGTTATTCACACAGCCGACAATGTGAATCTTTTAGAAAAACCCAGAAAAATACCCGAGACCAATTATCCAGGTTAAGTAGGTTTTTTTGGAAGTCCCTGCAAAACTTAATCAAATGCATTCAAAATGCATGTGAAGAACAAAGAATGAACCCAGATTCTACCTGGATTATTTTCACCATTTGAATAATCCCTAGGACTTCCTCTTCACAGCCTAATATTTGTAGGCTGTTGTTATACCTGGTAGCCACTAGAGGCCACTGTGGCATCTGTCAAAACTGGCTCCCCAAATGCTGTTCTCTGAACCTTCAGAGAAGGACAATTTGGAGAAGAGCTGGATGGCAAAGCAAGGAAATGACCACACTAACTGCAGAGGATGGTAAATACAAGCACATCACTTAAGAGTCTGGATATTTCCTTTGGGCAAGTGGTGTCAGTTTTAAACTAGTCCAACAGGAGATGATGGTGGTGGTAGCAGATGTAGTGATGGTGATGCCAAACTGTTGTTCTGCATTAAGTAAGGAAGAGGAAAAGAGAATAAAAGCAAGGTGAAAAGAGTAGTGGTTTGAGTAATGGACTGCGACTCTGGAAGACCAGGCTTTGAATCCTCACTTCTGCATTTCTCCCTAAACAAAAATTAGAAAACGGGGCCTGGTCCTATATGAATTAATACTACTAATACCAATACATTGTTGTTGTTGTGTGCCTTAAAGTCATTTCTGACATATGATGACCACAACCACTCTCACAGGTTTTTCTTGGCAGTCTTTTTCAGAGGAGGTTTGCTATTGCCTTCCTCTGAGGCCAAGAGAGTGTGACTTGCCCAAGGTCACCCAGTGGGTTGTATGGCTCAGTAGTGATTCCAACCCTGGTCTGAAAGAGCCAACCAGTTTTAGATTTTGAAGTTGGGTCTTTACCCAAAGCCTATGTCTAGATTTTTGCAAATTACTTCAGATTTTCTGTTAGTCCCCCAGGACTGGAGAATGACAATGTTTAGGTCATAAGATCCAAGCCATTTATTTTCACTCATAATCAGAGTATGACAATTTAGCTAATTCTGAGATTCAGAATGGTAGTTAGGGCAGCTTGCATCCAGATGGTTCACTTGTACTCTGTGTTGGACACCCCATAGAGGCTCATCATCATCTGAACCAGGAAAGCTTTTAATTCTGGGACTCTTTCTGGGATCCATGAGGGAATCAGTAAAATAAAGAAAGTGGGAGAATAAGGAGGTAAGACTATGAAGGGTAGAATGGGAAAGCAGAAGAAAGTTTTGGGGAGGTGGATGAGAAATAAGGTTTTTGAAAACGCATACATCTGTTTCCTTCTCTCTGAAGCTCAAAAGAGGGGAGGGGGGTATTGTAAAATCATGGATGGTGTTTTTCAGTTTCATTCTGAAAAGGCAGGAATTTAACTTAAATTTCAATGGCAGTTTAACATGAATTTAATAGTTATTTTCTACCTTGCAACATAACTGCACTTGAATCAGATTTTTTCAGAGTATTAATGATTAACTAACCACAGCAGTACTTTTCTACAAGCTTTCCCATCTCTGATTCTGAGATTTAGAGGATGTCTGCAGCAACACTCCTGCACTTGTGTCCCAAACCAAACCAAACCACCATCACCACCAACAAAAGGCTCCTAAAGCAGCTTATGAACATCAATTAATAGCTAGCTTCTGTTCTTAGGCTTACAATCTGAATGTTGTAAAATGCAAGGAAAGAGGTGTGAAGGAACATGGAAGGAAGCATTTTGATGATGACTATCTCAGTTGTCCACAGTGGTGGCTGCTGGCTGCCATGTTTGTGGGCTGGTGGATCTATACCAGTTTTGACTAAACTAGTATTCTCACCCAACATAGTATTTAAATAATAATATTTTGTTTGTTTAGTGTGCATATATTCAATCAAACATTCATGTATATTCATATTTTAATATTTTATAAGAATATAGCTCTCCCCCTTCTTCTCCCTCAAACAAAGGCTCCAAGCACCCTCCTTGCCTTTCTCTTCCTCTCCAGGACAGAAAAATTTGGGGAAGAGGAGGAGGAAGGATCAGGGCCTCCAATTCTTTCCCTCCTTGCACACTTTTCACAACTGTCCCACCCTACAGTTTGAGAACCACTGTTCTACACTTTAAATAAGATGCGCAAAGGGTCAGCACCTTGGATAGCTCTTTTACAGTGAAAAGCAAAACCCACATTGGATTGACCGCCCCATTGACATGGAAGCCACCAGCTGCCACTGGTTGCCCAGATGGATGGAAACCTATCTGTTAGGATTCAGTTGTATCTAGGTTTCTGTTGCCTCTGTTCTCTTTGTAAACTTCCCTGTTTCACACTGGCCCCTTCCTTTTTTCTTTCTTTTCTTCTTGTCTTGTCTTTCTTTATTTATTTTACTATCTGTTCAAGCTCAAGTTAGTTTTTCTTCTTCCATCTGGCTTGGTCAGGATTGTTCCTCACATGCCCTTCAGGGGCTTTACAATGTTGTTGCTGTTGTTGTTGTTGTGTGCCTTCAGGCTGTTTTTGACATTTGGTGACCTTAAGGTGAACCTATCATGGGGTTTTCTTGCCAAGATTTGATCAGAGGAAATTTGCTATTGCCTTCCTCTAAGGCTGAGGGAGTAGGACTTACCCAGTGTCACCTACTGGGTTCCATGAGTGACCAGGAATTTGAAGCCTGGTCTTCCAGAATCATAGTGTAATGTGCCATATTGCCTCCTAAACAACCTTGAGGATTCTGCCCAAAAATAAAGTGTACAAGTCAAATAATGTGGAAAATTATCTTAGCAACAGAACTCTCCTTAGGCTTTCTATCACTTTCCCTGTGATACCAATGGTATGACCAAAATACCTTTAAAATGCTATTGTAAAATTCAGAATTAATGGCTTACCTGTAATCATTATTTGTAATGAAATACATTTTCATATGAAGTTACTTTTCAAAAGCAGACTAGGAATGCCTGCATTTTTGGAGTGGAGATGTAAACAACATTGATTTCCTAGAGATTTCTCCACTTCAGGAAATGTTTTTAGTTACTTTGAAAAGACATTTTAAGAGGAATGAAGAGTGGAACTCAAATTATCAGAGCTAATGATTTTTTTTTAAGAAGCAAAAAGACACACTGGGTTGAAAATGAGGTGAAGTGATATAGTACTTTACTAAAAGCAGCTTTTCATGCACCAGGCTGTTGTTTCATTATGCATGCTTTCTCATTATTATTAGCATTTTTGATGCAGATATGCAAAGTGGGGTATACATAAATAAGCTTGATGTTTAATTCCCCTTCCCCCAATTTTGGCACCAGGAGGTGACTTTTTGGCTCTCCAGAAGAGAAATAACCATAGTCACTGCAGTTTTGTAAGCATCACTAACTGGAAAGGAAATAAAGAGCTACAGGATGCTTTATTGAGATTCTGAAGGTGGGATTCTCTGACCACATTAGAAGAAGGCAAAGTCCTGCTCATTTCTTCTCTTTTTGTTTGGTTTCTTTTCAAAAGCCAGGATGATCTTTGCCCAACTTTTTAAAGTAGGCTGCTATTGAAAGAGACCTTTTAATCAGTATCTCCTTTTGACAGCAGGAGCTACAGCCTTGCCAAGACTTTTTTTTTTGCTAGTCAACTCCGCATCAAAGTCCTAAATGATGCATACAATTTCACGGCTGGCCCCTTGGTTTCGATGTTATGACTGAATGTGGCAGAAGAAATGCCCTTTCATTTTGCGGAGGTTGCACCAGAAGAGTCATACAGGGTGGAAAAAATTGCAACACACACATACACACTCACACACAAAAGCTCCATCGTCTTTTTCTTGCCATCTTCCTCCTCTGCCATATTTTTCCGCTTAAAAAACACACCTGCCTGTCTGAGGAGTTTTTCTCCTACTGTGAAAATAAGTCAATATCATCATGTGTCCTCTTGCCTCCCTCCCCATTCAGATGAGAACAGAAACTATTTTAGCCCTCACATTGAATAGCCTGAAAAGTTTTTAGATTATATAGAGAATGGCTCCATTAAAAATAAGACAAGGAGGTCAACTTCCAAATGTTTTCCTTCTGTGGTGCATGGAGCAGGAAGGGGAATAGAAGCAAATGAGTTCCATCTTATTTTGGTTGTTGTATTTTTTCCAAGCCCTCCTTGAAGTAATTATCACCAAAGTTACAATTTTAAGATACATAGTTCTTTACTTACTTGCTATTCTACAATTGTATGTATAGTGCTGTGTAAATCTACAGCACTATACAAGTAAAGTTTAATAATAATAATAATAATAATAATAATACAAAAATACAAAAAATACACCTTTTGGGGGGAGCTGATTTGAGCAAGATTAACCAAGAGTGTCATTAGTTAAATTAGTTTTTTTTAAAGCAACCTTTGCATTTCATATATTTTAATGTGCTCTTTAAGCATGGGCCCTTGTTTTGGTGTTTGGCCAGCAAAAAAGGATTATCTGTACCATTTCCATTGCTAAAGATTTATATTCCAGTTCTTTCTTAAAGTCTTTCCGCAATTCGTTCCTTGAGTCTTTAATGTCTTGTCTAATATTTATCTCACTTTTCTGCATGCTGGCTTCCATCCTTTGTAGCATCTCCAAAACTTTGGAGTTGGGGTCTGTTTTCAAATCAAATGATGATCTTCTGACCACATTCTGCTTCTGGTCCATTCACTGTAACATTCTCTCTCTCTCTCTTGTTGTCATTGCCATCGATGAATACATCGCGATCTTCCCTTACTCTTATTTTCAGATTACTGGTAGATTGGTGTATAATTTATTACACAATATGTATTCACTTAGATTTTACCAATCTATTATTCTGAGAGTATTGTACACTATAATCTAACTCTTGTACTATACACCAGCTACATGTTTGGTTGTCTTTCTAATTGTCATATTTTATATTTTACTGTTGTTAACTGTTGTTAACCGCCCGGATTGGTTTGCCAGAGGGTGGTATACAAATAAATATTTTTTTTTTTTTTATTATTATTTTTTTTATTTTTTCATAGCTGTATTTTCATTTTTTTTTGGGGGGGGAGTTATCCACACTATACAAGTATAGTGATTTGATACCACTTTAACTGCCTTGCTTCCATTCTATGCAGTCCTGGAATTTGTAGATCTGCCAGAGAGCTTTAATAAGTAGTACAAGAGGAGAGTGCTATAGGATTTCATGTTCCTTAGTAAATTACAAATATCAGGATCCCATAGAATGGAGCTATACCAATTAAAGTAGCATGATATAGTTATAACTGTGCAGTATGAATACATTCATTATGTCAGTTTATTCCCCCTCCCCTTATTTCTTTTCTTGCAGTATGATTTTTGTATAGTAAATAAAACATGAAAAAAGAATGACCCAAGGTTTCAATTACTGTAAGAGAGGAAGACTCTGAAGCCCACTGACAAAAGCAACTTATGGCAGAGGAGACCTCTTACAGTGGTAATGTGCTGTGCTTTTGATGGATAACACCCTAAATTGGATCCCTAGATTATTTGGGCAAAGTAGTGATATATTCAAGTCTTTTACTCCAAGTCTCAAGTCAAGTCTCACGTCTTTACCTTCAAGTCTCAAACAGAGTCTCAAGTCCTTGCAAGATACTTCAAGCCAACTCTCAAGTTTAGTCTCAGGTCTGGGATCCAACTTTTACCAGAAAAAATGAGAGGGGAACAGCAAATGTGTTAAGCAATGGACCTGAGGGAGAGCTTGAAGTTTGCTGGACAGCCTGTCACTGTTGCACATTAGAGGACCCTTCTAAAGCTTTTCAAAAGCTTTAGAAGGATCCTTTTGTCTCAAACTCATTGCCTAAACCGTTTGCTGTTCCCTTCTTGAAAATGTGCCCTGCACTCTGGAGGTGAGTCTTGCCTGCTGCAAAAAGTGAATGATGCCAGCAAGTCAGTCACTAAAAATATACAAGTCATTAGTCGAGTCGAGTCAGAGCATCATTTATTGCCAAGTTGAGTCAAGACATTGAAGCATCTCAAGTCCAACTTCAGTCCAAGTCAATCAATTCAAATCTACATTGCTGGGCCAAAGGGATCCTAGGTACTACAGGACTTAGATCTAAACTTTAAGAAAGCCAAAAAGAGATATTTTTCTGGCCAGTACTAGAAGTAGGACTTGGGAAAGTTACTTCTTTGTGGACTATAGCTCCCAGGATCCCTTGTAGTCAGCCTGTTCAGTGGCCAATATGGCTTAGGGAATCTGGGAGTTGTTCAAAAACTAACTTCCCTAAACTTTGATTGGAAATAGCAGGTCCAAAGAGATGGTCTGACTGAGTATTCAACAGTACCTGGATGCAAGATACCCCTCTCTGAATTGCTTCCTGTTTTTGCTGAGTGTACTAATCTCTCTCTCTCTCTCTCAATCTCTCACTAAATACTGATCTAAATTATTATATTGCTGCGCTACCATTGGTGGTATATGGTGGCTTTTCCAATTTGGGCTGTTAGTTCAAAGCGGATAAAATGCCTCCCCACCCCACCCTTTGGTTTCCACATTTCCCTTGGTTCCTCTGATGCTGCGTGTGGCACAGCTTTGTTTATGTGTGAGGCCTGGAGTAAGAGGGAAGTTTGTTTGAATTACTCTTAGCGGGAAAGATCGATGTTTAAAATCAAACATCTGGGTACAGCTATGAAGGCATTCCCTAACAGAAGATTCAGTGTTCAAGGTATAATATTTATAAAGCCAGGGTGAATGGTTACATATACCATAGATGGAGGACTATTTGATATTTATGAAGTGCTGGGGCTTTATTTGGACAGAAATTTTGGTCATTATCTTTGCAAAGGGCCATTTATATACCATTTGAAAGTAAATCAATAACAAATTGGAATGCCATGTCTTTAGCAGCCACTTTCAGTGTCCTGCTGAGTGCCAGCAGTGCTGAGCAAAATGTACCTTTAGGTCTGCCAGGCATATTTAGATATGTGATGAATACTCACTGTTCCAGTTTCAAGGGGGTTCATAATGGAAAATGAGCCATGTGACAGTGCTGACTCTGTTGGATACAAGGAGTTGGTTACAATCTGTGTAAATATGACACAGCACCAAGTATTAGTCTAAGAAGCTTATTGCACACATTATTTTCCCCGTTATGGGAATGGGAAGTGGACTCTTGGAGCTGTGTACGTCCAGGAAAAACGGATTTTACTGCACAGCAAATCATCCTCAAAATGGCCCCATTCCATTCCGTGGCGCTAACCCACCCCCATTCCATGCTGACGAGCGTTAAATTTTTGGGTTGGAAGTCTTCTGACCGAGCAAAATGGCACCCCTCAGCACTGAATGGGGACAGGTTGGCACCGTGGAACGGAATTGGGCCATTTGGGGATGATTTCCTGTGCAACTTTCCAGATGTTGTTGGACTGCAACTCCCAGCATTCCCCTGACTAAGGTTGCTGGGAGTCACTGTCCAAGGGCATCTGATGGGCTGTACAATTCCCATCCCCCCCCCCCCCGGAAAATCACACAGATAATCCACTACAACAAGCCACAGTCCTGAGTTTGCAAGATTTGAGCAGGATAGTTGATGTCTAGGGGGTCTCTATAAGTCAACATTGACTGGTTGGCTGATAGCAACAGCAATGGCAGCAGTTTTTTTCCCTATGGGTCACTCCAATAAGTCCTTCACCACTATGTTGGAAAAGAGCTGCCCGCATGCCTTTCATTTGCAGGTTACAACATAATAATAATCTCATTGATGCTTGTTCTAAGAGTATTGGCATATGGCAATGTGCCACTAATGCTACCTTTGAATTGGAATTCGCCTACCTTAGCCAAAATCTTCCAATGATATTAATGAGAATTTTGGCTCAGGACTGCACAGCCATCATTGGGCTCCCATCCATTAAATGCACTTTATGAGATCTCCATATTCACCTCCCCTCATTGTGGATCAACATTTCATCTGTTCAGACGAGAAGTGGGAGGGCCATCCTGACATTGCCAAGTTTGAGGGACATTAGAGCCACTCACCTGTCGAATGACAGATAATTATATCTGGCAAGGCAAACAATCGTGAGCCAATGTAGAAATGAATGAAACAGAACACTCCTTGGACTGCCTCCTTCAGGTGCAAAATGTTCTGGGACTGGAGCCTGTCATTATTTTATTTTATTTTTAAAAAACTGACCTACAAGTCTTTAAAGTTAAGAGCTTCCAGAACATTATTGGCATTTCTGCTCTTAAGCCAACTTCCTTTCTCTTTCCTGGGGAGGAGGGGGTCATCTTTAAAGAGAGCATTAAGCGAATGGCTAATGGAATTAAGGGTATAATAATAGAAGGATATAGTGAGACAATTGTATTAACAAAAAATAAATCATGTTGAGTGTAAGGTAAGTGTTTTTTAATTGATTGATGGGAAGGATGCCCCACAAGGTTTTCTTTTCCTTCCACTCTTTATTTTAAGGATGATCGGCCATTTGCCTCCTGACTAGAGTGAAAAGCCAAAAGGAGATGTGGGGCAGGAGGGGGGCAAGTGGGAAGGAGAACGAGAAAAGAAAGTAAGAATATTATGCACCAGGGAAATAAATTATTCAGGGAAGATAGCCCATTTTGTGCTGACATCACTAATGTGAAAACGCATTAAATCTTTGACACCGGCTTCATTCCTGGGAGGCTGGAATAGCTGCATGGAGGTATTAGAGATTATAATGCTATGCTGCCTACTTTGACTTCCTTTTTTGTGCCATAAATGGCTTTCCAAGGTGATTGGATAAGTGGGGATTCAGCAGATATGATAAATTCTGGAGCTAAAAGTTTGTAGCTAAACAGGTCTCTGGTTAAGACAATGCCTATTACGAGTCCACTCATATGTGTAGCATCACACCGGCTAAGGGACTGAAGCCAGAATCCTGTTGTAACTTTATGCTGATGTGAAAGCTCTTATACCACACCTTTGAAGGTTGGAACAAGGTGGTATCTTGTTCAGCAGGGTGGCATCCTATTCAGTTGTGGCAAACCCTGTTTGTTGTTGTTTGCCTTCAAGTTGTTTCTGACTTAGGGTGATCCTAAGTCAACCCTATCATCTGGGTTTTGTTGTTGTTGTTTTTTTGGTGGAAGATTTGTTTAGTGGGGATTTGGTTTTGCCTTCCTCTGAAGTGGAGAGAGTGGGAATAGTCCAATATTGCCCAGAGGGATTCCAAGGGTGATGGGGGATTTGAAGCCTTGCCTCCAAAAGTCCAGCACTCAAACTCATCATTACATATACTCCAACATAAATCTATTCATATCCACCCTAAGACTCATCCCATACACATGGGCTTGATTCCTTGCCCGAAGCTGATATGGTTCTGTCCCTAGACTATACTCATATATTAGACATATTTATTTGCCTGCTTACTCTTTTTCTGAAATGGTAGCCTGCTTTTCATGTACTGGTGTATTCTCTCTCTCTGGCCTGTCTGTAATTTCAAACTCTGCCTGAGTTTCCTTCCCCTGTTCAGAAATTGAAGCCCAAATTCCAATTGTATTTTTGACACTGTAGCTGACCCTTGTTTTTGTTTCTTCCAAATTGATTTCAGTTGTAGTGTTATGCAAGTAGTATTGATGCAATGTCTCAGTTCCACCAGCAGAAAGTTTTGGGGATGGATGCACTAAAGTTTCTTTTGTCAATCTCCCTAATGCATTCGGCTTGTTGACAGATGTGAAATATTGCTACACACCTCTGTCTTCCATTGATATGTTTGCACTGCCAGCTTTCTGAACAACCTTGGCATCAATGTCATTCGGAGAAATCCCATAGGCTCATCTGCTGTGCCCTGGAGTGGTATAAACCACAGTGGAGCATGGTGACCAGCATTCTTTCTGTTGCTTGAGTTTTCATTATGACCAGAATCTTGTTATGACCAAGAATGTAAGTACTTTTTTTGGATATTGTGCAGGGAAGTATCCAATACCATCTTTTACAATGCTTTTTCTGGTTGTTCAATTGTAGCTGAATGATGCCAGGCACAGCTTCTGGCTCAAATGGCCACTAATTCACCATTAGAATGTGCAGAAAGAACTTCTTTGCCCCATAACCTGCCTTTCAGCCATTGCTTTTCTAGTATACCTTATGCTCCACCAGCATTAAGTAGGCTCAGCATTTATTCTTAACTGTGTCACATGTAGTCACTGGCTTTATACAAATTTACTTCTCCCATTACCCAGAGGGGATCCAAATGGCCAATTCCATTTCTGTCCATTAAAGACAATAACCCTAGCTGAGCTCTTTCATAGCATCCATAGTTCCTCCCTGGAGACTACTCTCACCTTACATTGACTCAAGAAATGGTACATTGACGCAACCATTTCTTGTCTAATATTCTTGATTTGTCATCTCTTGTTAGTCCTTGAAGCATTAACTGTAGGTGAAGAGATCGACGGAACAATGACCTCAGAGACGTAGTGGTTTAAAATGAATAACTTGGCCCAATGAAAGCTATAGAGTCCCATACTCTTGGTATCTCCTGAAATACAAGCATTATAGCATTTATGTGCAGTGGACATGCCCTTCTCTCCCATGAATAGTTGTTTATGGCCCCATTCTCACTAGCCCATTTGCTCTCGATAGAACTGGGTAGATCCAGTTGCCCCCATACCAAATAAGCCCAGTTACAAGTGCCCACTATCCTTTACCTTGTTGGGGCAATTTGCCCCTCTGAAGTTCACATTTGCAGTATCGCTTTAAAATGGAGCCTCCTTTGTTGTCAATCAAATTCACTTCCACTTTCGTCAAAGGTAACATATCCTACAGCCATTGACTAACTGAATGGGTGCTTTCCCCCCTCCTTTAAAAAAACACAACTGGCGGCAGTGTCAACTTGTCAAATTTAAAAACCTCCAGGTGTGTGTGTGTGTGTGTGTGTGTTGTGTGTATTTGGGTCATTACAGATTATGGCAACCCTACAACGACCCCATCTTGGGGTTTTCTTGGCAAGATTTGTTCCGAGGAGATTTGCCATTGCCTTTTCCCTGAGTCTGAGAGAGTGTGACTCCCCCAAAGTCATGGGTTGCCACAGCCTTCCCTCTGAATGCCAATCTCTAGCTTCCCCTTTGCTTCTAGCCTAGCATTTCCTCCTCTTCCCTTCCCTTCCAGCCCAAAGCATCCGCATAATCTGTCATAATAATAACAACAACAACAACAACAACAACAACAACAACAAATGCCACTTGCAGGGGAGGCCACCTGAATGCCATCTCTGCCACTCCAGAATGCCACCTCTCCTTACATACACACATGTAACACAAGCATTCACACATTGTATCAATTTGCCAAATTGAAAGGGAAACATTTGTAACATTCGCATTGTAGCATTCACATATTACACACAAAATAATATTTTTTTTTAAAAATGCCACTTGCAAAGTGACCTGTCGTGCCATCAGCAAGCAAACAAAAGGGAAATGTAGCACAAGCAGACACATTCTATCAATATATATCAACCTGTCAAAAATAAAATCTCAAAAAAAGAGAGAAAAAGCTGCCTGCGAGAGGGGAGGCATATTCCGCCTTCTGCCCTCCCTCAGACCTAAATCCCTCCCCTGAACATGACCAGATCATGACCAGGGCCAAGTTCTCATTTGCTGGCAGCAGGGAAGAAATGGGTTTTCCTAAAAGACATGGGAAATAACCCACTTTCAGAAAAACCACTCTAAGGGGGATTTGCCCTGGATTGAGTGTGAAAGACTCTAATTCTGATGTGTTTAAACCGGTGCTAATGGGAACTTCAGACTTTTAATCTGGGTTACAAATCAGTACAAAAGGTAGTCTGAATGGCCCCTATGTAAGAGCTAGTGGTTAAGTATGTAATTAGGTGGTCCCCAGTTCCAATTTCACTTTGAGGCTGAACTTGTTTAGGTAAGGCTCAGCACGATTAGTTATTCCACCAATCTCCCATGGAATGATATAGGTCAAGCTCCTACACTGGAACTGTGCATAATAAATCTATATATATGTAGAATTACATATTAAATAAATAAATAAAAACATCTAAGGTGTTCAATAGCTATGTTGCACAACTGAATCAAGACATCAACTGGGCAACCAAATGCACAACTTAATGTGTGCATGCAACAGAGCTCAATAGCACCCCACATCCAACCACTTCAAGGTTTTTCTAAGACAGAGGAGTGTATTCAGTCTCTCTGGAAAGTTTCTGGAGTCTCAGTTATGGAGACAAATTTAGACCAGTGTTGGGCAAAGTGTGGCATGTGGCTCACATGTGACCCACATGTGGCCCCAGGACTGTTTATATGGCCCTCAGGGTCCTCCAGGGGCAGTTCCCCCAAATGCCTTCTAGGGGCTGAGGGGGGGGGCATTTTGACCTTTAGCTCTCCTGGCTGTTTTATGCCCAGGAGGTTTTTTTCTTCTTCCTAAAATGGAAAGTTAATTGAAAGTGAGTTTTGGCCCAAAATGGCCCAGAAAAGAAAAGGGGGAAAAAAAAAAAAAAAAAAAAGGGGGGGGGGAAAGCCCCCACACTTCCTAGAAGACATTTGAGGAGTATTTTATTTTATTGTAATGGATATGCAGTAAGTGTGCCCCTAGCCTTGTACAGTTGCTAATCCTTGTTTTAGACCAGTGTTTGCCAAACTTTGATCCTCCACAATTCATGTCCCAGAATTCTTGATTGTCCAACTGGCTAGGGCTTCTGGGAATTGAAATCCAAAACGCCTGGAGGGACAAAATTTGGGAAACACTGTTTTAGACAATGAACAGGTAAATCTGTCAATCAGAGGCAAATGAATACCAATAAAATGAAGAACCTTGGTAGGACCAACAACAAGGGGGGAAAAAAGGAATTTCTTGTTAATTTGAATGTCTAGTTGTGGTAGCAAGGTACAGCAACATTTGTCAATGAGAAACTTTTATTGATGCACTTAGAACCTATGGGATACCAATTGGAAATTTCTTCCTCACTCCATTCATCTTGCTGGTTCTAAAGTTAGTTTAATATTTTAACTGAGGATGAAGTATATACCACTAGATGGCATTGCTCTGACCAATTGTTTCCCCCCTAAAAAACAAAACAAAATAGTATGCTGCCTGTGTTCTTCTGTACTTCATTTCCAAGATGTTGGAAGAAAAATGAGAGATTTCCTCAAATGACAGATTTCCTCACATTTCATTTTTGACATTGTAAATCAAAGAACAAATATTCCAGGCAACTAACATTAAGCATTTTAAAGGAAGGCTGCAAAGGCTTCAGGCTTGTCAGATTTCCTTTGCTTTTAACTAGAACCTAGAGGAAAGTTATCTGGAACCTGAAGGAAAAAGGTTTCGAATTAAAGAATTCAGAGGCCAGGAATCTGACTTTAGTACAAGAATGGAATCAACTTTCCAAACACTTGACACAAATGGTTACCACCAGACTTTCATTCAATTCCTGTTGGGAGTCAGAAATCCTAGCAAATCCTCTGATAGATCAGGAATGGGGAAAGTGTGCCCTATACATTTTTTTTATGCCCCATGCCTTCAAACCCCTCCCCCCCCCCCAGTTCTCACAAACTCCACTTTTTCAAGTGAAAAAGTGCTTTAAAAAGCTGCCTATTGAAAAGATTGGTTCCACCACCATTGGTGAGGACATATGAGAGAGCTTTCCCAGTGGCTACCCCCAGATGATAAGAATTCTCTCTCATGGGAGGCTCAGCTGCCCCCCTCTCTATTCTCTTTATGACAGAGCTCCAAGAGCTGTGGGTTTGTTAAACACACCCTTTAAATCATCTCAAACATCCCAACAAAATCAGAAGTAGCAATCAGAAGTGACTCATGGCTGTGAATCTTTGCTGGAAATCAATCCCAATCCTTAGTGGTGCAGCCTGCTATAGATGTGTGAAACTTAAGCTCTGCCAAGCATTGTCAGCCAGGAGTAACCCAGGCCCTGAGATTTCAGGGCCAAACCTGAGATGCTTGGCACTCTTTGTGATGTTTTAAGGGAAAGGTCTGGTGATGCTCTCTTTCTCCTCCTCCGTCTCCATCACCATTATCACCATTTTTATTTATCCCTTGCCTTTCCCCCAGGATTTGACCTCAAGGTGGCTTGCAAAATCAAGCAACAACAAGCCACACGACAGAAACAGGTACTTCCAGTTTTGCAAGGTCTTTAGCCTTCTCTGTCAAAGAGTGTGGGTGCCTGACAAAACTACAAACCCCTGGATTCTGTAGGATGGAACCATGGCAGTTAAGGTGCTGTTGAACTTTATTATTTCTACAGCATAGATGCATCCTTAGTGGGAAACTCAATGTGAATAGAGCAGGAACCAGTTTTTGATCTCTGGGTTAAATCACAGTTACTATTTTTTATTCTATGAGAAGTATCAGTTAATTTGAGAGACCTAGGTTCGAATTCTGTTATGGACACCCACACATGTAGTTTCCCTTGTACATGTGGATGTCCTTTTTTGGGGGGGGGTACTGCAAAGGTTGCTATTTCCCTTCTCCCTCCCAAACCTTCTACCCAACTTACTGAAGAGCCTCTGTAGTGAACAAGCAGACTTGGAGATGTGTTGGCTGCATCAGATGCAAAAATGATGACATAAGCATTGAGCTCCTGGGATCTTAGGGGTCTCAGTGCTGCTGGAATCATTGTGTATCTGTGTATGGAGATATAGGCAGACACTTCTCTAAGCCTGTCTGCTCACTGTGAAGCACAGAGTGACCATGTGCGATGGCTTCAGGGGTTTATCAGTAATCCGGGTGGGTGGTAGATATATGCTCAAATTAGTATAAATTCAAGTGCAGATTTATATTATAAATCTGAGGGGATTTGGATTGAGTCCCTAGGATGTTTGTGTTATTATTGATTGTTGCTGTTGTGGATATCCCTGTGCTTATTTTGTATATATTTGATTTAAATCCAAAACATGCTGCAGAAATAATCCAGTTTGAGACCGCTTTAATTGCCCTGGCTTAATGTTAGGGAATTCTGGGAGCTGTAGTTTTGTGAGGCATTTAGCCTTCTCTGTCAGAGAGCTCTGGTGCCACAATAAATTACAGTTCCCAGGATTTCCTAGCAGTAAGCCAGGGCAGCTAAAGTAGTCCCAAACAGGATTATTTCAGCAGTGGGTCACAAACTTTAACACTGATTGTCTCAGTTAGCGTTCTTTCTTGTCCCTCCTCCCCAATCTGCTCTCACTGTTCCCATTTTTCTTCTGCATTCTTATCCTTATATGTTTACCAAGGAAGGATAACACTTCATGCATCTTATGAAGTGACTTTTAGTCCATGAAAATATGTTCCACAATAAATTTGTTTATCTGTAAAGTGTTATAAGATTCTTTGCTGTTGTTCTCATGGGATTCTGGGATTTGTGGTTTTTTGAGGAAAGCCAAGTGAATCTCTAACAGAGAATTCCTGGAGGCTAACAAAAACAATTACTTCCCAGCTTCTATCGTGAAAACCATGATGGCTATACTGGTATAGTATCAATGTGAGTCTGTATTCTTGCTGCGTAGTCTGCTAAAACCTTTGGGATTGTTTGAATTCTGCTGAGGTTCTGGCTTTGGTGATATCCCATGGCAAGGTTAATTGAGTGAAAAAGTATTTCCACTCATCACTTTTGCGTTCATGCCCTTGTCTTGACCTTGAGAATCTTCTTGTTCTTGTGTAATGAAAAGAAATAAAAGAGTTCCCAGACTACCTACACTGGCTATTGTATGATATTCTTTATTCCATCTCTGCTTACTCTCCTCCCTGAAAAGCAAACATTCAAGTAATTTTAATCTCTTTTTTTCCCTGTGCCTGTCACCTTTCTTCAAACACCCTCTTTTCCTCCTAAATATCACAGTATGCTTTATACTCTCAAATGACTGTCCTGTTTCACCTTGAATCTGCTGGGGAATCTGAAGAAGGCATGGAGCTAAATGTCTTTGCCCATACATCACTTCGTCATGCCTGTGAAATGTTTCTGGAACTTTCAAGGGAAAGTCAACATGAGCATATCTCACTTGCTATAGCTGTACGTTTGGTTCTTAAAGTTAATAAAATATATAAATTCAGCAAACATGTTCTCTTTTTCTTTCCTTCTCCTTCCAAAATGTTTAGTGCAATCCTATGCATATGCACTGAATTCAGTGTGGCCTTTTTCCAGGTAGGACATTTTAGGACTCTGGCCTTGTCAGTGACATATGCACGTGTAATTCCACCTTTATGCCTATGTATGCATTTTTTTCAGTCATTGTGCAGGTTGGTATTCCTTTCCTATCCACAATAATCAAGGCTCTCCCCAGACTTGCGGCATTACTGAAACAGGCATTCCCAATGGCCATTCCCAATGGTTGGTGGAGAGAGGAGGGGATTGGAGAAGCATCTGGCTTTATCTCAGCCTTTGTCTTCTCCTGCTTCTTATAATGAATCCTCTACCAAATACAAATCTGGCACTTTTAGCCTCCTTTTTAATTTGTACGTTTTTCATATGATGGCAAGTATGTATGTTAGGGTAATTTTTAGATAAGCAATCCCCTACATGTATTCTGAGATGGCAACTGAAGAGCCCTTGAAATGCTGATCTTCATGAATTCCATTATGAACCAACCATCTCCTCATTTCATAGACAAATGTGAGGAATGGAATGAAAATCTTTATTATTTATTTAATTTCATTTATATATTGCCTTTCTATTGGACAGGGACCCAAGGTGGCACAGAGATAAAATCAATGAATAAAGTAATTTTTTTTTAAAAAAAAAATTCACTAAAAAAGGTAGAGGTCCAAGACCTAAATTCAACTGTTAGTCCCAGCTAGAAGAGATCATAGCACCCTCTCACTTTTGCTGCAGTTTTAGCTCCCTTCTCAGGAAGAGGCCGCCACTGCAGCAAAGGAGAAGGACACTCTTTTGCCCACCTTCCTGGCTGCCCCATACCGGGTGACACTAGATATGGGGATGCTACTGTTCTAAGGGCATTGTGTGTGTGTGATAGAAAGGCAGAGGAGGATATCACATGATTGAAATTTAATCCAGTGCCATCCTGAACGGAATCATGCGTTATTGCACGAAAGGTTACCACACATGATCGCTGGCAGTCTGAACGCACTCCAAAGGCAATCATGCGTCAATCCACAATTGAGTAAATTCGGTGAACTAACGAAGTCACAAACCCTATTCCTAGGCAACTTCACACTCAGTGCGCTGTTGTTTGGTATAATGTGCATGTCTCCTTTAGTCCTGGTCCTCCCCCCCAATCTGGAAAGGGGGGGTTCCCAAGAAACCATGCTGCAATTCTGCTTCAATTTTGCTTCCGCTTGTCCTTCAGCATTGCTGAGGGGGGGCTGCTGCCTGCTAATTAAGAGACATGGACCAGGAGCTATTGGATAACCATGATATTCACATTTTAACATGACAAGAGTGAATATATGCTCGTTTTAATGTGAATAGAGCATGTTCTTTCAACCATTCTTCCTGCCCCCCCCCCACCTCTTTTGGAAATTGTGGGGTTCCTTGGTTCCTCTCTCTCACTCACCTAAATATGCTATGCCCCAGTCATCTGGAGTCTCACTGAGCATGCGCAAGGGTGCCAATTCACAATTAAGAACCCACCGATGTGATGGCTTACTTTGCACAGAATCTGGGCCGTGTTCAGGGAGGCCATTACAACGAATTTAAGGTGTGATAAGGAATCATGTAATTGCGTGAATTTTTGAATTGACCTCGCTATCTTCTCTTTTGAAATTGAGAGCCTCTTGTCCCGTTTGATAAACTCCAGAGAGGGGTGGTGGTGGAAAGTGGCTGCACAATGTGAAACTGGGGGTCTTTTCACACAACACAATTATAATGCTATGATTCCACTAACTGCCACATAAATATCCTGTGGAATCCTGGGGTTTGTATCCTGGGGTGAGGCACTAGAGCTCTCTGGATGAGAATTCTAAATGTTGTTCCCAAAGCTGCACATCCCAGAATTCCATAGGATGTTGCCATGATCATTAAAATGGAATCATAGCACTATGATAGTATAGTGTGAAAGGGTCCTAGTGGAGGCTTCTTTTCTAGGAGAGGGGAAAATGACGTTTTATGTTGAAAGACTACAGCAGATATGGTTCATATTTTAAAATGGAGATAAAGTAAATGCCTTGGTTAAGGGATTTGGGGAGTTGTAGTCCAAAAAGTAACATTTCCAAGCTCTGAATAAAATCACCAGTTTATTTACCTGACAATCATGAAACCAACCATATTCAGTGACACTTAGTTTAAAGTAAATATACTTAGGCTTGGAGATTTAGACTTCATACAGATTTGCTGTTTTAATATCCCCCTATTTTAACAAGGGGAAACAACTATTACAGAAAAGTAAACTGAGTGGAGTCTGTGTTTACAGTTCTAAATTAGTTTTTGCCATTCAGGGTAAAAAAAAAGGGAAGGATTTGTAGCCTATGCAGACAGTTCACAGAAGATGTCAATTGAGTTCACTCCAGTCGTAAGACAAACAGTATTAAGAGCTGTTAAAGAAGAAATGAAGAAAGCAATGAAAAAACATCATACAGTGACTATATAAATGCATAGTTTCTCCACATTTCATGTAATGTCTATGCTCCTAACATGGACAGAAATGTATTGGTATTGAAAAGGATATAGCATGAAAATGAGAAGAATTTTTACTGGTGAAAGGACTGCTGGAAGGACTATAGAAGCGATGACTATGAAGTTTTTGAAAAGTAAATAATAAAGTCTGACTAGGGGTGTATCTACATAGCAGAAATAATGCAGTTTGACACCACTTCAATTGTCATGGCTCCATCCTACAAAATCCTGGGATTTGTAAATCTGTGAGGCACTAGCACTCTTTGGTAGAGAAGGTTAAAGACCCTATTCAACTACAAATCCTAGAATTCCAAAGGATGGAGCTACAGCACTTTAATCATTTTATCCCAAAAGTCCTAATAAAAAAATAGTAATAAAAAACAGACACAATTTAAATTCCCATCTGTCCCTAGATGTGAAGCTTGGATTTTTGCTGAGAAACCATTTGGATAGAAATGGTAGGTTAAGAATTATATTTGCTGCAGCTTTTCTCAGGCTAGGAGAGCAAGGAGAGCAGGAAGAAGAGCTGCTGTTTAATTTCCAAGAAATTAAGAAAATGCCATCTCACTAGGCTAACCTCTTTTCCTTTCTCCTGGTCACAATCGCTCTTTCCATAAAAGTACCTTTATGGAAAATCCACTCTCCCTTTCTCAGCTAGCACTCCCTGCCTTTCTTCTAGGTCCACCTGCTGCTCTCATCCATTCTTCCTGGGGTTTTTCTTTTCATCAACTACTTTTCATCAGGAATAAGTTGTCCTTAAGAACAGAGGCCAAGAGCAGTCCCACCTAGAGAGAAGTGATTTCTGCTGTGTTAAATTGCCCCTTCCCTGCCTTTCTAATTCCACTAAAATGTGAATCAAAGTGAACACATAGTGGGCAACACTTTCCCCCAAAGAGCATATAATGGCCTTCAAGACCCTCCAAATGACCATAAATGTTGATGACCTAACGCCACTTAACCCAAGCTGTCAATTGTTGAGTCGGTCTCCTAGCAGATAATTTTTAGCAGTTCAGCATGGTGGGCACAATTGAAATGTATCAGCAGGGGAGGGAAATATAGCCAGCCCACCCTCAGGAGAGCAGTCCAAGATTTCCCCCAGAGAAGCTTTCCAGCAGAGCCTTAGACAGCATTTCAGTTTGTGGCGGAGTTTGTCTACAGAAGGAAATGATTGGTATTTTGCCTATTCTAGAGTGAAGTTGCTGCGACAAGGGATTATGAAGGATGAACAAAGGCTGCAAGTTCATTCCATGCAAGGCTGACTTCCTCCACATGGTAAGATGAATGTGGTGAGATGAATCCCTCACCTCAGGTGGAAAAACAGGACAGGTGGCAAATAGTGTCTCTTCTGTTAATGCAAGAAAGGCCTTTTCCCCAAAATTTGGATGTGTCTTTTAGACACAGTATGTATGATATATAGAACACACACACACACATTAGCAGAGCCCGTGATCCTGCTGACAGGTAAATCTGTCTGTCCAGTAGTAACCCCATGGACGTCAATGGAATTTAGCCTCTCATGCACTCTGCAGGTATTTCTTCTACCAGGTTTGAGAGCGTGAGCAAGCCAGGGGCTTATGGTTAGGGTTGCCATGTGTCCTGGAAAATCTAGAAGATCCCAGATTGAAGGGACTAAAAATGTCCTGGCCAGATGGGTCAGTTGAAGCAATCCTGGATTTCTCCTTCATTGCAGGCTGATGGATACATTAAAATTGTGGCAGTGGCGATGAAGCAAAAAACTGTGCAAGAACACTGGCACTGGTGGGAGCTTCATCCCACCCTGCAGGCCCCAATTGCTATTGCACAGGCATAGCATTGCCACCTTATTTTTCTATTCCTTCCTTCCTTCCTCCACCACTACCACCACCTGCCCCTTCCCCCCCCCCCCCCCACAGGCCCAGAAGGTAGTAAAGGAAAGGCGGTGAGCAGGGATGTCCTTGTGTTGGGCTTGTGTTGGCAGCTTGAGGCTAGGTCTAGATAGCACAGTGGAACTTTGCTTCCAAATAGCCTCGAAGACTAAAGGGAGTCCATTTATACCTGAAGCTGCTTGGAAACCTCCCTCTCTTCATACCAGCTATGGAGGAAAAGAAGAAAAAAAGAGCTCTAGCTTGGTACTGGTACTGAGGTGGAAACATAATGGTAGAAAAAGTGCAAAGATTAATGCATTGAATTTACACAATCACAATGCAAATTATCAATATGCATAATTATAATAATTTGCATGATATGCAAATTGGATGCCCAGATATGAGGAAAAGGAATATGGCAGCCCTACTTATGATGGGAAGCTGCTTCTTCTTCAGGACAATTCCCTTGATGTGGAGGGCTGGGCATGCACAGATCAGCCAGAATTTGTGGCCTTTTGGGGCTGGCAAGGTGGCCAGTAGAATGATGTGGAGGGTGAACTTTGTTAATGATACAGAATGTCACCAAGTACAGGCAAGTAATACAAGGTGAAAGATGCCAAACCCATGCCCTTGAGTGAAGCAACTCCAGTTAGAACAAAAAATATGTTACTTTTTAAAGTACTAATAAAAAGGTGCTGCTGACAGCTATACCCTGTGAGAGTGGAAAATGATGGTTATGGATGATTGATTTCATCATGTGAATTGCAGATTTAAAGGTGGGAAGAACAGGAATAGGTACTTAGTTCTATTTAGATTGTCCCACAGAAAATACAGCTTCTGGGCTGTCAAGATACAGTAGATTCCTACCATGTTCTATATGAACAAACAAAAGTAGTGCTAGTAACAGCAACATTTTACATGATAGCTCAGGCTTCATTGAGCTGGAATAACCTTCCTCCCTTTCCACTAGGAAAAAAAAATAGAAGCATGAGGTCAAAAATCTGCATATTTATGAATGAGGGATCAATTATGAAGATAAAAGCATGCCTTTATTGATTACAGGGTGCTCTGTGCAATTAAAATAATAAAACTAATTAATATTGCAACATTAAAAAGTCAGAGCTTGCCGAAAGGGATCAAGTATGCAATGGGCATGAATGCTGACTGGGTGCCATATCTATCTGAAGTGTGAATTTTGTGCCATCAGCTAAGTATAAGTGATGACATTTCTGATAATGACAGATTGCTACAAAATGGCTTCAGCAGGAGCTATGCCACCTGAAAAGAAATTCAAGAAGAGAACACAAAAGATTTCCATGATAAAACCTGTAATGATTCCAGGGCCCTGATCCACTCCGTTCCTAGGCCACCTAAAGCCTGACGGTCTGTCAAAATGAGACAAAGGCTGCATGTACACTGCAGAATTAATATAGTTTGGTACCACTAACTGCCATGGCTCAATGCTACGGATTCCTGGGATTTGTAGTTTTATGAAATATTCAGCTTTCTGTGTCAGATAGCTCTGGTACCACAGCAATCCACAAATCCCAAAGCCATGACAGTTAAAATGGTGTCAAATTGCATTTAATTCTGCAGTGTGGTAGTAGCAAGTAACAGGTGCACCAAAACCAAGTTTTATGGATTACATGAAGTTGTTAAGCAGGATACAGCCATAAAACCTAAAAGCAAAGGGAAAGTTAGTTCATGTCCCTAGAGAGATCTTGTAGCACCTTTGAAACTAATGGAAAGAAGTTGGCAGCATGAGCTTTCATAGATCTCAGTCTACTTCCTCAGATGCACTGAAGTCTATGAAAGTGCATGCTGCCAACTTCTTTATTTCAGTTATTTCTCAAATGTGTTACAAGATCTCTCTACATACTGATTCTACAGACTAACATGGCTATATCTTTGAATTAGCTCATGTCCCCTCAGCTGAGATTCCACAGGCTGGTATTCTACAGCAGTTATTGTGGGATCACAGTGTTATAATTCCCAGAAGGCGGCAGCTGAATTTTCGTTTGCTGTCCTTATAAAAAAGTCCTTCAACCAAAAATAGATTTCAGGGGAAGGTAAAGCAAGTCTGTTTTGCTGAAGATCATTCCTCTTCAGTTTTGAGTCTAATGTAAAAGACTCTTCATCACTCTGTATACCCTTCCAGTAAGTTCTTACCATGGGGAGAACTTCATGTCTTGGCTGCTAAGTTGTCTGAGGCAAGCCAAATGGGGTAGATATGTAGAAAAAAGGTAGCCGGCAACTGTGTTTTAATAAGGAAATGAACTAGGATAAGGAAATGCCCACTGCCTTACAAAAAGAATACCTTTTATAGCAGGTAACCAGTAAATTCTACTCCAAAATCCAAAATTATCCACATGGGTGGCTGAGACAGTGACACACTTTTGCTTTCTAATGGTTCAGTGTACACACACTTTGTTTCATGCACAAAATTATTTAAAATACTGTGTATAAAATTACCTTCAAGCTATGTGTGTAAGATGTACACAAAATATAAATGAACGTCATGTTTAGAATAATGGCACCATGTGCACAGCATCACTTCTGCAACTTTGAAGTGAACACAGGAGGTTATCAGATCGGGGGGGGGGGGGGGCGTAATGACAGGAGAAGGATGGGAGCAAAGCGACATGCTCCCATCCTTATTGTGTGAAGATTATCAGATACATGGCACTTAACCCGTGATTATAATTGACGGGATAATCACAGAATAATTGTGACATAGTTTGATAATCTTTGAGCAAGGATAGGAGCATTGCGCTTTGCTCACATCTTTCTGCTGTCATTACCCCCTGTTTGATAATCTCCACAGTCATTCTCCATCAGACATAATTGCCCAAATGCTTCTGTAGGAGAACTTACACATGTGTAAGACTGAGAGGTTCCCAGCCAATGTCTGAAACTCTGGAGAACCATTGTCAGACAGTGTATGCCAGGATGGGGAGCTATTGTTCCTCCAGATGATGATGATGATGATGATGATGATGATGATGATCCCACCTTTTTCTCAGTTTGGGATTCAAGGCTGCTTACAACAGATCAAAAACATTGTTAAAAATTCAGACAACAAAGAAGTTAAACCGCTATTAAATTATCAAAAAATTAAAACCAGTTAAATACATAAACCATAAAAAAGCAGGACAACAAAAGAAAAATAACCAATAGATAATTCAGCACATTGTAGAAGGCCCATCCCACCTAAACAGTTAGCACACAATGGCCTGTTGAAACAGAAATGTCTTTACTTGTTTGCAGAAAGAGAATAGGAAGGGTAGTAGTCCAATCTCTATGGGAAAGAATTTTCAGAGCCTGTGGGCAGCCACAGAGAAGAGTCTCTCTCCTGTGTTCCCAATAGATCTACCTGTGAGTTTAGTGGGATGGAGAGAAGGGCCTCCCCAGCAGATTTCCAAAAATGGATAGGTTCATAAGGGAAAGTATGGTTCTATGAATAATCCATATTATTCTATGAATAATCCATGAGTCATATACATAATCTATTCTAACCAGTATGATAACGGGAGCCATATTTCAGCAATGTCTGGAAAGTCATAAGTTGTCTGCCTCTTGTGTAGGGGATACTAAGCTGGATGGACCAATGGTCCAGCAATATAAGGCAGTTTCATATGTTCCTAGATATTATACATGGCTTTTTTGTGGGTTTTGGGCTATGTGGCCATGTTCTAGAAGATTTTCTTCCTGATGTTTCGCCAGCATCTGTGGCTGGCATCTTCAGAGAATGCTTGCCTGGAAAAAAGTACATGGAAGAAGAACCTTCTTCCATGTACTTCCCATTCCAGTCATTGTAGACAACAAGAGTGAGATCAGCCTATCCATCTAGGGAAACCACGAAGGGGAGAAATGCATGTTGATAAAGACCTGTCTGATTGTGCCATTGGATCTCTGAGGCTGATCTTCTCCACTTTGTCCCTGGCTCAGATTATATGTCCAGTGCTCCCATTTACATCCTCCCTCAACTGCGACTCCACACGCTCCTCTGATGATAATAATCAGCCACCACCATTATAAGCAGTGCAAACAAGTGACAAATCTTGGAGCACGAGAAGGTAACAAGGGGTTGATCAGTAGTTTTAGTTATCTTTCCCTTTGTGTTTATTGCAGTCTGCCATAGTTATTTCAAAGGCGTCGACATTGATCGACAGCTTCTATTAAGGTCCATGCAAGGCAGCTGGATTGAACAGATACATTAAATAAAGCTGTTATTGCTTTTCATTGCCTTTCCGTAAAATATCACCGCTAAATAGCTTCTGCCATCAGATGCAGTTAGGTACATGGTTTTAATTTGAGGGACTGCTTTCTAACACTGCACAATTGACACTGGCCTTTGTTTCCCTTACAATAATGATTGTGTACAACCTGGAGAATTGATGGGCTGTCTTTGGAGGATAGAGTGGGGTGGGTGGAGGTGGAAGGGATGGCTTTATTGTGTTCTCTCTCTCTCTCTCTCTCTGTATCTCTAACCCTCTCTCTTTTTTAAAACTTACACTTGCTATGCTTGTCAGAGGTTTGCAGCACTAGCTGGAATCATGTCAAGACAGGCTTCTTATCTCAGGATGTTGTAATGTAGCAAGCTGCAGGGCTCTTGCCTGGAGACAAGATAAGAGCAACCTTACAAGTATGGAGGGGAGTAATGAGGGGTGTTGGATGAAAGGGGGGATAGCTTGGTTACTGGTATTATTGAGATAACAATGGCAGAGCTGTCAAACATTCACTACAGCTCTTTTTCCTGCCCAGGAAATATATGCAATGCTGAGCAGAGAATAACAAGTGTGGAAAATAAAAGTCTGCAATGTTCATCTAATAATGATGTATTTGTAACAGGATTTGCTGCCCAATGATATTCTTTCTTTATCTCTGAGCTAAATGGCCGGGCAGCTGTGTGCTTTGGCACAGTGTGATGTCCTTTCTTTTGTGTGCTGCATATTAATCCTTTATTGAAGTAATTAAATGTGTGCTTAATGGCAATGAGCTGGCAGAACGAGCACACAATTGAATTAGCGGTTATGATTGGGAGCATGCTACAAGATGAACTAAATGCAATTACTGTAGGCATTTTTCCCTTCCATCCTCCAAGTTGAATCGGGCTACATGACATGACTTAATTACAGGTTGTTAGATACACTTACTCTCTGATCTTATGGGGCCAGATCTGGACTGCTGTTACAGTTTTAGAAGTATGTGCACGATACATGCATAGACACCATGCGTGCTGATCCTTTAAGGGGCATTTAACCTAGCGTGAAGGTCAACTTGAATTTTGTTAGCACCAACTTAAATGCAAAATACCCAAATATATCTGTAATCTGATGGGTCTGACTCCTGTGTGCTGGTGTTGTAGTCCACATGAGATGATCTGTGTGTGAGAGAATGAAATATTGAAAAGTACTTTTATATTATCCCGTGTGTTAAGCTGCATTGTTCTTATAGGCTATTTGTAGAAATTATTTTGAAGACACTAACCAAGTTTGCAAACTCTGTTGCTTATATGAAGCTTTGTGTAAACCCGGGTGGCCTATCCAATTCATTGTCAAAGAAGATTATATGCATGCACATTATCCCACATAAAGAGAGGGTTTCTCAGTACCTGAGTGAATGAAATACTCTCTGATGTCAAACAGTGTCAAACATGTGATGGGCACATCTGAACTTTGTGATCTTAGCTAACCTCACTGGGGTGGCTGGAGGCTTCCATGTCAGGGGCATGGTGAATTCATTCCCAGTTTTCATCAAGCTTAGTTTTCTCAACATTAGGTACAGACAGCTTGCTTCTTTCCAGACTTTGCTGAACTACAGGTCATGGGGAACAACTAATTATGGGGTGGGGTGAGGAGTGAAAACAAAACCTTGGAAAACTCCAAATGAGTCCTGGGGAATAAAGCTCTCTATAGGGATCTTGCAGCACCTCTGAGATTAATTGTGTGAAAGAAGTTGTAGTGTGAACTTTTGTAGATTCAGTCTACTTTCCTAGATGCAAGGAAGTAGACCGAGGAAGCTGCCCATTCTTCAGCCAGATCAGGGCTGCGGCAGTTGCATGCCACAGCCCCGATCTGGCCTTTCCAGGGCATGAAAAGGAGCCCCAAAAGTGGCTCCTTCAGCACTGCGTCGTATAGCATCATGGTGCTCTGGGGGTGGAGTCGAGGTGTGTGCCATCTGGACATGAAGCCTCGACTTTGCCCCAGGCCGGCCCAATGTGCCAGTTTGTATAGGGCCCAAGTCTATGAAAGCTTATGCTACAACAGGGACGTAGCTAGGATTTTAGGAAGGGGGGGTCCAGACTAAGTGCCACCATTACAATGGGGCTTGAGTGCGGCGGCGCAGCAGCACACACCATTCATTTTTCTAATGGAAGGGGGGGTCCGGACCCCCAGAACCCCCCCCCCGGCTACGTCCCTGGCTACAACCTCTTTTGTACAGTTGTACTCAAAGGTGCAAACAGATCTTGCAGCACTCAAAAGTGCTGCAAGATCTGTTTGCATACTGATACGACTAAGAAACCATAGGGTGGGGCATGCATTTGTAGGAGGCTAGGGGGCTCCCCACCACACCCCAACTGCCAAAAACTAAAAAATCCCCACATTTTTGGCATGTTTTTAGCCTTCACAACCAGCCTTTTTAAAAACAGGAAGTGACCAGAAATCTCTTGCGGTTTTTGAAAAGACCTTCTTTGGGCTTAAAATGGTCCAACCGTCTCCCAAATATGGCAAAAATGCCCCCCTGACAGCATTTTGGGGACCGTTTTACAATCTTTGACTCCAATGGGGCACATCAATGGTCCCAGGGGTCATATGTGGTCTGTGAGCTCCACTTTGCCCTCCTTATAGGAAGATGGTATCTTTCACACCACAGAATTGTAGCACTATGCTTCCCATTTAACTGTCATGGCAACATCCCATGGAATATATGGATTTTCTGTTTAGTGAAGATATCTAGAATTCAGACAGGAAGGTTGACAGCCTCACCAAACTACTAATTCCAGGATTCTACAGGATACTGTGATGGCAGTGGCATATAGTGCTATAGTTGTGGCCTGAAACAGCCCTGAATGGGGAGCTAAAGCCAACTGAAGCTTTATGTAAGATGAGAATACCTGTGGTTTGTTTAATCTACCCACTGTTTCCTGATTTTAATGCATTCATAATTTTATTTTAGCTAAAGCCTAAATCCTGTTGCTAGTCCATATTACAGTAGACCTACTGAATCAATGGCAACTTAGTAAGTCAATACTTAGGTACGTTCCACTGAGTCTACCCTAGTTTGGACTAAATGAGACTACCCCAGTCAATGAATCTACCCTAGTTTGAACTAAAAGCAGGATTCAGGCTTTAGATTTCTGCGTGGAAACAGAGAGTGAATTCTGCTAGAACCGGAGTCAGAAGACCGGCAGCATTGTGTTCTCTAGGTGGAAGAATCTTGAGCAAGGCAGTGACTATTTTTCTCCTAAGGAAGTGGCCTGAGGTTTATCCTCATCAGAGTCTACACACTGAAAGAGCCAAGGACTGGGAACCATGAGAATTGTAAGAGACATCTAGAAGGAAAAATCAACCCACAACTGACTGCACCCATTTGTTGGGAGGTCTACCTCTTATGCAGAACTTCTCTAGGTTAAAGCTGACAGCACAATGTGAACCCACTAGGATTGAAATAATCAATATACTTTAGATTTACACACACACACCCATGTGCTCAGATCTTTCAGTTGCACTGGTGGCAGGATTGCAGAGACATAGGTGGAGAGGGTTTTTTTTTTCTTTTTAAAAAATAGCTTTCATTCTCTTTGCTTGGACCATAAATGAAACCCTTTCAGCCCTAATGACCACAGTGACTTTCCTCGATCATGTTATTGCTGCTTTGGCACATTTATTGCTTTCACATGCACTAATGGATGAGTTTGGATATGTTAACAATTTATATATCATTTTGATTCTAAAAAGAACCCCCCTACTCTTCCTCCTCCAGCCTTTTCCTCTCCCTCCTCTCTCCAACCAAACTAAGTTAGTTCTCAGGATTGAGTAGCTTTTAAGGAGTATAAATGAATTTAATGCTTTAGAAAGAGCTTCTGTAAATTACGAACATGACACCTATTACATTAAGCTGCATTAAGCATTAATACATCTTCATTACTGGCAAGTGCCCAAAATCCCAAGGTTGAAAAAGAAGCTTATGATGCCCAATGTGGCAGTGACCTAGGCCAAAATTTATGGAATTCTTTGAGAGTTGAGGAGGAGGTATGGCTGCTGTTTCTTGTACTCTCTCACATTAAGTTTAGGCTGGCTGGCACCCGTTGTGAGAGCCCTTTGCTCCCATAGATCTTTTTTCCCTTTCAAACATCTGTGTCTGGAATTCTGGCTAAGTACCATCTGAATTCTGCCAGCAATCACAGCAAAGACCAAACCTCATGACACACAAACCTTTTAAAACTCCTAGTGCTATGTAACATCACTATGCAGATACTGAAAATTACTCACTGAGGTGGGAGGAACCCACAATATCCCTCTGTAATATTAATTTCTCATTACAAATCCTTTAAGGAATCTGGGCAGCAGGGGCAGAAATTGCTGATGTGGTATTTCTGATGGTGAGAAGAAAAATTTAAGGGGGGAAAAACCATGCCAGATTAATGATGGCCTACCTTGTACTGTCAAAGAACAAGAGATAAAACTGATTTTAGTGTCTTAAAAAGCAATATCCATTAGACTCGCATTTGGCTACAGCCAGAGTAGAAAAGCCTTTATTTCCACAAGATGTAGAGGCTTGGCCAGGGGAAAAAAACAAGATAACTGCTTGTGACATATTGTAATTGATTTTATGTTGTACGTTTATAAGACTGGCAATTCATGTTCCATATGGGATTCCATACTGAGGTGTCACTATGACTTCTTAAGGCTTTATTATATTATGATTCTCAAAGGGCTTTCTGGAGACTCTCACAACTTGGAATTGCAGTTTAGATTGTGCAGCAAACACACTTGTGCCAAGTTCTCTTTTGCAGCTGAGAAAATGTGACTTTTCTACTGACTTGAATGTTTATAGGACATTCTGAAACAGCATTCTGTCTCTGCCGATACTAAGATAATGGTAAGGCAATCACAAGGTTCAGTAGAGTGGGCCCTTGTATCTGCTGGGGGATACCAAAATCTTTGGATGCTCTAGTCCCATTAAATACAGTAGTGTAGTAAAATGGTGTCCCTTATAGAAAATGGCAAAATCAAGGTTTCTTTTTGGAATTCATATATATATATATATATATATATATATATATATATATATATATAAATATTTTCAAGCTGTGGATGGTTGAATCTGTGGATATGGAGGACTGGCTGTACTATAATATAATCTACAGTGTCTTTCTGCAAAGCTGAATATGAGTACATGTGGCAAGAGAACACTGAGGAAATACATGGACTGTTTTAAACTGGGAAATAATAATAATAATAATAATAATAATAATAATAATAATAATAATAATTTCTTACCTGCCTCTCCCCAAGAAGAGCCCAGTTCATTCAGACTAAAGTTCTGTGAGTAACTAAATTCTTACCAGTACAAGTACAGGTGTT
The DNA here is from genome assembly GCF_019175285.1 of Sceloporus undulatus. Classification (NCBI taxonomy): domain Eukaryota; kingdom Metazoa; phylum Chordata; class Lepidosauria; order Squamata; family Phrynosomatidae; genus Sceloporus; species Sceloporus undulatus. The sequence continues at coordinate 179,837,788 of NC_056526.1, read as the reverse complement.
AAAACCTCTCCTTAACACACCTTCTGCATAGGGGCATTCATTTTGCAGGTTTAGCAAACAATGATTGATTCCAAAATATGGGATCATATGATCCTTTGGGATGGGATATATGCATTCATTAGTAACAATGAGTGGACTTGCATTTTACTGCACAATTCATGTTAGGGCAATTCTTTGACTAGCTTAAAGGCCATAATATAGTATGCAACTGTTCAAGCTCTTTAGAACTCTTCAGACTAGATGGGAAAGAAGGGAAGGAAAGAAAGACGGAAAAGCAGGGAGGAGGAAAAAGTGCCCAGACTCCGAGATTGTGGAACTTCCTTCCACAGGAAGTCAGGTCAGCCCCTGCCCTGCTTTCTTTTTGCTGGCAGTTATTTAGGCAGGTTTTTGAAGTGTGAATTTTACTTGTGTAGTGTGAGTGTATAATTGGTGTGCTGTTTTTAATGCTTTATTTTATTTTAACATTTTTACTGAAATGATTTTAACAATGTTGTGTTTTTAACTATTATGTTTTAATATTAGTGTTATTTAATTTTTTTTACATTTTTAATTCTTTCTTTTGTAATCAATGTTTTAGTTGTATACTTTTTAATTATTGTGGTTTGCCTTGAATCCCATTTTGGAGGAAGGCAGGATATAAATCCAACAAATAAAAAATATGTGCAATGCATATGTGTACCATTTCAAAAATTTGAATGAAAACTATGCAAACCTTCAATAAAAGTATAGATACAGTGGCTGAAATCCTGTTGGTTAGACCCAGTTGGGCCAGATACTTTGAAACCCTTGATAAATAGTGAGTCAACACATAGGTAAATCCCATTAAGTTAATGGGTTTACTCTAGTTCGGATTATCCAATAGGATTCTGGCCACTGTTATTTATAAAACCAATTAAATAATGTATAGGATTATAAACATCAAACATTACAAATATTAACATTCATTAAAAGACTATATATGAACCTTAAAAACTTGCACTGCACAGATTTAAACACCCACTGCAATCAGTTTCTAAAAGTCTGATGGCATAAAAATGTTTTAACTTGCTGACCGAAGTAGACCAAGGACAGGGCCATCCTGGCTTCCCTAGTCCAACGTCTAGGAACAGCCACCAAAAAAGCCCTCTGCATTGTATCCAACAAATGGATCTGAGATGGTGGTGGGAAGGCCCTCTCCAGAAGATCTTAGAGCTCCAATGGGCTCATAAAGAGAAACATGTTCCTTCAAATAGTCTGGACCCAAGCTATTTGTGCATTCCTATATGAAGTCACCCCATACACTCCACTTTTACAACCTTCATCTGAAAATGGCTGTTTCACCTTGGATGTCCAACCAGTTTATGCATGTTTAAGATACCTGGGCATTATATTCTGGCCATTATATTCATTCTTCTCAGCAGTAACTTTTCAAATTCTGCTCAAACTATCTGTTCATCTATTTAACCATTGTCTGCTATGGGGTTTACCTTGTAGTCAAATCTACTATTCTGCCCAATCTCCAGGATCACAAGGAGTGCATTTTCCCATTGTTTGTTCCTGATTCTTTTAACAGAATGGTTTTTAAAGCTTTAGTGTTTTGGATTTTCATTTTCAGAAGCCCCAGCCAGTATGATGAATGACTGGGGATTCTGGGACCTGAAATCCAAAGCATCTAGAAGGTGAAAGGGTAGAAATCTGTTTTGGAGAAGCAAAACTATTTTTGCGATGTAACCTGGAGATGAACTACTGTATAGGATACTTGCCTACAGCTTTTGATAGCATGGACATTCATTTAAATCTCATTGGTTGATTCATTCACTTAAAGGTATACTATTAATCATGTAAAAATTGTTTAATCAGCTGACAGTTTTAATGCTGACTTAAGAAAACATCATTCAGTGTCGGAAGGTCATTCCGTGCAAGCGGTTTTGAATCATTATTTCTTAAATGAAAACGAAAGATGCTCAGAGGCAGTCATGTGCCACCCAGTGAGCAAATGCACCCCCTCAAGTTGCATACAGACAAAAAGAAGAAAAAGCAGGCCTCCAATCACTGTACAATTTTGACTCTTTGCTGCTTTGTATTAATGGCAGAGAGTGGCTGACTGGACTTCCTTGTTTTGAAGCCACAGTGGTATTAAATTCATAGTCTTGGTTTCATCTGGGAGGGAAAATCATCTGACCTTTGCATTCCTAAATGGTGAACTAAGACTCTGAGAGGCACACATCAAAGCTCTGTAAATAATATGAGTAACACTTTGGACACTACCGATTGGGGAGAAGAGGAGGGAGAAATCCACTCTTATAAAGAACACCCAAGTATTTAAAAAGAAAAGGGTAGGTTTAAATAGCTCACTGTTTTGCTTTGCCAAGGCGACCTGCTGTGGACCTTATTTTCCTTTGCAATGCTTATGCTGCTGAAGGCCTTTTCTCAGAGATAGGCTGACGTTACTGTATGGAAGGGAAACTAGCAGGTTCAATGGAGCAAGTTTATTTGTAGTGTGGCCTGAGTCGCATTTGAGGATTCCATTACAGTTTGGGAGACTTCACAAGTTTGGGATATCAATGGCACTTCAAAGAGGAAGAACTGTGAATTAGCAGACATGATCCCTTGCAGGCCTCCAGAAGAGAAAGAAAAAGAGAGGAGTTCAAAGCTAGAAAATGGGTCAAGTTTCTCCAAGGGCACAGAGAATAAAGTAGGCACCCCAGGTCTTCATAAATGTTGCAGAGTATCTCTGGGACAGAGAGACTCCTGATTGTTCAGGCAGACAGATTACCCCATGCCTTCCCTGCAGATGAGCACTGAAAAGGATTGTTGAATGTCCAAACTTCTTTGAATATTTCTAAAGTGCTGTATAAATCTTAAAGGTGCAATCCTATGCATGTATTCCTAGAGTTCAGAAAAAATGACTCTTTTGGACTATCGCTCCCAGAATTTCCAGCCAGCATGACCATGCTAGCTGGGGAATTCTGGAAGATGCTAACCAAAAGTAACTTTTGGACACTCTTTATATAGTCAGGTATATGCCCCACTGAATTAATTAGCCCATGCATGTATATGTGTACGTGTATGAGCGCGCGTGTACCTTCAAGTTGCCTATTGACTTATGGCAATCCCATTGATTTCATAGGGTTTTCTTAGGCAAGGAATACTCAGAGGTGGTTTTGCCTGTTCCTTTTTTGTGAAATATAGTCTACAGCACCTGGGATTTGCTAACGGTTTCCCATCAAAATATTAGCCAAGGCTGACCCTCCTTAAGTTCCACAATTGGATGGGATATGGTGCCTTTAGAGCATTTTTAGTACACTCATCCCTCCATATTTGTGGATTTGATATTTGCGGATTTGATTATTCACGGATTTCATTAATATGTTCTCTCTAGGAATATCTAGATCCTCCAGTGCAACTCTATGGTCAACTTTAACTAAAAGTTGTGCAGAAAGACCTAGAGATTCCTAGAGAGAAAACTCTACTAGGCGTTTGTAGCTCCTCCAGCGTATTTCTATGGTCAGTGACTGTCGGACATACACCACAGAGTTGCACTGGAGGACCTAGAGATTCCTAGAGAGGTGTCCTCTCAGGTAAAAACATGGCATTTTTGTTATTTGTGGTTTTTCCATATTCACATGGGTCTTGTGCCCCTAATCCTAGCGAATATGGAGGGACAAGTGTACTTTGTCTTAGAGACGTTGTTACAGTCTCCCTTTTCATTGATGGGGAAGCCTCATCAATACGCTTCCAATTGTGCTATTGTTCTATTAGTCTTCAGATGCAATAGGTTCCTTCAGATGTAGTTCTGATATTAGACAGTAATGTGGTGTCAGTCTCCTTTCTGCCCCCCCCCCCCCCCTTTCTTAAGCAGGCTTTCCCCCCCCCCCCCCCAATTTTCTTTCATTTTTCTTTTTTAAACTTCATTACATTGCTATAATTGATGAACTGCATTATAAATAAAAAACAAAAACAAAAGTAAGCAAAAAGGCATGCTGAGTAGAGCGGAGGGCAGGAAGGTGTGGTTAAGGAGAAGTGCAGCAGAGAGGTGAAGGACCTTCGATGGCAGAAACAGCCCCTGTCATGAAAAACATGTGATAGTGAATGCTCCCAAACCAGTATATATCCATTTCTTTTTACTAAAGCAACTGCAGCCAGAATGAGGCTTGTGTGATATTGTCTTTAGGCTCTCAGTAGCCCTTATATCCCTTTAAATGTTTACAAGGTAGCAGTTTCTATTTCATTTTTTTATAAGACAATTTGACCAAGGTAGTTTCCACTCACAAAACCCAACTGAAATGGATTCAGATAGTATTGTCCAGAAGTGCCCGATCAGCAACCACCTGCTCCATCCCTTTGCTCACAAATGAGAGACCAGCTACAGATCTAAGGTCCTCTGAATCTACTCCTGACTTCTCCAGCTGAAGGAGAATTATTGTTTCTAAAGGCATTAGTAGCTGGCCATCCCTCAGTCAGTGAAGACAGGCAAAGATGTTGTACAACTGACATAGAACACATAAACAAGCCAAAAGTCTGAGCATCATATTTTGCACCAATTAAAGGCTCCAAGTTATCTTCAACATATGAGAGCAGATCAATTAGTATTCAAGTCCAGAACTATGCCTGTGATCTGAACCTGGATGTTTTTGAAACTTAGAAGTCCTATCTCCTGACATAAACTTGGTGACGAGTTCTAAATTCCCATCCTTTAGACCAAATATGCTGTCAGAATTTGGACCTCAATCAGAAATATTTCATGTCCTTGACATTTTTGCTACTGTGAGAGCAGCCTGGTGCATTTGTTGTTTAAGAAATGACATTTCATCTTTCTCTCTTTCAGTTAGCTAAGTAGGACTTTCTTTGGCAAAGGAATCTGACACAAAAGCTTGGTGTTCACAGGGTAAGCAATCTCTCTGCTGGATGTAATAGTTTAAGAGCAAACAGCCAGAATCATGTGAACTTGGATGAGATTATTGGCTGTAGTCTAAAGCTCAAGTGAACCGCTTACTATAGCTTTTAGCTGGAAGCATGCTGTCAACCGTAACCTTATGGTTGAAGCAAACAAGTGCAGTGTTAAAAAAAGAATATGCATTCCAGCTGCTGGTGATCATATCAAATAGGGGCTCAGGCTGGGGACTGGTAAAGAACAGGAAGACAGGGAGGTGTGGGCACCCTGAATGCCAGAGATAAACATCCATTCCAAGACTGTGAGACTTTGGTGCCAAGGAACACTGGGATGAGATTCACTGTGAGCCATGGCAAGAAGAGGGCTATTTGATGCACATAAATGGAGTCTACAATTGCTGCATAGCAGTGGCTCAGAAATTTACTGCAGAAAATAATTATGTGAGACAAAGACTGGGCTGTACATAATTAAAATTCAAACTAAAAAGTGACTGTATTAACACAGATGCCCCGTGGCATGGCTGTCTTTCCTTTCAGCATTTACATGATAAAAATTTCAAGCAAATGTTTCTAGTTTCACTTACATAGTAACTCTCCCAAGAGGTCTGGCTTTATTTTTGTGAAACTGCCTCCAATCAGGGACGTAGCCAAGGGGGGGGGGTTCTTGGAGTCCGGGCCCCCCCCCCCCTGTTAGAAAAAAAACAAGGGGTGGGTTCTGCCCCCCCCCCCCCCCCCCCCCCCCTATAATGGTGGCGCCTATTTTGGGCCCCCCCCCCCCCTTCCCAAAATCCTGGCTACGTCCCTGTTCCAATGAGCCACCAGGGCAAGAGTGGTAGCTGCACAGCCAATCTTTCACAGCCCCCTGGCTACTCAGTTGGGAGGAGGAGTTGTGTATACCACACAATCTGTTTTGTTCCTCTCGTACAATCCTCCCCGCGCTCTCCGGTCCTCTGGGAAGAACTTACTGCAGCCTTTAAAATCTAGGCTTGCGGCGACCTCCCAGAGGGCATTCTCTGCTGTTGCCCCCAAACTCTGGAACGACCTGCCAGATGAGATCCGTCAGATAACATCATTAGACAGCTTTAAAAAAGCGGTCAAGACGGATCTCTTCCGGCAGGCCTTTCCAGACTAACCATCCCAGCCCAGGTTCCCTGATTCCCTCATTCCTCCCGTGGCCCCATCTCAGTGATGGTCGAGGATCAACAGAGGGATATCAGGGTTTTAATTGCTGTTTTTATGCTTGATGTTGTGTTTTTAATATGTTATACTGTTTAATATTGTCTTAAGGGGGGAGGGATAAAGTGTTTTTAATTGTTATATTTTATATTTTACTGTTGTCAACCGCCCGGATTGGTTTGCCATAGGGCGGTATATAAATA
>NC_056526.1:179785879-179831527 GCF_019175285.1 Sceloporus undulatus | reverse complement strand
ATTATTATTATTATTATTATTATTATTATTATTATTATTATTATTATTATTATTATTATTATTATATTCTGTTGAAGTAAGATTTAACTGCAAATCCACTTCCATAACATGGAACAGAGGATTGGGGGACCATTTTCCTTTGCCTTACAGTGCAAAATATGGGTTGCCCTTGCCATTCATTATATCCATAGCTTCAGAATGTTTCTTTTCAGGGCTACGTATCCCTTAATGGTGAGCCAGCAGGGTGTAGTGATTTGAGTGTTGGACTAAGACTCTGGAGACCAGGGTTCAAATTCTGGCTTGGCTATATAAACCCAATGGGTGACCTTGGGCAAGTGACACTTTCCCGGCCTCAGAGGCGGCTTGCTGTTGCCAGATGGCAATAGTAAACCACATCTGCAGAAACATGTTAAGAAAACTCTGGGATAGGTTTGCCTTAGAGTCTCCATAGGTAAGAAACAACTTGAAGGCACACAACAACATCCCTTAATTATCACTGGCTATAGGGGATGCTAGGAGTTGTTAATCCAACAGAGTAACTTCATCAAGCTTTAATTATAGGATATGGTCACATACAGCTGTATGTGAATAATGATGAATAGAGTGATAAGCAATTGGAAATGGGATGGAATGCATAATCTCCTGCAGAAGCAGAATCAAAGTTGAATGGTATGTCATTTTCATGTTTGTATAACTTTAGAGCCAAGCAAAGTGTAGATTTTTTTTTAAAAAGGGAACTGTTAAGAAATCAATGTCTGGAATCATCAAAACCCAAACAAACTCAAGCAAACCAAACAAGGCGAAAGAAAAAGTTTCAGTGGCAGATTCCTCTAGCCTGTACTTCATCTTTTATTATTACTTTTAATTGAATGTTCTATCTATGGTCGAGCCAAGAATAGTAATAGAGGGAGAGAGAGAAAGAGGAGAAAATACCCCTTTAACGTTGTATTTATACGCTCACGTCATTCATTTGCGTAAACGGCCCTTGCAGCTGCTTTGATTTATACAGACAGCAGATGTTGGAACTTAAAGCACCTGCTAAGAAAAGCAAATTCTTTCTAGCCCTGGCCTAGCCCCATCTCCATGGGATTTTATTTTCCCCCTGGCTTCCTTGCTGTGGCTCAGCGGTCTCTGCTCTATTAGTTCATTTGTACAGCCCACGGCTGTGGTGGGTCTTGGATGCTCCATCCTGTGCCTTTGCCAGAATGGCTTTGATAACATAGCCAAGCCACTGCTGGCTGAAATGTCAGAAATGCCAGAAGCTTCTCTCCTCATTTCCCATTCCCAATATACACAAAAGATACCTCAGTGGGGCCTAGGATGTGAAGAAAGCATATGTCCTTCTTTGAGACAGTTTTCAGAAATAGAAGCCTCCCCACCTCTCTGTCCAGGTTACATTTACTACACCTAGGTTTCACAATTGTCCAAACTACCTTGCCCCTGTGACTTCCAATGCATGTTCGCACAGCCATACTTTCCAACATTTCACAGATTTAAATGGGGATGTGTTTGGTCAAGCAACATCAGAGTGTGGTCAAGATGGCCAGAATTATTAATGAGGAAGAACACACAAGCTAGGAGCGGCTCACAGCAGTTTGATTTCGCCTGAGTCTATTGGGAAGGATACAGTTCTGTTTCTTTCTTTCCTCTCCTCCTCCTGAGTTAATTGAATGCAAACTATGTTTGCACTTTGAACTCAGGAAGTAACAATTGAAGTAAGCCAAGGACCAAGGGGGAAAGTGGAAGGAAAAGGAAATACAAACTGAGACATTTTAAGAGCAGTTGAAAAAATGAGACAACAGAGGATTAATTGGGACTGGATGGTATGATAGCTAATGAACAGATATTAGGGTGTATTTTGTTCTGCATAGAGCTAACAGTAGTAACAGCTTAACCATAACCAATAGTTATTACCACTATTGTTCTTATGTGCCTTCAAGTCTTATAGCAACCCTAAGGCAAACCTATCTCAGAGGTTTTCTGGAGCTGGTGGCTGTGACCATTTTGCTCATGCTGTCATGACATTGTTTTCAATTATGTTGATGTATATACTATCCTATTATTGTTATTATTATTATTATTATTTGCTGTTTTATGTATATACTATCCTGATTTTATTTATTTATTTATTTATTTATTTCCTACCCTTTCCCCAAAACTAGGACTCAGGGTTCCTTACAATACTAAAAAAGTACAGTTAAAAAGCATATGAAAAGATACATTAAAATAGAATTACATTATTGCAATACTAAAACAAGTTACATGATAAGACTGAGCTATGAATATTACAAGCTTGTGATGGAAACACCTCTGTTTCAGTATTGTAGCAGTTTTAATGCCTTTTGGGATGCTGAATCTGAAAAACACAATAAAAATGTTGAACCACACACTGTTCTTTCACAAGTTTTCTATATATATAAAAGCAGTTCAGTTTTTACTCAGTTTTGAATAAGTGTGAGGTGCAATTTCATCTAATGTTTTTTGAACAGATTTTCGTGTGTGTGTTTCATATTAGGAAATTAAGGCATTTTAAAAGTCTATTAGAAGACAAACTCTTTTCTTACTCTTTGCAGGATAATTCTTTAAATCATCATTTCATTCAGTCAGAAATTATAACATACCAACAGCAAAGTGAGTTGTGAAAAAGCTGTACATGATGGAGCAAATCTGAGGTCATTTTGGGATTTAGATTACTAATTGGTGGCCTCAATAAAATTCCTATAAGGATAGCATACATTAAAAAAAAGTTTTTATGACCCACAATTTTGCATACTTGTGTATTTTAATTAAAAAAAAAGATACTGTCAATGATATTTTATGACACCCCCTTAGGCTGAAGGAGCTCAAACTAATGAGATTTCGAAGGAAACAAGTTGTCATCAACACAACAATGCCGATGTTGACATGGCCCCCTCAATGTGTGAGCCTCTCCCATATGTGAGGCTTGGAGCAATTGTCTCCTGTTCCTCTCCCCTTAAAAAGACCCTGTTGAAGTGCCTCCCTGTTTCAGGTTTGCCAATCTCTGGTAAATTTCTAGGCAAGAAAGAAATAAGTATAGCCAAAGGATACAAATATGATTCCTGGCCCATTAGAGAAAATATTGCAGGTCCCCCACGCCAGATCACATGAGATGTAATGACCTAGATCACAGCAGACAGATGAAGGTGGTTTAAACCAAGCATCAAGAAGGGATGTAGCCAAGGGGGGGGGGTGTCCTTGGGGTCTGGAACCCCTCTTCTGTTAGATAAAATGAATGGTGCGTGCCACCACGCCGCTGCCCCCAAGCCCCATTATAATGGTGGCACTTAGTCTGGACCCCCCCCTTCCCAAAATCCTGGCCACGTCCCTGCATCAAGAATATCTATATGTTTGTTTGTTTGTCTTATTAAAACATTTCTATCCAACCCTATATCAAAAGAACTTAGGGCAGTGTACAGGTAAAATAATATACCTTTGTCATGGGCAGTCCTGATTAACTCACTATTATCCCACATTTTCAGCTTCTTTAAAACATAAGGACTTGAAGGCACACCACCACCACCACAATGTGAGTACCAAAAAAAGGAGTGTCCACGAGGAAAACTGCTTTATCAGGAATGAATTCTCTTAGACCAGAGGCCACCAGTGGATATCACAAAAGGGCATACTGGTTTGATACCAAGTTAAGTATCATGGTTCCCTCCAAAGAATCATGAGAGCTGTACTCTAGTTAGGATATGGAACATTCTCTACTATTAGGGATCCCATACAGTGTCTTTCACACAACTACAGTTCTTAGGGCCCCTTAGAGAAAGGGAAAAAACTACAACACCCCCAGTACATGTTTTAGACCAATTTAAGACTGGTTTAATTATGCGGCATAACTAGGCTCACAGAAAAGGGGCCTGCATCCCTATTTAGAGGTGTAGCAATTGCTTCTCTTTTATTCCATTTCTCCCTGCTCTTTCATTTCACAGTCTTGTACTAATTATGCATGAGCAGGAAGCAGGGAGTTTTCAATTTATTTGTATCAGTTCGGTGGCATTTAGTTTACAGCCTCCTAACTCTTTCTGCTTTTCTTCATTCTCACTGGTTTATGTCTGCATCTTGCTCTGAGAAGACTTCAGGTACCATATCTTGGCAAACAACCCAGATGCAATTCTGATGTTTCCACTGGAGTACACATCAGGAAAGCTCTCCCAGGAGATTCCTGTTTCTTATTGGGCCTCAGCTGCTGTTGCAGCTTTTGGAGATGAGAGGAACGTTTGATTAAATGAAAACTTCTGCTCAGCACTGCAGCAGCTTGTGCAACAACAGCCCAGTCTTCCAGTTTCACAGTCTTAGCAGTTTCCCTTGAGTAAACGAAAGGGTAGCTTTTCCTCTCAGCAAAATAGTCCAAAGTGGAATCATATCTGTGTTCAGTTCAGGAAAAATTGTGGCGAACAGGAGGGGTGGAGTATGTTGCTTTACTCATTTGAAACCACATTTGTGTAATTTACCTGTGTCTGCCTTGAGAGAGTCGTCACATTTATCTGGAGGATTTTGGCACAGATGGCGAAAGTTGTGCCAACTGGATAGTCAAAACTGTGCAGTGAGGCTAAAACAGCAGTGGTATCAGTGTGTGGACAGTTACAAACCAGAAGCATTGGATGTGTAGTTTGCATCTTAATGATCAATCCTCCAGGCACTTATCACACACTGCTGTTATACTGCTATTGTACTGTGTGTTGTTTCCCTTCAAGTTGTTTCCGATTTATGACAACCCTAAGGCAAACCTGTCACAGGGTTTTCTTTGCAAATTTCTTCAGAGGGAGTTGGCCATTGTCTCCATCTGAAGCTGAGAAAGTGTGACTTTCCCTGGAGCTTATAACATGATTTTATAACTCCCCATATGTACTGTGCTGTACTGCTGTTTGGTTGCTGGAAAACAGTGCACAGCTGCATATGTACAATGGATATTGCACAAAACACAATGTATAAACTCAATACACAACTTTGCTGTATGTACAACTCTGCTCCTGGCACTGTGAGCAGAATATTTCTTTTGTGCTATGGCAAATAATTTGCCCCACATGTGTACTGCACTTTACTCATGTGTGTTTCACAAACAGAATGCCAGTCCTTATATGTCAGTTGTGTTGCCTAGTGCCAAGATTAATAATATAATAATCTACGTGGCAGTACCTTCTGCCTTTAATTTCCCTCTCACCTCATTGTCTACAATCCCATTCCCAATTATGTGTACCCTCCGTACACCACTTAGCTTAAATTCTGGGCAACATTGCATCTGATGAAGTGAGTTATAGTCCAAGAAAGCTTATCTATATAAATAAAATTCTGTCTTCTGTTTGTTACATGAAAACAGTTGGATAGATTTTCAACAAATTTGGAAGGCATGTTTCTGCTGGCCTGACATAACATATAGGCTATGAAATTCACTTTGAAGAGGAGCTGGAGGACATCCCAATTATTGTTTCATTCTTACAGAGTCGTATAGTGGCCGATTGGGAAAGGCATGTGGTTACTTGTGAGGGATGTGCAGTGTGGGGATAATATCAGCACCCAAAGAGGTAAGCACCAATTTTCCACAGCTGTTGAAACTGAAGGCTCCTTAAAAATAGTTAATGAATCTCATGAGCAACACTGTCTACTACAATAAATTTGTTAGTCCTTAAGATGCTTCAGTTATCATCCTAGTTGCCTCTGTTGGTTTTGCTGTAATGCACTTTCAAAACCTTTTGCTTCTATTATGCAGCTGTTCAAGGCATCAAAATTTGGTCTTTTAAAAAAAGATTTATATATATATATGTGTGTGTGTGTGTGTGTGTGTGTGTGAGAGAGAGAGAGAGAGAGAAATGTACTAGCTATACAAAATTTGATTCCAGATTGGTTTATGGCCAGAAATGCCTGTTTTCTTCTGGGATCATTTCCTATTACACAAATATGGCAAATGATTCTTTCTGTATCAGCCTGAAGTACAATGCAATTTTCTCTTGCACTCCTGTGGAACTAATCAAAACACCTCCTGTTCATGGAGGAGATATCAGCCGGTGGACCTTTGATAACTGAATACAAATGGAAGGATATGATTTAGCAGGAGCAGTTATTGGATGACCCATGATACCTGACACCTTCTGCTAAAGAGCTAATCAGCTGTAAAACCCAATGATGAGTTTATTTTGTAGGCACAAAAGACAGATTTGTTACTTTGGATCTTATTCACAGAGCCAGAAAACAGTACCTCTCTCTCTCTCTCTCTCTGTGTGTGTGTGTGTGTCAGAGAGAGAGAGAGAGAGAGAGAGAGAGAGAGAATATTTTTCCTCAAATGGACTTAGAAAATACTCTCCTAGAACATCAGCTCCTAGAATTCAGTAGTGATGGAATGTAGGTACTGAGTATTAAAATGAAACAATTAGAGGTAGTGGTAGTGAAGGAGTATTATTTTCTTCCATAACTTTAGGAGGAATTAGAAGACCAGGCCTGGTGAATCAAGGATACAACTTGATCTAGGGAATCTCACCTTGATACATAGAATTTGATGAGAATGGTAGCCCTGGCCACGAATATAGCTTGTCAAAGTTGCCAAGTCACTACTACAAAATGTATGTGCTGGAAAATTCAATCGAGCCAATAAATTTGTTAGATGTTTTGACTTCTAGGTGTCAGTTGGCCATGTACAGCTTCTTTTATGGTAAACGTTATTACTAGTCTTTTGTACATAACCCATGTCCTTGGCCTCCTTGGAAATGCAAGATATCATGTATTCTTCATGTAATCCTCACAGCTTCTTCTCCTGGAGAAAAACCAAGGCAATACAAAAAATATTTTGCTGGGTTAGCCCATATGAAGCCATGTTACTTTCAACAACTGGCACTTGTTACCACTGGAGACTCTGAAGAGAGGAGGCTCCATAAGTAAAGCCAAGGAATCAGCAGAGGTGGAGCCAACTAGTTTACTATGCAGCCCTTCCCTTACAATGTTAAAGTCAGTGGGATATATGCCATAATCATCAGTGATTTATTTAACTGTTTTTGAACATGATATGAGAAAAAAACCCACATTTTTTAATCACACTGACTTGTTTGCACTCTTGACAGTCACTTAACTAGCCCTCAGTTATCTTACCTTGTAGGCATATCTGAATGCCACCATAACATTTCCATCAATATCAGATTGGAGGTTTTTTGGGATCAAAGCAAATGCCTTGGAGCTATCATGGAGTTTCCCTTATTAATGCTATTGAAACAGAGCAAGGATTATATCTGCATAGCATCTGTTGCCAGGGAGCATCCCAGTAGCAACATTTCATACCAGCTGTAGCCTTTTAAAATGTTGTGTTTAGGGATACCAACAGAAAAGCCTTCAACAACAAGCCAAATTGACCAAAACAATGCAGGGGCAAAATAACCCTGCAACAGTGTGGACAAGATGGTGACATATCCTGGTTGTGTTCTGAAAGACGTGTAAAACAGTTTTCAACACATGAGAGTCAACTGAATATCATGCATGTTGTGTTTTAAAGCAAGGTTTCCTTGTTCCTATCTGCAATGTGACAATAGGCTGACTGGTGTTGCAGTCCTGATTTATTATTTGCAAAGCAAGGATCCATAATTACTAATTAAAGCAGGTGTTGGGAAACTTTGGTCTTCTGGTATGCATTGTGTTGCACTATCAAAATGTAGCCTAGCCAAATGGCAAGGTATTGTGGGAGGTGTAGTGTAAAGTACTTAGAGCACCAAAGTTTTCCTACTCTTGAATTAAGTCACCACTAAACAGTTTTAAGTGATTCTGAGCTGGCATATTTAATTAATTAAAAACACAATATCCTTGCTGGATCAATCCCATTTCCAATTTGCCTAGGATTCTGCACAAGAATACTACCATGTGGTTGACCATAAATTGGCCAGTAGTCCATCCAAGTAGCCCTCTAAAATGCACAGTCCATTTCTTTTCTAGAGGTGTGGCTGTGTTACTCTTTTGCAGCAAGATCAAGAGGTTTCTTTTTCCTGGAAGATTAATGGATTCAGACTGCAATTCTACAGACATGTTACCCAAATTGCTTGGATGCTGAGATGGAACCCACAAATTAATATATAATAAGGGAATTTTAATAGCTCAAATTAATAGCAGCAAGAGGACTCCAAGTAACTTCAAAAGAGTCAAAATCTCACCTATTTTTAACAGGTCCAAGAGCTAGAATTCTCAGAGTGCAAAGTACAACTTAGTTTCACCAAGGGGGGAAATCACTGTTCACACAATAGCATTCACACACACACACACACACACACACACACAAATATATAAAAGGTGGTATTGGATAGCACATTAAAGGATTGCAAAGGACAATGCTTACCAGTTCCAGAAGCCAGGCTCCAATGTGGGAGAAAGTTATGAGTTGAATGTGACTATGTCTGCTTACTGTGTAGCAGAGACAGCAGTACTGAGGGTCTGAGTTTGAATATGACCGAGTTTCTGCTTTATTGCAAACTGGAATGAATTGTTATTGTTCGGGCACATGTATTTATACCCATAAATGGGTCCTTAGGGCAATATTTCAGAGGTTGATAGGTTTAGGTGACTTTCCCAAGGGAGAAAAATGGGGTGCAATATGCAGTAACTACTAGACAATTGGTGTGGATGTTTCCAGACAAAAGGAGTTTCATTATGTGAAGTCGAAGGCTTTCATGGCCAGCATCCATGGTTTTTTGTGGGTTTTTTGGGCTGTGTGGCCATGTTCTATAAAATTTTCTTTAATGTCTGCTTTAATGTCTGTGATCATTATTTCCTGACTCTGAATGGTTTCCCATTTGCATTTGCTGAGTCCTTATTTTGCTTGAAAACACTGAAATTCTGGACCATGCCAACCACAACCATGTCAGGATGCACAGGGAAGCCATTGAAATCCACAAACTTCTGGATAATTTCAACCAGAAAGAAGAAACCCTTAAAGTGAACAAAATTTGGCTACCAGTCCTGAGGAATAGCAAAATAAGGACTCAGCAAATGCAAATGGGAAACCATTCAGAGTCAGGGGCTTTCCCAGCAGATAATGATCACCAATTAGCAGACACTAATCCTCTTTTGCATTAGCCTCCCAGCCTGAGGCCAGCCATCAACACAGAACAGACACATGCAAACCACTCTTGCATTCCCAGGCTCACACAGTATATATATACCCAACTTTTTCCAGGCAAAACATTTTCTGAAGATACCAGCCACAGATGCTGGCAAAACGTCAGGAAGAAAATTTTCTAGAACACGGCCACATAGCCGAAAAAACCACACACACATACAAAAAACCCCAACAACAACAAAAACAAAAAACCAGAGTTTCATTCCCAGAAGTAAACTTCCTTGGTTAGCCATATGTAAACAATCTCTCGGTTCAGCTCACTACCACCTTTCCCATAGTGAAAGAATTATGCAGATTCCAATCTTGAGAGATCCCATCATGGCTAAGTGCTTTGGGTTTCTCCCATGCTGAGCCATCCAAATCAATATGATATAGCTGGTTTTCTGTGCTGGGGAGCCTAAAGAAATCCCTTTTTTATATAGCATTGATATCAAAGGTCATAGAGCGGTGACTGAGAGCTGGATCTTGGGCTACTCACATTTATCTGGGATTAAGGCTCATAAAGTTAAGCAAGCTATTTGTAAAAAGTAATTTATTACAGTTATGCCCCAAATACTCAAAGTATTGGTTACCACAGCAGCTATAATTTCAAAGCAATCCATTTCTTTTCCAATTCTTGAAGGTAAATGAATTTTTAAGGGAATATTTGAATGGTACTCTTGCCAATGGTACAAAACACATACTCCTTCCATCCACCTCAGAGCACAAGGCAGCAGCACAAGGCATTCTTCCTTCTTGTTTATTGATGCTACATCCCTGCAACAATAAAAGTAGCAGAAAGGTAGTTACATCAACAAAGGAGTGAAGTAACCCCCTCATTAAGTAGGTGGCAATGTAAAGTAATTATATGTCCATTATTGAAAAGTCCCAAACTCTGTTGAAGAGATACCTCCTCCATTCTTCCACTAGGTCAGTGGTTCCCAAGCTTTGCTCCTCCAGTTTCAGACTTCAATTCCCATAATTCCCGACTGCTGGCCAAATTGGTTGGGGCTTCTGGGATCAGAACAAAGGTTGGGAACCACTACACTAAGACATAGCCATAATCTCTCAGACTCAGAGGAAGGCAAACCCATTCTGAACAAACTATGCCATGAAAAGCCTATGTTAGGTTCATTTTTTTCAGCTGCCTTGAGATCTGGTATTGGGTAAGAGATGGGATTGATAGCAATAACAACAATAATAACAATAACACAAGCAATGAAAGTTGAATGGGCTTTTGAACATGGACAGTTTATTAATTATCCCTCATTATATATCAAGCTTGGGAATCAGGCAACTCTCTAAATGTTGTTGGGATGGGTCTCCTAGCATTCCTCTCACCAGCTATACTGGCTGGCGCTGATGACACTTTCAGTTCAACAACATTTTGGAAAGGTGAATAATTCTATCCGGATACCCTTGTTATCTACTTTTAAGTGATTTCTTGTTGTTATGTACCTCCAAGTTGACTCTATCCTAGGGTTTTGTTGGCAAGATTTCTTCACAGGAGCTTTGCCATTGCCTTCCTCTATGGCTGAGAGAGTGTGACCTGCCCATGGTCCCCAATGGCTATCCATGCCTGAGTGGAGATTTAAATCTTCATCTTCCAGAGTCCTAGTTCAACATTCAAGTCAGTACACCATGCTGGGTTTGTATAAGTGATACTTCTTAAAATATTTAATATTTAAATACATTTAAAATATTTAAAGATACTTCTTTAAATATTTTCAATTTTTTTTGTTAAAAAATGTTGCTTTCCTGCCAGATTTGATACCTGATTTCTTTTGCTAGAAACCCTTGCATTCTATGAATACACGAGGAAGGGAGGAAGGCAAAAGTTTGGTCTAGATTTCATGGCCTTGTTTGTCACAAGGGATACAAGCTAGTTCAGTAGGCTCTTATATCATATACTGACAAAGATTATGCACTTAGCTGAACACTCAATGCACCTTCCTGGAACACTTTGCCTTTCAAATCTGCAAGCAAACAGCTGACTCTGCACTGCAGTGTTTGCTTGCTACCTGTCCTCATCAAGCCTCTACAATCTGGAGTAGAGATGTTGACAACATTAATCAATAGAGCAAAGAATGATGAACCAATGAAATGAGTCTGCCTGAAAGGCCACTGCAGGAACCACAACAACCACCACACGGCCGGTATCCTAATTATTGTTTTGAAGGGAAATGGCATATCAGAGCTTAAGCATCAAAATCACAAGATCAATATTTTAAACCTTGTAAAGCTGTAAGGTTAAACAAAAGGCAGACAGAAATAACCTGCATAATTTTCTACACATAAAACAAGTTGGGATGCTAGTTTTTTATTCAGCAGAGTCTGGTAACCACTTCCAAAATCTAGTCAGGCTTTGGTCAGTTCCACATTTAGAATAATAGAATCTTAGAACTAAAAGGGATCACAAAGGCCATCATATCCAACCCTATGCCATGTACGAATCCACAGTGAATTAAAACATGACAGGATTAAAACAGTATGAAGAAAGATGGTGAAGAATTGCAACCCTATGTGGCCCCTATGACCAGTGCATGCTTTCCCCAGAACCCTCTGATCCCCTTGTGACACTTGATATCCTTCATTCCCATATTACAGTGGGCCTTTCCCTTTTGCAACAGATCTGTTTCAGACCCCCCCCCCCATGTAAGGGAAAAAACACACACACATGCTCAAGCCCCATTGAAAACAATGGGATACATGCATGTGGTGCATGACCATGGGCATGTGCACCAGTGTTTTTCCCACAGCATGGCTTCAACATAAGCTGAAAGTCATGTATGGCGTGCCCATGTATGCTGTGGGTGCACAGTATTTTGCTCCAATGGCTGATTGTACCTTTTGGGGTGTGTGATGGTCCCTTCCCACTATTTTTGTTCCCAGACTGTTTTAGGAATGAAATAAGCCTAAAATGACTAGTTATATCCAGTTTTGAGATAAGGCCTTATGGCCCAAATCATGTTGTATGAGTTCAAGGTAGCAAAATGGCCAATTACATTCATCTTGATAGGGTGATTAGCTAGTTGGGATCATTTGGAGTCTTTGTCTCTGAAATGTGTGTGTATGCATATTTGTAAGGTGAAACCAGGTGGGTCAAAGGGGTGTTTTTTGGTCCCCACATTCTGGGAAGGATGAATGAAATCCTGAGACATTTGGTTACTTTTGGTGAAGTTATCCAAGCTACTCACACAGAAAGTTAAAAGCAAGTTGTCCAAGGCCCTTTGTTTGGAAAGCTCTCATTTGTTGAAAGAGGAGCAGGTCAAGCTGTATCAGTCATCTGTATTGGATGATTTTGGAAAGGTAGGTTTTTTGGAATACAACCCTCAGAATGCTCTTTGTTGGTTGTGGGATTCTAAGAACTGCAGTCCAAACAAAGCTGTGGTCTGAAAGGTCTGGCTGTGTACAATAGTGAACCAATTTTTCTACTGAATATGAAACCAGCCTCTATCAGCATTAAGTGTACCTGTTAATGAACACCTACCTCAATATAGGTCAGGAGAGGACAATGCTGTTCTCCTTGTGTTCTTAGTGAAATCCTTATTTGTGCTGAAGTTGCAAAAGTGTGAGTTGAGTGTCATCCGTTTTCAGTTTTTCCCTGAACGGCTGATTTATTTCAAATTATTAATGAACTTTGCAGCAGCCTGACTTGTCAGGCCCACTCTGCGGGGGTCAATAATGAGAAGAAACCTGATGTTAGTGGATCCAGCTTAAGTGATTCTGTCATACTAATGATTCAATATATCAGGACAAATGTCAGCTCCTTCCAATATGTTAATTCCTCTGACCTCATTTGCATAAACTACAGTCAATGAAATACAAGTTCTCCCCCCTCTGCTGGGAGTTAATGGAGATGCTGAAAGGTATCCTTTTAATTATTCTGTTTCAAATAAAAAGTTCACAAGAATTAAAAGGAGACATAGAAAAGGATCATTACTCAATTGCTATTCTTGGATATAGCACCTTAAGGAAGTGTCTCCCAATGTAACACCTGTGGATACCATTGCACTTAGAGGCATTGCCCATGTGCCCATCAATGCCCCCTCCTTGGATCTATGTTATTATTATAATTATGATGTTGTAATGCTTGCAGGGAACTGCCTTCCATATTTATGTTCTTCCCTGAAGAATGCCTTTGGACCTCATGAGGTCCTAGAGATATTCTTAGGAAGGTAACAGGTAGCTGTAGATCAGGTGTTTTGCTCTACAGCACATCAGGCTACCCCACTGTTGCACTTAAGTTTGGGGAAAAATGGTCTGTTATCCTTACCATTTCTGGGCTGTGATGGGTTGTATCTACTGTGAAAAGGAATCTTTCATCGGGCAGCCATTTTGTTTTCTCCATCATGACACCTTCCCAAAATTCCAAATACAGTCCCTGGTTGACAAATATTGGGCATCTCACTTCTAGTGGCTCTTGTATAAACTCTGTTGAAATGAATTTGGTTTGACAGAAAGCAGCTTTTCACAGAAGAATGATAATAAGTAAGTTACTTTATTGTATCAGATTACTGCCAAATTTCTTATCTTTCCTTTGTAATAATGGTCTCTTCATACATCTAATAAAATGATCTCTGCTTTATGAAAGTTACTACCATAACACAGCCTTCTCCAACCTTGCCTCTTCCATATGCATTGGACAGTAAGCTCCTACATTCTCAGCTAGCAGAGTGGCTGTAATCCATCACGTCTGCTGAGCATCAGATAGGCAAAGGTAGCTGTAAAAATTTGGTTAGACCCTGAAATATTAGTAGATGTTTCACTGGTTTTGAAGCAACGGAATAACTTAACGAGGCTTTTGGAATTTCTCAGAATGCTGACTATTTTTTCATAAGAATCGAGTCCAATCTATAGAAGTCCAATCTGCCTCAGTGGCACAAATCTCATTTGACCAGTTTAAACATTTTCTTGCACAGTGGACCCAGTGCCTTCATTGGACTAAAAATCCATGGACTGAACCATCTGCCCATCTGCGGATCTCCATGCGCCATATTATCCAATGGTGGTATGCAACTGTGGGTGCACTGACACAGACATGTACCTGTCACTGCCCACTATATAATATGGGCTTGAGTGTTGAATTTTTTTTTCCAATCGGGAGGGAGGAATCAAACCCCTCAGATGGGAAGGTTCCATTTTGCAATGAGTGCCCTGAAATTGTCCAAGTGCAACATTACAAGATCAAGAATATCTGGACCCTGATTGCCTCTAACTAGCACTTTTGCCCTGTAGTAGAGAATTCCAAGTGCCCAGCAACTACAAATTTAAGGATTCCACAGGATAGAGCCATAGTGATTAAAATTATATCAAACTGCTATAACTGTTTAAATACACCAAAACAGAAAGATTTGTTCATCCCCACTGCAAATAAATCCTACTGAACTCAAATCCCATGACAAAAATATCAGCCACCAATACAAGCTCCATTGTTCCTTGAAATGGGGTGCTTTTGAAATCTAGAACTGCAACTGTGAAGCTGACATAGCATTGGGGTATAATTTCCAGTTTTATCTGTCCTCTTCCAAGTCACTGCACCACCAAAATCACTGAAATGGGTATCCCAATGTGTATCCATACACAGAGTTATAAAAGTGGGGGGTGGGAAGGATGTTGTCCATTGTGTGGCAAAAAGATGACCAAGGGGAGATGCGACAGAGCTATATAGAACAGAGATGTATACACTATTGTTTATGAGGGTATGAAGACCTTTTTTCTCCGTCTCAAAATACAAGATGTTCAGATCACCCAAGGGGAAACATCAACAAAGATAAATGAACACAAAATGTTAATTAATGTAGGAGTTCAGTTCCAGAATGCATAGTGTCGACAGCCAACAACTGAATTTTAAAAAAAGATGAATTCATAGAAGAAAGATCTGTTCAATGCCAGTGGCTAGGAACGTTAATGTTTGGACCAGGCCTATCAGAATCACCAGTCATCAGGGTAACTGGCCATGCTGTCTAGGGGCTTCTGGAAGCTGTATTGAAATCATAATTTTCCAGACTCTGATTAATACGCATTAGTCATTACAGCATAGGCAGTATGAATCTCTCTTTTTCTAATATTCAGGGGTGCATGCCATTACTTGGGCAACTGCACTTGCCTTGTCCACATGGAAGTGGAAAATACCAAGAGGTTCTAGGGAACCCCAAGTTTTGCACAAGTCTAAAACCTCTTCAGGAAAACAAAATTCCTAAGGTTAGAGAACTCTGCCCCACCAATCCAATGAGGACTGAACATGTTTAGTGGGCACAGAGTGCCAAGTGTGAAAGTTGGAAGAGAAGAATGGCTTGGAATATTCAAAAAGAAGGTATGGCTGGCTGGCTGGAGCCCAAAATAGGAGTGTTCATTACTGCAATGTTTTCAGATTCCTCTGAAAACAAAATGTTGGAGACAGAAAACATGGGAGTAATGTCTTGAAATTCTGCTTCACAACACCTGTTTAGCCACTGCCTGGAAAGTTACTTCTTTGACTACAACTCTCAGAATCCTGAAGTCAAAGTGGCTATGCTTGATGGATTCCAGGCTTTGTACTCTGAAACAGTAACTTTCCAAAGCTTTGATTATTTTTAGGACTGCATAGAAATTGGGTTTAGCCTAGCGACACTCTTATTAGAAGATAATGATTATTTTTTATTCATTTTATTTATTTAGAATTATGACTTACTAGGATTTAATATTGCAATGACAGCCAGTGAGAGTCCAATGAAGAGGGAGGCTTTCCCATGGAATGCTCAAAGTTTCCCAGGACAAAATAGATCTGTTCCCCCCCCCTCCACATTTCCTTTCTGTATGAAATCAGTTTGATAGATCTGCAGGGAGAGATTTAGTTGCAGGTGGCAGAGGTCAGTGCATTGTGTATTCAGTGTAGTCAATAATAAAGTCAGGACTTATGCTAACAGAATGTTAATCAGGTATCACAAGGACCTTGGAAAGTCATTATGTCTGGTCACTTGCCTCACAAAAATATTGCTCCAAACAGGCACTGGAGGCAGATACAAGGGGATTACAAACACAAGCCCCTTCCCACATCCAAAAAATAAATTAGGAAAGGCAGTGGAACTAAGTGTAATGCCTATGCAATGAGCAACAACCTCTAATGAGCAACACTTTCTGAATACAGTTGCATTAAGGATTCTAACCATGCTACCTTATTAAACAGCCAAAGCCAACAGGAGCACATGACACCTTCAGGAAGCTATCAGGTACTCTAACACCCTAGAAGGGACTCCTGGAATAAACACTGACCTTTAGCTTAACACTCCTTTATACTCTTTTCCCCAGTTCAGTCTTCCCAAGTACCAAAACAGTCAGTTGTAAAGGGGCCCAAATACAAGGAAAGCAGGAAATAAATAAATAAATAAATATCTCAGCAATCTTATACTGTATAGTTGTTCCAGTGCTACTCTAGCTCTCAAAAGAGTCTCTGTCACCATTTTATGCTCTACATGCTAGATATCATCTTGGCTGCCGAATTTTGGGCCACTTGATCACTTCCTTCTGGGCTACTTTTGGGCAGCTCCTTGCAGAGTAGATGATATGGCCACCACATGGACCTCCACCAGAGGCAAATGGCAACCATATTACATCAACAAGGTGAGACTCAAGCTAAAAATGACCACGTTCTTAGAAATGGAACAAACAGCCTTGTAACAGACTAATACATATCCACAGTCATGCATCCAAGGAAGTTGACCAAGTCTACGAAAGCTTATTCTACAACTTCTTTTGCACAGTTAGTCTCAAAGCTGCTACAACATCCCTTTGCATAGACTCATAAATGCTACTGTTTCAGTAGATGGCCTTTCAAATCAATTTGTTGCAAATGTCTATACAATGAATGTTGAAGGCAGATAGGTCTGCCATAAATCTGAAAGAATATGCTAAATTCTCATATTGTTTTCTGGCTGAATGTGTGGGCAAGGTGCCTATGTTTTCATTATTATTCTGTTTGACAGATCAGCAGGCAAAAAGCTTGTCTTGAAGGAACATTCCAGTATATTTACACTGGAAAGAACTAGAAACTTTGTTAATGGGGCATTGCATTCCACCCCTGGGGTTGGTTCCAGATGGCACATATGTAGACTTTTAATATTGGTCAGCTCTCCAAAACAGTGGTAGGTGTCAGCCTTCTACAAGGAAAAGCCTCAAATGCCTACTGGAAGGTAGTTGTGAAGGCTGGCTTATTTCACGTAGTGATGTCTGGTGTTTGTGTGTGTGTTACAGCTGAAAAAATTAACATGCAGTTTTAGTAGTTGGAACATACAAATGAGACTTGCACAAAACATCTCACTGCTCCTGAATGGGCTCAGTGGCCATACTGGATGGTGGATTCTGGGAACTGCTGTCCAAAAATGTAACTTTCCCCAGCTGTGGTCTAGCCAGCTAGCTATGCTCTTCTCTTTTCATTTTGATCCACTTGTAATTGTCAATGAGCATCGCTTGACCAATGAGATCACTTTTTCCATATAGTGTTTGGAGGCTGTTGCTCCCTCAACAGCCCTCTTATCATACCTCTTATATATTTAAAACATCCTGCCACAAAATCTGAACTTTCCAGCACTTGGTGATATCAGAGTGTAGATACAGGGTGAGGAATGAAGGCATTGCTCACCCCAAATATGGATTCTATTACCAATTACATTTTTTCTAGCATTGCTGAGAGTGAAAAACTGAAAATTGTTCACACCTAAAATTCTTTTGTAATATTTGCAATTCCTTGGTAACTTTGCCTGTCCCTTTTCTTTGTATGCCTCTGCTGTATTTCTACTGCAACGGGAGAAGTTTGGGGACTGAAAGAAAATATCAGGGGAAGGAGGCAGAGTTTTTATTTTATTTTGCACCCTCCCCACAAAACTATAGGGTGATATTTTATGCCTCTTTATTATATAGGATTTATTGGGCTGGATTCAGACAATCATACTTGAAGTAGACGTATTCAAATGACTGGCTTAGTTCTAGGGACATAAGCTTTCTGTTGTTGCATTCTTTTGTACAAGAACAAGAGACCACTCCCTGCCACCATCTTCTGGAGAGAGATTTTCCATGAGTTTCAAGACAATTTTTTGAAGTGTAAATTACAGAAAGTGCACTGATGAAGAAAGATATCTGCTGCTTTGTTGCATGGACTTTTAATTATTAATAGAATTGGGTGGTTGATCTGTCACTTTTCATTTAAATGCCTAGACCTTCTTTGCTTACATTGTCCTTCCCTCCCACCCTCTGTTCACTTTGCATCACAGGGTGGAAAGATGCTAATTTTGTGCTGAAAAAGTTTGCACATTGCAGAAACCTGGCCAAAAAAGTGTCCATTGCCTTATTCCCATGGGGATTAATGACTAGAGATCAACAGACTCTTGACAGACAGCCCGTCTCATTGAGAACTTAAGTAGGGATGTGAAGAAATCCTACTAAATCCCATTGATTTTCAAAGATGACTAAATATGGATCCAACCCATTAACTAGACTTCTTCAGTTTCTTCTCAGATGCTGTCATATCTTGATTGGCCAAAATGAATGTCAAAGGCTGGTAACGGATGTGAGGGGTGCTCTTTTCCTCTCTATA
Organism: Sceloporus undulatus; assembly: GCF_019175285.1. Taxonomy (NCBI): domain Eukaryota; kingdom Metazoa; phylum Chordata; class Lepidosauria; order Squamata; family Phrynosomatidae; genus Sceloporus; species Sceloporus undulatus. The sequence continues at coordinate 179,812,865 of NC_056526.1, read as the reverse complement.
ACCTTATGGTTCTGACCACAGATGCTGCTGCTATTATTATTATTATTATTATTATTATTATTATATTTACTTATATCCCATCTTTCTCCCAATATAGGAACAACAGGTTTAAAACAATACAATTTAAAAACAATACAAAAGCATTAAAACTCATATATATATATATATATATATATATATATATATATATATATATATATATAGTTGTAAAGAAGGAGAGCATGGGAGGGTTGATTGGGCGAAGGAGGAAGAAAGAGGGGGAAGAGAGGACCCAGGAGCGGAGGCAAGAGAGAAGCATTCCCAGCTGAGTCCTGGGGAAAAAGAGTTGGAGCTGGCGCCAGGAAGGCGGCTGGGAGAGGGGCCTCAGGAGGAATCCCATATTAGGCCAAGGGAGGAAGAGACAGGGGGTGGAGAAGGATTTTGCGGAAGAAGGGTTCGAGGAGGGAGCCGGGAAAGAGGACGGGGTGCCCTGACGACCATAGCCAGCCTCAGCCTTAGTTCTCCAACACGTGCTGGACGCATAAGAGCCGGACCCTGCCACGTGTCGGTCCCGGTGAGTCCAGGAAACTCCAGGACAGAGTGCGGGGAACCTTTTTACCCGGGAGCAGGTCGGGGTGAAGGCAGCGGAGACCAGAGCGAGCCTACCTGGTGGGAGTGGAGGAATAGGGGCAACACGGGAGGGGCTACAGCACCCGTGGCAAGCCAGGGAGAAGAGCAACTGTCGGCCGGACACGCCTATCGTCCAACTCGTCCCGGGGAATTAGCGCCTTAGCGAGCCGGTGAGCGGAGAGGGCTGTGCCTTGAACGGCCATCCCACGCCCAGTGAAGTAACTAGGGAGTGAGGAAGAGAACTTTCCAGTTGAAGTTGGTTGCAATAAAGTTGAACAATTGTTAACTGCACTCCGAGAGTGGGTGGTGATTATTAACGAGAGGTTTACCGAACCGTTTTCATGGAGCCCAAAAGGGTATTGTCCCCCATGGGACCGCCGGCCCCGCCCACAATAGTTAAAGCAATTGTGCATTAAAAATTAAAATGTATTAAAAACTCCAATCAAACCTTAAATCTGAATTACACAGCATTTATAGCTCAAATGTTGTCAGTTTGAATATATGTGGATATAGTCAAGGGAATATACTGTACTGTGGAGTCCTACTAGAGAATCAGGTAAATCAAACTGAGAAAGACCCAAAGTCCAACGATAAACCAGAATGTAGCAAATCTAGTTTAGAAAAGGATGCAAGCAGAGATATTTCAAGAAGCAAAGTCAAAACATAGTCCAAAGTAAGCCACCAGCAGACCAGTCACAACAAGGGTCACAAGCTACTGAGGAAAAGAAAGGGCCAGGTATAATCTGAAGCTGAAGAACCATAATGTTCTTTGCAAGTATTTGAGACTTTTGTGGTTGGGACGATGCTTAGGTGTAGATGCTCTTCCTTGCAGGAGGATTCTATGCTTAATGAGATTGCTTACATCTGAGGAATCCACTAATCCCAAAGAGCTTTCCCCTATGGTCAAGAAGATTTTTTGATAGATTTGAGCCAAGTGTGTGCTTCCATATAGCATCACTCCTGTGGACAGGATTATGAATCCAAATCTGGGTCAATTTGTCTCTGTCCGGAAATGTAATCTCTTATACTCGGAGGGGTGGGAAGCCAGCTCCTTGACAGCTTTGGGCTTGGGAGAGTCACATTCATCCTCAGAGGGGTAGATCCATTGTAAAAATGAGTCAATAGTGTAGTGAAGAGACCCCCCAAAACCTGCCAATGCAATAGGAGTGTAGTGTTCTGATCAAGGGAAGTAGTAGTACCAATCTACTCTGCTGTGTTCAGATCTCACCTGAAACATTATATCCACCTCTGGGCACATCAGCTCAAAAAGCATATTGACAAATTGGAATGAAGGGGTGACCAAGATGATCAAAGGTCTGGGAAACCAAACTCTGTAAGGAATAATTTAGGGAACGTACTATGTATGTTTAGTGTGTTTAGTTGGGAGAAGACTGAGAGGTGATAGAAACATAGAATGTAGAGTTGGAAGAGACCACAAGGGCCATCCAGCCCAATCCCCTGTCATGCAGGAAATCACAATCAAAGCATCTCTAATAGATGACCATGTGATAGCCATCTTTAAATATTTGAAAGGATTCTGTGTAGAAGATGGGCCAAGCTTTCCTTCAGCTGTACCAGGGGAGTAGAATATAAACCAATGGATTTACCTTTCAAGAAAAGAGATGCCTCCTAAACATTAGGAAGAACATCTTTATTGTAAGAGATGTTCAGAAGTGGAATGGATTGCCTCAGCGGGATGTGGTCTTTCCTTCTTTGGAGGTTTTTTTAAAAAAGGTTGGATGGCCATCTCTCAGGAGTGCTTTAGCTGTGAATTCCTGCCTGACAAGGGGTAGGACAAGATGGCCCTTGTGGTCTGTTCTAACTCTATGATTCCAGGGCTTGATAACTTTTGCAGGTTGATTGGACTATATTTAGAAGAAGTTAGCCACTCTCTGATGCTTTACATTCTGGCCACCAGAGCCAGGTGGCAACCAGCACAGAAGGATGCAAAAATAAAATGCCAAGACTAACTCAGTGGGAATCATGCGGCTCTCCAGATGTTGCTGAATTTTCAACACACAGCACTCCTCAATCCAACAACACCTGGAGGGCCACATAATGTCCAATCCCTGCCTTAATTTTTAATGCAATTTGACAACATCTCATGTGTTACTCTAATATGTATGATTATGTGCATTTCAACTATGTTTCAGCTGTAGAGATTTATTGCCTTTTCCTGCTGAGCACTGTGCCAAATGTAGCATGCATAATAATCAGAGGTTGAAAACTGAGAACACGGTTTAAGTTTATGTAATGCAATTAAAGCATGAAAAGGAAACAAAAAGCATTTGGCATTCAGAAAGTTCTTTTTGAATCTCAATATGTGGATATCTCAGAAGAACAATAGTAACTGAGAAGTGGCTAGACTAAATCCTTCTCCTGGTATGCCACTCTTCTGTTTGGGGGGACTTTTTTTTTGAAAGGATGAGAAGCCATCAAACAATCAACCTCCTACCCTCAACCTTCAGACCCCACAATCATCCATAGCTGATGTCTTGTTCCTGTCAGTGATGTCACCAAAAAGGTTCAGCACCATGGATAGCTATCCTAAATTTCAGAATAAAACCCAGGCCTTACTTACATTGGAGTCACCTGTAACCACTGGCTTTTGCCTGGCCTTTCACAGTGATATCTGCCAAATGGACCCAACACATTACCAACTGATGCTTGTACTGCTATAATTGATTTAATCAATTACCCTTTTCTTGTGTCACCACCACTATTATGACTAACCATCTCCCAAATCCTCCACCACTCCCTTCTCCTTCTGTGTCATGTCTTTTTAGATTGTAAGCCCGAGGGCAGGGAACCATCTAACTAAAAAGATTGTATGTACAGCGCTGTGTAAATTTACAGCGCTTCATTAATAAAGGCTAATAATAATAATAATAATAATAATAATAATAATAATAATAGAAACTGTAGGCAAAGTGCTCATCTTAACAGGTAGCTCTTTCCCTACTTCAGGCACTGAGCATAAATGGATCTGGATAGACTGCCTGAATTAAATGGTAAAGCAGTGTAGGACATCTATCATGCTACAGAAAGCCATGTTAAGGAACTCTGGACATGTGGCTATGGAGGATATTTGATTACAGTGCATTTGCTCTGGATTTGCTTTGGGTTTGCTCTGGCTCCCAAATAGGTTCAGGACTTTGGACAGCTGCTTTAAAATCTGAAACCAAGCCCAGAAGAGACACCTCACCTCTAATGTGAAATTGACTGGTGGTCACTGTCTTTGAATATAAAGGAGGCCCTCAAACTGTGTGTCTGTGAGCCTTTTAAAATAGTAGATTATCTGCGTGTGAGCATTGCTAGGCCCTAGTCATAGAAGCTGTGAAGGGAAGGGAGGTAGAAAGGTCAAAATGGCCTAAACTGTGACATGGTGATGTCTGCATGGGATCTGTATCTGGGATGGGGAACCTCAGGTCCTGGGTCCACATCTGGCCACCTTGGGGTCAAAACCTGACCCTCCTAGAATCCTAGTACAGCCTGTGGGTTTCCTCAGATGGCCACACTACCTGCCATATGATTTCTTTATTTATACATTCAGTAAAAAATTTAGAGTCCACCCTATGTGTTAAGATCTCAGGAGAGCTTACAGACAGAAAGGCAATTTAAACAATGCAGAGTAATTTAAAACAATTTTGAGCTACTTAAATAATTAAAAACACTCTGAAATGTAGAACAATTTCAACACTGAATTTTACCCTCAAGCTGCAAGAGGTTTCCCACTTTGCTTTTTAGCCACACAATCTTCACTGCTATGCAATGTCAACTTGATAACAGAGTTTTTCTATTGTCTTCCCAGATTAGTGCTGGTAAATATATCAGTGGGCATTCTTGTTGAAGAGTACTGCAAACCACTGGAGAACCACACACACAAAAAAAACTTTTCAAAGGAGGGTATCAAGGTCACTCTGGAGTATAGACTCCCACGGAGCAGCCTAATGCACTTCAAGTGGGAGCCTTTTGTCTTGCCAAACCCTGATAGACTCTTGATCTGAAATGTTGAAGCTATTTTCTTTGTTCAGCTAATGAATGGTATGGTGATGAATACACATAAGGTAAAATTGATCCACTTAATTCATCATTTGTACATATGTATGGATTTGAGCCTTTATAAATGGATCTTGGGATTAAAGACCGATGCCTACTCTTCTGAGCCACTCAGGAAAATATAAGTGCGCTCTGAGACATTTTGTCCCTTGACTGTCTTAATTTTAAAAGATTGACCCATACTGGAAGTTATTTTCTTTTTAAGAGAGAGAGAAAGAGAAGGGTATGTGTGCACCTGGACTATATACATACACATTTATTTGAGCATTTTCTCCATGTGAATGGATGAGAATATTATCTGGATGATGATGATGATGATGATGACTGCCTAAAAATGTTAATCAAACCACTCCCTTGTTAATAAGGAAACTCTCCCCTGTTCTTTGTTTTCTTGCATACTGTCTCTGGGCCTGGAAGCTATATTTCCAGAGCTTGGAAAAGTTAGTTTGGGTGGGCTATTTGTGGATGCAACTACAGTGGACCCATTGTATCAACTGTTGAATAATGAATTAATAGTTAAGCAAATTCCATTGATTCCATGGGTATTTGAAGCTATCAATAGGATAGGCCTGCAACTACCACTCCTAGAATTCCCCAACTCTCATTCTAGGAATTTTTCAAGCTTTGTACCAAGCTAGCTTTTATTAATAAACTGCTTTTCTTCTATGAATTTTTCAAAGCCCAAAGTATTTTGTTTGATTCATCTGGTTGCACAAGAACTTTGATGAAAAAACTTGAAAAGGATAATGACGACAACAATGATAATGATGAAATGACCATGGAAGAAAGGCAAACTAAGGGCTCTTTCACAGTAAAGAATTACAGCACAGTGATTTCACTTTAACTGCCATGGCAACATCCTGTAGAAACCTGAGGTTCATATTCTCATGAGGTACTAGATGAGACTTTTAAATGACCTTACCTAAACTGCAAACTCCAGGTTTCCATATGGTGGAACTAGGGCAGTTAAAGTGGAATCATAGTGCCATAACTGTGTAATGTGAAAGGGCCCTAACAAATTCACACACGTCAAGGGAAGGAGAGAGCTTTGAGTATTTAACTCTTTAAAAGTGGCTTTCTCTTGTATTTGAAATATATTTTACCAATGTCAATAGGAGAGAGTTTCATTTCAGTCTGTTTTTGAAGAATTTACAATATTTGTGCATCTGAGATTAAAAGCAATGAATGTGGAAGAAAGTCAGATGGATAGATTTTCCAATTCCTAGCTCATATGCATACATACAAATTTGACTTTTTATGTGCCCAGGATGAACCATGCATCCCAGCTATGAAGCAAGGTCATGAAATAGGCTGCCAATATTATAAAACTAAGATATTCAGAAGTTGGACAAAACTTCTCTATCCCACCTCCATTTTTTGTTTCATCTAGGAAAAGTCTCACCACTTCATTTGGTTCTTTTCTGTTTAAGGCAAAACATTGTTTGTTCCAATAACTAGGAATGCTAATGGCTGGACTGATTTTCTCCACATCACCATCTCATTTGATAATTTTCTCCCTTTCTATCTTGCATGGCTAATCCATATTTGCTCTCCAAATACTCCCCCAGTATAGTGTCAGACTGCTCAGAGCTTAAGTGACCATGTAATCAAATACCCTGCAGCCTTTTTAAAATGCAAAGCATCCTGGGGTCAACATTAAAGGTACCAGAACATCTTTGACTTTGAATCATCTGACTGCTCCAGGTCTATCATAGACCTTTTACACTTCCATTAACATAGTTCCCCCCTCCTCACATGCACATGGCCTTTGAATTCACTGCTTCTACATGGATCAGAATGGCTTCAAACCTCATTATATAAATATTGATTTCAATAAGGAAATCAATAGACTTGAAGAAGCAGCATTTTTCAAAAAATGTTTTTAAAAGCTCTATATTTCAAGTCCACTTTGAGCCTTTTGCAGAGGGAGCAGCTTGAACTCATAGACCATGTACTGTTTAATGACAAGACTGAAATCCCAAGACCATGGAAATCCATGACCTTTGTTAGAGAACAGGTTTGATGACAGAGACTTCTGAGCATAGCCATGTCAATGGTAACCCAGGCAGGAATTTTGTTTTGGATATAGACTTGGAGCTTGGATTTTACAATACTCTATTGTTCATGTCATTCAATTAATTTCTTACTCATCTGATTAGGCGAGCTTGTACTCAGCTTGGCTGCTGCATTTTAGTATATGTTGGTCTCATCTTGAAGAATGTTTGGAATCTTCATGAGACAGAGGTAACACTGAATGCAACCAGTTTGTGTGCTAGGCCTGACATATGATTAAATTTACTTGATCAGTTGTTTCAGTTTAATTAATTGATGGTATTATATACATGCACATATTGTATGCATTTGCACAGGAGAAAAATAATAGATCTCTAAATGGGCATACTTTTAAAATAAGATTCTATTTCCTTCTTTTAATATAATTTGTAAGGACTAGTACTTAACATATAAAAATCAATGTATCTGATGTTCAGTTAATCAGCATAATTTTTAGTTGATCAACATTTTTTAAATCAGTTCAATAGATTAATCCATTAAGTATTGCTGCCCTGCTTTTTGTTGTACAGCAGTGACATCATATTACTTCAACCAATGTTTAGGGAGCACTACAGTCAGGCAAAGTTACATTTGCCTACATGTTCAGCCATTTTCTCCTGTTTCTACATTTCACACTTCCACTCCAGTTCTTCTACTTGCCATTTCTTTATTATGCTCAGCTAAAAATTTTCTAGGTCCTTGCCTGCTGAATCAGCTGCTTCGTACATTCTCTTCGTTGCTCAAGCCCTCTTCACAGCTGTGATGTTCAGGCCTATTCTCAGCTCTGTCATCCTATAAATAGCTTGTCTAGGTATCTCCAGTTAAAAAGATCTGAGGTAACAAGAGCTAGGAGCAACCTCTTCTTGTAAAAGACTGAGGCAGATCTCTGCAAGGCTATGAGGGACCTTGGACAGGTGTTTCTTATGAACATAGGCTCAAAGATGGGCAACCTTCAGATATTGGACTAAAACTCCAATTATCCCTGCCTACTTGGTGTGGCATTTGGAACTGATGAGAGATGGAGTCTAGCAACATCTAGGGATGCACTAGTTCCCCAGGTCTGCTATAAATACTATTGGTTTAGAGGGCCCAGCAGTTGTGACTTGGTACAAGGCAGCATCCCATGATGATAACCTTGGGGCACAACATTTTGGGTTGCTAACCCATTCTTAAGAAGATTTTTGTGTCCCTTTCCTGATCCCCCTTCTCTCCCAGAGGTTATACCCCAAACCCTAGACCCCAGTTTGCTGAATTGGCAGTAAAGCCAAAGCAGAGATTTGAAAAAGTTGGTTGCGCCGTGGGTGTCTGCACACAAAGCACAGACATTACTCCCTTCTGACAAGAGACAAATGTTTCATTCAAATGCAGCATTTTCGCATATTGGAAACAGTAATGAATTCCTCTGCACCTCTCTGCCTAGTTCACAATGTCAGCCTGGGGCATTGTGGAACCTCAGGCATCCCTTACAAAATTAAATTTAATGTTACACCCTCCAATGGAACGGTGCATAAATCAAGTGTTTGATTTGCATGGACTCCAGTGAACAGCCACCCAGTCCTGGGCAAACATAAACCCTGCCTTGAATATTATGTCAGGGACAGGAACAAAGCAATCTGAGGCTGCCAATAAAAGCTTAGTACCAAGTGTAATTCATGCCGGTATTAGGCTGCTCTCGTGTCAAGTCTGTTATTAAAATTCTTGTTTTTGCCTCCTTTTTCATTTCAAAGGAAAATGTTTTCCTTGACCTTCTTGTATTCTTGAGGGGGGGGAACCTACCCAGTGCCCACCAGTACTATTTATACACTGGTATCTATCTTAAGGGATGCTAAGCGGATTGTTTTTTGCTGTAAATATTTCAGGATTATACAAGGGCCCATAGAACAATTTTAAACAAAGGTGGATTGAGGAAATTCAACACCAACTACAGTGGTTCCTGTCAGAAAAAGTCATTCAAAAAGATTAGGTAGCTTTTGCTCAGAGGTGGCCGACTGTCCCATACAAATGCTCAGATTGAAGTCCAGGCCAACTTAATGTAAAAAGTAACTTTTAACATAATAACTTTTCACATAGAGATGTGAAAGAAACTCACTACTCCCACACTTTAAATTGAATCTGGATATCTTATCACAGTATGATTCCACTGTGATCATTTGCCAGCCCTACAGAGAGAACTCAGTGCCAGCTTATGGCTGGAATGTTAGAAGGCTTTCCTCCCTCTTACAAATGTAAAATACCTGATTGCTGAAAGGAAGTTCAGAAGCAACAGACTGTTTCTTTGAAGATAATGTTTCCACTACCTTGGAAGCCTTTAAAAAGGCTATTAAGATGGATCTCTTCCAGCAGGTCTTTCCAGACTAAATTAGATCCAATATACTTGCCTCCACCCCATTGATACCAATACCAAAACTGATTGATACCATTGCCCCCTCCCCCCCTTCTCTAGTGACCGCAATTTTAGTGTATTTGCATTGGAATGTTTTAAATTCTCTTGTTTAATTTCTTTTATGGGTTGATTAATGTTTTTATGATTGGGGGAGGGTTGGGGTTTTTTAAACTGTAATTTTTAATTGTATGATGCTTCACTTTTATATTGTTGTAATCTGCTTTGATTCCTCTGCAAAAAAGCAGAATATAAAATTATTATTATTATTATTATTATTATTATTATTAAGATAATTTTTCAATATTTTAATTCAAAGTGATGGGCTGTACACTGGTGCTATCAGTTGCAAGCCATCTGCCCAGGAAAGAAAGATACAAGCAATGGGCACAAATATGGTGCCACTCCTTGGCATGCTGGGGACCCTGTCAGCTCTCAACATCACAGTGTATTTTAACCTTTGTGCACCTGCCAGGAAATAGCGAGGTGGACACAGTGTTGGCTAAACTAAGGGGCATATTTTATTAAACTCACCACCCAGTTTCTGCAGTGAGGCTTATCTAGTATGAAAATCAGCCAAGGCTAGGGATCCTTCCCTCCACCTCCTCAACTATAAATGGATGAGCACCCAGGCCCCAGTGCCCTCCTAAAATTCTACAGTCTGACCAGTCATTTTGACCAGAAAGATCTTCCCAGACCCCATGACTTAAACAACACAAGATGGTCTGGCCTCAAAGACCATTCCTTTTCCCATACCAGAGTCCCACAAAACCTGGACTACAAGTTAAAGAACCTGCTTTCACACAAAATGTCTTGTCAATGTGACTAAATTAAGTTATAGGCACCACTAGGTCAGTTTCTAGGAATCCATAGGAACACAACATAGGTGAAAACACCATCCCTGCTCTTTTATAATCATACATTGTCCTAAACACAGGTTAGAATGTGCCCAAGGAAGCAAGTAGACAGTGTACAATGGTTCAATCAGTCAGTCACGGGTTATCTGAGCAGGATGCAAGGAAAGTTACAAGGGTTGTCCCTAGCGAGTCCAGACGTCCAAGCTCAGTTGGGCCTCCATATCCATGGATATTTTTTTTTATCCACAGATTTAACCATCCATGGCTTGAAAATGTTTCTAAAAATATAAATTCCAAAAAAGCAAACCTTGATTTTTCTATTTTATATAAGGGACACCATTTGACCATGCCCTTGTATTTAATGGTACTTGAGCATCCACAGATTTTGGGGGGCCTGGGGGGTAGTCCTGGAATCAAACTCCAGTGGATACCAAGGGTCCACTGTATGTAAACCAGGAGAGAGTAAACAGTTCAAACTTAATCCAAAATAAGGCAAGACAGGAATACCAAAGAGTAGTACAAGCATATATCAGTTGTCAGCACTAAGGCTGCAAGAGAACAGCTATTTATGGGCAGTTCCTTCAAGGTCACCTGTGCTTCATTAGTGCCTAATTAGTTCTGTGTTTGGTATTTAATCTGAGCTGGGAGTGGTGTCTCTCCCGTCTATGTTCACTGAAGGACAGGAATGTGTCTGTGGCCTCTGCTGGCTCCACAGATTCCGGGACAGCATTATCAACATTATCAACAGATTCCGGGCATTTTACCTGGATTCATCCAGGGACTGAGTTATGATGTCTTTCTGCTCTTCATCAGATTTGGATTAATCCAGGGTGATTTATGACATGCATTATGGTCAAAAATTCCTACCCAGCTCCAAAGCAATCAGCATATGCTTTCACTGTCCTCTAGGGTGAGTGGCACTCTGAGCACAATGGGTTAAAGAAGCTTAGTTGGGGTAGCAGAAGCTTATAAGGTCTCACAGCTCTGCCCCCTTGATGTCAGTACAGTGTGATGGATGTGTTGCCCACTGTGCCTAGCTATTCCAGGAGCTGCGCAAATCTGCCCCACTTCCACTGTGACCATAGATTTGCAGTAGAGGAGCAGCCATACTGTCAGGAGCTAAACCTTAGGGGAGCCATATTGACATTTTTGAATGAGGAAACACTATGAGAAAAGTGATAATCCATTGATCATTGGTGTGGGAAAGAGGGCATAGATGTCTGAGGAAACACAGAGGGCTAGATGTAGTTCCCTGTAATCCACTTTTATTTTCAGTAACGGAAAAATTTGATTTCCCCCCTCTTAATCCTTGATGAAAAAGTTTGTCTTAGTGTGTTGCCTATTTATGCCTTATTCTTCTGATCTGCATTTCTTTTACCTTTTTGTATATAACTTGCTCTGGAAATATTTAATACAAAGATGACGATGATACTACTACTACTACTACTACTACTAATAATAATAATAATAGCAGCAGAAACAATATACCCCCCTTTAAAGAACATAATCTGATTTGGAGGTGGAGAATGGAAAGCTGTAGAGAAATAGTCTCCAGGTTTACAGGCAAAATCTGAAATTTTCACATACCTTTTGCAACTAAACACAAATATTAGAATTCTAAATTTTGAAAGTTTTCGCTTTGTGCTACGATTTTAAATGTGGCTACAAAATCTGTGTGTGGGTAGCACTACAATAACAAACCTTGCAATCTTCTGGATTTCCCAAATGTAAAGAAAATTAATACCACTGTTAATCATTTTTAGTATTTGAAATGTTCAAGAAATCAAAATCATATCATGAAGTGGAGATATTTCATTTTTCTACTTCTTATGACTTGTATTAAGAAAAGGCTTTCAGTATAGTTTTCTTTTTCTTTTTTTTAAAAAAAGGAAGCTTGATTTTTTTAAAAAATGTTGCCTCTTAAGGTTACAATTTCTCCTCTTTTTGATTAGAACAGGTTCCAATCACCCTCATTATTTATTAAGATTCAATCAAGACTGGAGGGTCACCCTTCATGTCCTCTCTTAATCACAATGATGACAATAAAAATTTGACATGGTGCTGATCTCCACGGATTGTATCATGGAATGGAATCTTTGATCAAGCTTTAATTTCCTAAGAACTGGAAGTTTAATCTCCATCTCAAGCATGTCATTAAGGCCTAAAAGGGAAGGGGCAATGCAACCTTAGATGTTCAATAAGTAGTGTTTTGAAAGGGGGGGCACCAAAATCACAGAGATTGCTACCAATCATATTTGAGTTTCCAGGTTATAACACTGATGCATAGAAACCATTTTCTGAAGGAAAAGACAGGAATGCTTCTATGTATGTGAAAAAATTTCTCGCATATCTGAAACAATAGAAGCACCACCACTTTAGCTGCACTGATTTAACCTTTTTGTTCCTCAAGATTTAGAACTCAAAGATTTGCTCTGAACAAGGGGCCATGAAAGAACTACGGGATGATCATGAAGCTTGCTCCATAATCTGCTATTAGACAGCTTCTGATGATTCAAAACAGCAAACACCTTGCTAGCTCTAAGTACCCCAGTGTTCTAGATCCATTGGGTATTTATTCTGAAGTAAGTCCCATTTAACATAATAGGATTGAAGTTATAAGGAAGAAGGGTAGATAGTCTTTGGCTCTCCTGATGATATTTTAATCCCAACCCCTGTAATTCACAGCCTACATGGGGATCATGGGATATCTAGTCTGACTAAAACTGGAGGCTCCAACATCCCCAGCCCAACATTCCTTTTTCTTTTATTAGGATGCAGCAATAACCACATCCAAATTAAAATGATCACCTGACTGCTACAAGTAGCCAAGTGATATTGATTCCTTGTGAAAAAGTGGAATATAAATAAATTGTATTGTATAATTTATGTATAGGATCACTGTTTACAAATCACTAAAAAAGAAGTAAAGCATTTGTGATGCAAGATCTATGCCTTGAGGTTGCCTTTTGCCTCCTCACTGTTAGAAAGCCCCTCATCAATGACACCTGCCCAGCACCCACCATTTATATACTTTCCCTAAATGTATAAGGGCTAAGGTCCCAAGTGTCTTCCTTTTATAATTTTAATATCTTTGGTAGCATGTTTTTATGTGCCTATAATGGTTTAGAATTCACCCAGGCTGAGGCTTCTTGGCTATTTGTGGCAGTTGGATGATCATTTTAATTTGGATGTGGTTATTGTTGGTGTCCTAATAAAAGGAAAAAGAATGTTGGGTTGGAGAGGTTGGGGCCTCCAGTTTTAGTCAGACTAGACATCCCATGATCCCCATGTTGGCTGTGAATTACAGGGGTTGGAATTAAAATACCATATAAATATCAAATAAACATTGACTTTATTGAATAAAATTTAGCAAGAAGGTAGCTTAGGTAGAATAGTTCCAAGGTGGTATGGTTACACAAATGTAACAGTGGCAGGCATTTTCTTTACAATATCCTCTCAGTCCATATCCTTCTTTTAATTCAATTCCATTCAATTCATGTCAACTCTCTTAAACTCCCCCCTCATTTCCCACGCAATGCTCTGCACTGAACTCTCCTGAACAAAACTCTCTTGAACTGACTCCACAGCCTCTCACTCCTCCCTTTTATATCTATTCCTTCCCTGACAGCTCGAACCTGCAGCCAAGTTCAGGTTGATTTCATCATCCACTGAGAACTCTGGAGGACTCCAGCAGATCTTGTCCACTCTCCAGAAGCCCCAGAATGGCCTTTGGGGGGGGAGGATGCAATGACTAAACAGCAAGTCCAGGCATGCTGAGACACAAATGTGGCATAGATCGACTTGCAGAATTATTATGCTAAACTATGCCATATAGGGTCTTGCCCATGGTTAATCTGGATTAATATAATGCATCTGAGACTAGAGCATCAAGTACTTTTGTGCCAATTGGGCAACAGTATCTTTTCACTAATCTTGGGCTATCTTGTCAGTGTCATCCTCTTGATTTGCATTTCTCTGAAGAACACAAGGGACAAGTTGTGACACTGCTTCTGTGGCCAAGGGAGAATGCTTATGGTAAGGGTGGCAAGTCCATGACCCTCCAGATGTTCAAGGATCAACTAGCATGGGCAATAGAAAAGAATTATGAGAACTGCCATCCTAAAAATCTGCAGGGGCTAAAGTTTCCCTGTCCATGATATACACCAACATTTTATCATTGCCTCTTAATGTATGCATCCAAATCAAAAACCAACCGGATAATGAACAAATATGTCTCCATGAAAGAAGTCAGTCACTAAGGCTGCTGACACACTGCAGAAATAAAGCAGTTTCACACCATTTTAACTTCCATGGCTCAATGCTATGGAATTCTAGGATCACAGAACTAAGCCATGGAAGTTAAAGTGGTGTGAAACTACTTTATTTTTATAGTTTGGACACACCCTAAGTGGATTCAATAGGAGATCATGTACAAAGAGAATTCCATATCTGCAGAATAATTGCTTCTCCTAACTAGAGTATGTTCATTAAATGAATGGAACTTACATAAATGTCATGTTACCAAATTCCCGTTGATCTACTCCAGCTAGGATGACCAATTAGACTGAGAAGTGTGTATGTGTGTATTACATAGGCTGGAATATATACAAAAGCGTTTGAGCTGGAAATGTGCCCTTATATGTACATATGAAGCTGTCATGCATACTTTCTGTTCAGTGGGGAGAATGTAGAAGTAAGGGAATGTTTCAGTTACCCAGTTCATTGAAACTGATGGGAACTGCTTAGCTTTAAATACATATCCGAGATGTCATATGTAAAACAGATATGGGCACTGTGGTGAAAATGTTTGCTTTTCAAACTGCACTTCCATATCTGAAATGCATTTGCACAACATTAACATAATAAATAATAATATGAAAAAAAACCATCACATAAAATACAATGTAGGGTTACTTAATGAATTCCTCACACAGAGCAAAACATCATTTAAAAATACTATGAGTAATAGTTACATGAATCCTTTCCAGAGCCATTTGCAAGATATGAACAATCTTCTAAAATAATGGTAGAACTGGCTGGTTTCCAGATTGTACATCTGTTCGTAGATTTAAAAGGAAATAAGTTTTGTAAGACAGCGGAAGCTCAGTTCATATTGTACGGAATTGTATGGAGTATCTTTACAATCACCTGAGAAATAATTCTGATGTAAGGCAAGTCTGCAATCCCTTCCTCATGATTCAGCCCCCCCCCCCTTTTGCCCCCAGGAATAGGAGCTCTCTTTCCACTTGTACCAAATTTAGCTAAAATACCATTGAGGATGAGAGTTCTATTGACAACAGATAGTGTTGAAGAAGAAGATGCTGGACTGACCTTCTACAGGTTCTTTTTTCTTAATAATGGAGACGCACAACCATGAAATCCACTGGGTGATCTTGGGCTCTCAGCCCAGTGGAAGGCAATGGCAAACCTCCTCTGAACAAATCTTGCCATGAACACCCCATGATAGGGTCGCCTTAGGGTCACCATAAACTGGAAACAACTTGAAGGCTCATAACAAATGGTGCTGCTAATGTTTTGTTTCTGTTAACTGCTACACATTTTCACACAATTTCTGCAGATTCTCCATTCTGCATACCAGAACCTTTGAGCTGGATCCTTCTCCTGATGTATAGCCATTTAGGGATTAAACCAACTAGGAGTGGGCAAACTGAGGGCCGTCCAGATGTTGATGGATGGCAGTTCCCATGAGCTGTAGTCAGGATAGTCAATAGTGAGGAATGCATACCCTTCAACTGTCCTGATTCAGCAGGGACAGACCTGATTAATCCCCTGTTGTCCCAGATTTTCAGCTGATTTTAAGATGTCTATGTTTCTCTCATTGCTACCATTCCCTCCCCTGCTCAGATGACTTCCATTGGTGCAAATAGAATTCAGTGTACAAAAATAGTTTGTACTCAATTAATCCAGCAGAAGGAAGAAGCAAGGAGGGGGTACAATCTTGCCCTTTCCAGTAGGCTCAGCCAAAAGCGAACTGCAGCACCTTCTTCTAGCTTGCCTGTTCTTCCTCATAACAGTGAGCCCTTGGTATCTGCTGGGCTTTGGCATAGTAAAATCATGTCCCTTATATACGATGGCAAAATTAGGGTTTGCGTTTTGGAATTTATATTTTGTTTTAATATTTTCAAGCCGTGGATGAAGAATCTGTGAATATGGAGGGCCAACTGTAATAACTTTTGCCAGTTTGACTGCACTCTGATACTGCTTGGCCCTGCAGTTCCTGGTTTTCATCTGTCAAATGTTGTAGACTATGGGAATGCTGAGAATTATAGTCCAACAAAATCTAAATGACTGCATTCTGCCCTCCTCTGAAACTTGGACATTTCAAAAGGAGATGAAACGTGGGATGACAAAGGATTAATCTCCCCGACAAACTGAAACAGTTGGGATGGTATGTCATTCCAGTGGATGTCCTATGTGCTCCTTAATATGATCCAGGGGACGTATGAAAGGATGGGAGTATTAAATACCAGAGGTTTTTTTTTTTAATGCCCTCTTTCTCTCATTTTCTTTGTATGTTAGCAGAGCCTATCGTCACTTTCCTCCTGTCCATGCTTTGGGTCAAGCAAGACCTTGGTGGGATTTTTTTTTCAAATGGAAACCGATGTTGACTTTTTAAAATTAAAATATTTTACCTAAAGCATATTTGTGCCTCTTTTTAAAAATTCTATGGCTTTTTAGCAAGTTGGCATTTTGTAAAGTGCACATTGTATTAAGTATGGTTTATCTCTCCAAAATGCCCCATAGACTTTGCAAATGTGTGAATTCTCAAGGCAAGCCTTTTATTCTCTCAAGGAGATTTGATTGGTATGAACAGGCTGGTTTCAATGAGACTGTCAAATCCATGAAAATTGTTTATCATCGCTCTGCTAAGCACTAGCATATGATGTGCAGAAGGGCCTCTTTTTAATGTATGAGCCTGGTGCTTTGCAGTTCCTAATTGTATGAATGGCATCTTGTTTTGCTTGATCTTTATCCAGGCCTCAGGGCATGGATGGGCAAAGTGAAGTCTACATGTAGCATCTGGACCGCACTTTTATGGTCTCTGAAGCTGCTTTCTAGTCTTTCAATGACCCAAATGTCTTAGAGTTTTATTAAAAAAAGAAATTAACATGATTTTGGGGAAAGTGTTTGTCCCCAACCCTGGCAGGTCTCCCCCACTCCATCAATAAAAATATATAATACTTCCAAATACTTCCAAGCACATCAGAACCCTGTACTGCCCCAAGACTTCCATTTTCTACTGCAGTCCCTCTCAAAATGGCAACACGAAGTTATACAATGTCACTTCCTCCCTCCATTTTGAGAGAGTCTACAGAGCCTCCAAAGTGGAGCTAGGCGCTACATTTGGTGTGTGAGCCTTACTTTGCCCACCCTGGTATAAGGTATAGTCTGTGGTCCTATGTATTACAGAGTATAACTTTGTGCTCATGGAATTATACAGCAGTTGCACAACACTGTCTTGTTATTGAATTGTGATGTTTCACAATCTCTGCATATGCCATGCACCTTTGCACATGCAATGCACAATGGGACCATATGAGCAACTCTGCATCTGCAACCTTGAACTGGATGCAAATGTGCATTGGACAAAAATATCCAACTGCTTCTTTCAGAAAACTTATTGATGTGTCCAACAGGATTCCAGTAATAAAATTCAGCTCCTGATCTTTGCATCACAAGAAGCTTCTGGGTAACAGAACTGAAAAATACCTTTTCCTGAGCATCTTTTGACTGAGAATATACTATAGCACATTTAGGCTACAGTTCATCTGGTCCTGTGGCACAGAGCCAGCTTGCATCCTTCCCCGCTGCCCAGTGGAATTGCTCAAGATAACAACTCTATTTTTGCTCTTTACATACCTCATACCAATTTTAGCTGCAAAGTGACTCAATGAAATAAGGACAGAATATTCTTGCTCAGCTGGCTCTGTGCTCTCCTATTTAATCATGAAGAATAATGAATCAGAGACAATTGTAGTGGTAAAACCCAAATGTAGATATTTGCTGTCCGTACTAATGAGAGAAAAATATAGTAGACCATTGGCCTAAAGGTTCCAGCTGCAATTCCTTTGTAACTTAAGAGTGCATTAAAATGGCTTCATTCAGCAAGATAAGTTAATTTTTTATGACCTTTAACTGTTGAGCCCAGAACATGGGGACATCTTCTACTTAAGACTGAATTTTAAAAAATCCTTTTAGCTCACCATTGCCAAGCCTTTCTGTTTGGAAAGAAGCATCCAAAATCTATAAAGAAATTTGGTTTGTGACAATTATTGTCAGAGTAACGATTAGCTAACATGGCACTTTTAGTTTTTAGGGAGTCTGTTTCGACAATACTAATCTAATAATGGTTTGCTTCTCCTTAAAGCAAAAGTTACTTATGTTGTGCATCACTGTTAGCCTCTATTGACCACATTTGCAGATTCTGTAAGGAGAAATCAGATTGTTGCTGATGTCATCTCCTTGCATGGTAAACTGTTGCTGTATCTTGATGGGAAATGCCATGGCTATATCATAACATGTGAAACAGTAAGTCCCTAGTTGTATCAATATATAGAAATACCAGAATAGGGTAGTAAATTTATGTTAGAAGTAAACTGTAGGATATTGATGCAGAATAACATATATGTCTAGATGTTGACCTGGGGTTTGTCTCCATTGGCCAGAATACCATGGGCAGTCCCTGGTGTATTTTGATCCCAAATTCCCCCTGAATTCCCCCTATTACCTATGCTCTCTCCACAGTGACAATAGATGAGTGCCTTCTCACATTAAAATCATAGAATCATAGAGTTGGAAGAGCCCACAAGGGCCATCCAGTCTAACCCCATTCTGCCGTGCAGGAAATCACAATCAAAGAATCCTCGACAGATGACCATCCAGCCTCTGCTTAAAGACCTCCAAAGAAGGAGACTCCACTGTTGAACAGCCCTTACTGTCAGGAAGTTTCTCCTAATGTTGAGGTGGAATCTCTTTTCCTGCAGTTTGCATCAATGGTTATGTGTCTTGTTCTCTGGAGCAGGAGAAAACATGATCTCTATTTGTTGCCCAGCACTGTTGCTGAGGGCCCAGTGAGGTGCCCAGCCACAGTATCAATACAGGGTGTTCTGACCACAGAGAAATTCATGCCCACAGTGGTGGTGCTGGGTGGTTCACAGGAGCCTCATGGGAAGGCAGCTGCCCATCATTGCTGTGGAGGGAGCCAGAAATGCAGAGCAAAAGATGAGGTATTTAAATTCAGGTTGGGGAGGTGGGGAGGGCCAGTTTGGCCCTGCATCATGCAAACAAGACACAAGGATCCCATGGGGAATATGGAATACTGTATATAATTGACTATAAGTTGACTTCATGTATATGTCAAGGGCAGATTATGGATTTTGATATAACCCATGGATATGTCATGAGTAAAACATAGGGGCATATAACAAAGGATGTAAAGGATAAAGGAAAGGAAAAGAAAATTATCCCAAAGCATGCCACTATTTTCCCACCCAGATATTCAAAAAGACTAGAAGTGGCATTGGAGTAGAAGTGGTTGATGTTTCTTTTAGGTTCTCCCAGGATGGATTACGCTCTTGCCTTTCGCCACTCTATTCAGAGAAGGTGATGGTTCCTATTTTGATAAAAGTTAAGGTACAGTACTTACATTGACCCAGGTTTTTGAGGTTGATTTGTTGACTAAAATTTCTAGACTTATACATGTATATACACTATATAAACCATGTAGTCAAGCCCATAGGCACACACACACACACACACACTATTTCCTGGCTGTCTGAAAGCCAGCATTCACCTATACAATCCTGCTCTGGCTTTGAGATTCTCAGGGAAGATCTTTCTCTCTATCTTGTCACATTTGGTGGAGACAGATAAAAAGCTTTCTCAATAATTACTCTCAGGTACTGGAATTTCCTTGCAAGGGAAGCTAGGCTAGCTCCTTCTCTATTGTCCTTCCACCAAGAAGACCTTTTGATTCAAATGAACTTTTGACAACTAAACAAGGTTGTTATGAAAGAGTTTTTTTTAACCAGGTGGGAGCTTCACTTAGAAAACACCAGTGTTCTTGTAAATTGCTTTTAATTCGATTTTTATTTTGCTATCATAAACTGTTTAGCTGTGTTTTAATATTGTAATTTTCAGTGTTGTTATCAGTATCCTTTAACTGGTTTTTTTTGGAGGGGAGCTTCCATGAGTCCCAGTGATGAAAAGTTAGACATTCCAGCTCCATGAGACTGATACCTGGTAAATTACAGGGGGGGGGGGGGAGTTACAATTGTGGCAATAGTATCAAATTTGTGACACAGGGGAGGTCTAGAATGGCCAGAATACTCCAGGCTGCTCCAAGAGTATTCAGGAGGCAACAGTTGCCCTAAATTCTGTTACCTCCATACTTTGCAATGATGTTGAGTGTCTGTTTACATCTGTGTCCCATAGTGCAGCATGCTGCCACTGCCGCTGGTGCAAAAACAAGGCATCCTTTGTTGTGACCTCAGAGGGAGCAACTCGCACCAGCAAGTGTGAGCGCAGTAGAATGTGTGTGTAGACAGTCACCTGGCATTGCTCTGCCGTGCTCCAGATTTCCCTGGAAAATCCAGTGTGAAAGGTACAGTTTTAAAATTTGATTTAAGGGAGGGATGATTCAGTGTGGAACCAGCCTTCCCACATGATGACAGTCCACATGTGAATTGGGGCTTTCACCCTACCTTGTGTGGATAGGGCAACATGTCGGTAGGGGAAAACCAGTGTAAATGGCCTGTGTGGGCATGCCCTAAGTAGCATCATGAATACAAAACAGTTATGGTTAAGAGTGCCACACTGGCTCATCCTTGATATAACACAATGAAAACAAGTCACAGTTATGAAAGCTTCTCATTGTACTTTCCCCTCAAGTTGGAGAATTCAGTTCCTTGATACTTCTGCAAAAAGAGGAGTACCTTTTTTTAAAAAGATGGGTGAATTTGCTTGTGTGAAACTTCACCCATCAGAGGAAGAGAGTCTTGCTGCTTGTTTAGGTAAGAATATTTGTGAAATGTTTATGTTCAAAGATGCCTGAACATAAATGTATGTTAAAAAAAAAAGTCAGTGATTGAGGCTTCTTGGTGTAGGTCTTGTTGTATCCTTAAAGTTAAATGGAAATGTAGAGCTGTGTTCACTTTAAAATGATTATTCTTAAAGAAATCCTTCTTGTGTGGAGTTACTGCACAGTACAAAATGGTTATTGATCATATAAATGATTGAATGGAGTGACTGTGAAGGGACACCTTCTGTAAATTTCCTTTGATCCTTCCAGATGCCACTGCCACTCAGCTGGAGGAAATAAGTTGAGTGTAATGATTTCAGACTGGTGGTATTGTTGACCATATCAATGATAAAAAACGCTATCCGTGTTCCCTTAGCAGACTTAACTGTAGTGCCACCACAAAAGATCTCAAGGTTGTTATTTACTGGAAATAAAAGAACAAGGCAGAAATCGATTCCTATGACTCAAGATTTATGTCTCCATTGACTACTATATACATCCCTATTTGTTCTAACTTCATAGAAAGATGGTTAATACATAAGGAAAAACAGTTTTTGCTTTTACTTTATTTTTGTATTGTTATTTTGGGCATTCCTTGGAGACATTCTGGAAATCAATACTTGGATGTGCGTGTACATGGGCTTAGGTACTAGGTCAGTGACAGCAGTTTTTGCGTATGCACCTGGCACAGTAGCCCATGTATTTTAAAAGATTGCATGGTATGTATTTGTTTTGTTTGTTAGCCAAGTGTATGTCTTGCCTCTCACTCTTACAGTTCCTCAAGGCAGGTAACAATGGCACAAATGGTGTTAGTACATAAGTACAGTTAAAAGCAGTCAAGAAATCCATCACAACAGCCCCCATCCATGTCCATCAAAAGCCAAAGAAAAACAGTGTCTCTTGAAATTTCCAAAAAAATAGCTGACAAGGGAAACTGAAGAATGGGTAAAAAGACAAAGTCTGAGACAAGTTGACATGACCAAAATGCTCTCCTTATCTTTATCACCTACCCTGAGACAGTCTTGACCAAATGACAGTCCAATGAAAAGCATCTTTTTTAGCACACACCTCCATTTGTTCTACCTGTGTATGCCTGATTTTTTTTTAAATTGCATTTGAAGTCCACTTCACAACCATGATGCTTGATACACATGCATGGCTTGTTGCTGTATACCAGGCTGTAAATTTCCTGCAGATCACCA
This sequence comes from Sceloporus undulatus, assembly GCF_019175285.1. Classification (NCBI taxonomy): domain Eukaryota; kingdom Metazoa; phylum Chordata; class Lepidosauria; order Squamata; family Phrynosomatidae; genus Sceloporus; species Sceloporus undulatus. Next base: position 179,790,665 of record NC_056526.1, on the reverse strand, counting down.
TCACCACCTCAACCAATGCTGCTATAGGTTTTTGTTATTATTTGCTATCGTGCCAACTTTGATTATGGTGACCCGATGAATGGGAGCACAGACAGCATGGCGTAGTTGTTTGAGCATTGGATTATGACTATGGAGACCAGGGTTGGACTTTCCATTTGGCCATGTAAACCTGCTGGGTGACCTTGAGCAAGTCACATCCTCTCAAGAAGGACAAATATAAAGTGCCAAGAAAACCCTGTGATAGGTTTGCCTTAGGGTCACCATAAGCCAGGAATGGCTCGAAGGCACACAACATCAGCAATGAGTGGGAGATCTCCAGGAGCCTTGGTCATCAATAGCCTTGCTGGAGTCCTGAAAACTCAGGACGGTGGTTTTCTTTGTTGTATCAATCTATCTGCAGTGCTTACCAATTGTCTATGGTAGTGCCATTCAAAGTGGTGGTCCCTGGACCAGTGCTGGTCTGTAAGCTATCGGCTACCAGTTTGTGACAAGTATCCAGAAAAGAAACCATTGTAGCCAATGAACAGTTGTACCCAATCCAGAAAAGAAACAGTTGTAGCCCAATATGGCAGCTGTTCTTGCACAGTAGGTGAAACAAAATTACTAGTACCGTAACATCAGATTGTCCAAGAAGCACTAATCTATGAGAAGCCCATAAACAGGATTTAAGAGCAACAGCATGACCATCTTGTTAATAGTCCTAGCAGCTGATAAACAGAGACAGTCTGCTACTGCTACTAGACATAATAGATAGCCGTCATAGCAATCAGCCACTGATAAGCTCATAGATCAGTGCTACAAACTTTACTAGTTAAGGTGAACATACTACAGTGTTTGCTTTAGCTGTGAACACTGCCTATCAAGCCCCTTAAACTAGTAGGATACCATTCAGATTATGAGGGTGGAGAATACTGTTCCACAGTTTCCAAAATCAGAGGGTCAGTATATTTCTGTTTACGTGTGTGTGTGTGTGCGTGTGCAGTGACCTCAGTGATTCTGCTTTCGAGACCTCTCTTTTCTTGCTGCCAATAGCATGTGTGTAAGTGTGTGTCCAGCCATGTCTGGCCCTCAGCCAACATCAGCTCTGGCTTTCAGGGTTGAAGAAGTTGTGCACACAAGACTAAAAGCCTATGGTAGGCACTGCACCAACCCCTGACAGCCCATCTTGTCAGTGGCATGGATCTCTTTCCCCAAAATCTGGTCATTCACTACATCTTAGAAGGTGGGGACATTCTTGATATTACACTACATTATTATACCACTATTATTCCACTTTAACTGCTATGGCTGAGTCCTGTGGAGCCCTAGGATTTTCAGTTTATGGAGGAGCATTTAGAATTCCCAGCCAGAGTGCTCTTAGGCCTCACCAAACTACAAAGCCCAGAAATCCACAGGGGGCAGCCATAGCTGTTAAAGTGGATTAATAGCACTACAACAGTGTGGTGTGATATTGCTCTCTGACCAAGGCCCATTGACATTACAAATTTATAGCACTGTTATTCCACTTTAACAGCCATGGCTCTATTCTATGGAATCCTGGGTTAGCACTTTTGAGAAAGGTATTTAGGATTTTCAGACAGAGAGCTCTAGTGCCTCACCAAACTACAGACCTCAGGATTCCATAGGATGGGAGCATGGCAGTTAAAGTGGGATCATAGTGCCGCAATTCTGTAGTGTCAATGGTCCTTGTAGAGCAGGTATGAGAATCATACTATCCCCTGCATATTGCTGGATTGCACATCCCAGCAGTCCTAGATAGCACAGTCATTGGTGATGAATGCTAGGTATTGCAATCCAACAACATGGTTAAGAGCCAAAAAATTCCAATTTTTGGCCTACAGATTGCTTTTTTTGCAATCTGTTAACTGACAAAAGAATTTTGAATTGATGTAATAATTTTCCTTCTATTCTATTCAATGTTATTCAAGTTATTCTATTTAATTTAGATACATTTCCAATATTATGAATAACTTAGTAGGCATGACATTTTGAGAAATGAAAGGAAGTATAAGATAAGGTACAATAGCAGTTTGACAAAACTGTCATTGACTGTTAAAAGGGAAGGTCATCTTTAATATCTTTCTTTTCATTTTCTTTTACCCAGCAGAACTAAAAGTGGCTCTAATCGCATAATTGCCTCTCCAAACAACAAACTAATAGCCACAACTTTTCATAAAGGAAATGAATGATGTGTTATCATCACATTGTGGCATTTTCTGCCCCAACTTCATATTATTAGTTGCTGTAGGAATAGAATAGAGGGAGCAAAATTCAGCATATAATGATGCCACATCATATATTTCACTTACTACTTAAGGCACGTTTGAGCTGACTATTGGTTGATGTTTACACTGGCAACCCTGCAGTCCATGTCAAGTTTGACCCAGGAAGAAAATTAGCATCAATAGGGGTGTAAACAATATCCTGAACTTGTTGCTATATCAATTAAAATTTACCCAGTCTAGTTGAAGTGATTAATATCTGAATTGCATTCATATAAAGCATGGAGTCCTGATAAAAATGAAATGTCACCACTATTTTGATACCTTTCCTGTTCAATTTCATTTGTTAAATGTATACCTCACCTTTCTCTAAGTACGAGAGGGCATGCTTCTTTAAATGTATTATCAATGCATCAAACTCTCATTCAAATTCCTGGAACTGGTGTCCCAGTCTGAAAGTTCCTGAAAAATACCAGTTAGTCATATGTGTGAGTGTGTGCGTCTGTGTGTGTGTGTGTGTGCATGCGTAGATAGACAGACAGATAGGCTGGTCAGCTACATCATCTAGCACCAAATCAGTTTTTTAAAAATCATACTTAAAAAAACACACTTTATTGCCATGGCTAGGTATACTCCACACTACACACTTCTATGCAAACTATGCAAAAATTACCTCTTATGTTTATGCTCCTTGTTCTTTATTTTCTGCCAATGGCAGCAGCAATTAAATATATGCCTCTTCTAAGGACCAGTAACACTAACTCACTAGCTGATTCGACTTTGCTAAATGATGCCACCTACTGAAGTCAACTGAAGCTAGCTCAAAATAATGGCAATGCTTATCCAGGAAGCACTGCCTTCTCTCTGAAATGGCTTCTGTTGTTCCACAGCTTCATGACTAAGGCATGGAACAGACTGCCCAGAAGAAGTGGCCAAAGGCCGCTCCATCCCCATTAGTTTTATTAAACCAACACAATTTTATAAAGAAAATGTAGGGGGGAAAACCTAGCTAACAAACATTAGACAAAACATAACACACCATGAGCAGACAAAGAAACAAACAAAACACAAAAAGGACATTACACATTTAATTTTCCATTTGCCTATCATTGGTTATAAATATCCATATCCTCTATTACTTAACTCTGTTTCTAATAAAATTGTTTCAAAAATATTTCAACTTCTATTTATAAAGTCATTCTATATTGCTCAGGTATCTGTTTATCATCTAATAATACAATTATCCCCATGTTTCATCTCATATCCCTCACCAAACCCCAATTTTTAAAAAAATAAACAATATTAATTAATAAAGCAAAAGAAGAAACAAACCAAAAACCAAAAAAGGTGAACCAATTACAATCATATTACTCTATTAAACCATATAGTCTTAAAAAACCTATACTACTAATTTCTTCACTAACTTCGAATTTTTACAACCTTTAAACAATATTAATTCATTCTAAAAATAACTTAATAATATATAATGTCTAACCTCTTCTCTTTTAATTATTAAAAACACAGATCTAAAAAGAAGAAAAAAACCAACCCCCTGCAACCCCCCCCCCCAAAACCTAATACTTTATTAAACAATATTTAAAAGACAAAGAATAAAAACCAAACCAAACCCAGCCCAAAGTCCTACTCACAAGGAGTCTTTTATTCATGCAAATCTTTCTGCTCCACCCCATCATGGGCCCATTAACAAAAGCTTGGAAATAATTTGTTAAAAACAGTGTGTTCCCATTAATTTATTAAGATTTTCTGCAGTGAGTATTACATTAATGGCAATTCATTATTTCTGTTGTTAAAGGCCAAAGATGTTAAATGCTTGAGTAATGAGAAACATTTTGCATTTATTTGTTTTCTTACTTTTGGAGGAAGTAGTTAATGAGAATTGGCCCTTTAGGGCCATATTTAGTCATTTTTATTTATTTTAAAATTTAAAATTAAAGCATTAATAACATGTTGAGAATGATTAATGTAATGAATTAGTTTGATACCATTTACAGTTTCACATTAATGAGTTGTTTTTAATGATTTCACACTAATGTGGAATTCAGAAGCATAGCCTCTGGAATATCAGTATGCAAAGGGATCTTGTAGCACCTTTGTTAGTCCCCAAAGTGCTATAAGATCCCTATGTATATCCACATTAATCTGTTAGTAGAACCAAATTTTGCCACTGAGCTAACCTGTGCCTTTAGACACCAGTATTTTCTGGGTCTGGAAGATGGCTCAGACTCCTCCTTTCACTCCATATCATAGTTCCTTATTTCTCAGTTGTGGCAAAGATGTTGGTTTTGGGAAAACACACAGCTATCTCCCTAGAAGATCCTGAATCTTCTGAGATGGTCTATAGTACTGCTACTGAAAATGGAGGTTCATGAACTGAAACCAGTTCATGTGCCATCAGCTTCCAGTCCTTGGGGAATTTGGAGAAAAGAAAGAAACAATTGTAGCTAGTGGCTGGAATATGGTACTGATATCTGGCACACTGGGAAAAATACAGTGTGCCCTTGCTTTATGCAGGGGATCCGTTCCAGACCCCTCTGTGTAAGGCA
>NC_056526.1:179777827-179784036 GCF_019175285.1 Sceloporus undulatus | reverse complement strand
TAGATTGGCATCTGCCACTGTGCCAGAAGCCAATCCGAGCTTTTCTCCTGGTAAGCCAACCACAGCGAAGTTCTCTCAGTCTCTCTCTGCTATGGCAGGAAACTTATCGTAGCCACAACATTACCTGTGCCCTTTGCTCTTGTGCTGTTTCAGCAACTTCCTGCCTGTGTTATTTGCTTTTCCCCCATGACTAAGCCATATGCAATTACATTCCACAAATGCAGCTCTTCATGCGATATTTACCCAATGCACATTCTCACACTTAACTAGCCGAGGTAGCATAGTGGGATACAGCAATATGGTGGCCAGTACAGGGTCAAAACACATCTCATTCAGCCTTACCATCTCATTTGTAATATGGAGGTGGTGTATTGCCAGTCTCATGTGTAGTATTACCATTTCAGCCCTTCAGTAAAGAAGAAGGGCACAGTCCCACCGAAGTTAATACTCTGAGTTCTCATTGATTGAGTTAAGCAGGCACATAGTATCTCCCACTAAAATCATAGGCGGATCTCAAGTTCTTTCTATTTGACTAGAATGGATGAGCAACATGGAGTTGGGGTAGCCAAATGGGCCCTTCACTGGGGCTCTGTTTCCTTTTCCACACCACCAAGTTTGGTGATGCACCCTCTGTTAACAAACAAACTGAACAAAATTATTTCTCTTTAAAACATGGCATGCAGGAAGTGTACTCCTTGTTTTTAAGCTGATTCTGCTTAAAAAATAATGGTTAAAGCCATATCCCCTTTCAACTCCCTTACTGGAGAGGAGCTGAAAATGGCCAATTCAATTCTTGGAGATGTGATTGATCATTTTGCCCCATTTAGGGTGTGGCACCGAGGGTGCGGCACTGTTTAAGGCTTATGGAAGGATTCTTTTTTCCGTTTCCAAACTGGAAGTAATAAAAGGCTATAACAAGTCGGAAGAAATATTTCATTGTGTTTCAGAGTGGGACTGAGTGATTGCATGGGAACATGAGGTCCGTTTTTCTATCTCTGATCCTCCTGTGCAGTACACCTTCTGATGGACCCCAGAAATGCTTGCTTCCTTTTGTCCAAACCCAGTCTAATGGCAACCAGAACACTGCAGAATACAGTATACTGCAAAAACACAGATTACTGTGACACTGGTTTGGCTGGACAGGACCAGACAAATTTGGACAGTGGGAGGTGTGGGGTGTAGGAGGGCCATGTCACACATTTTTATCACATGTTTTGTGTATTTTGGGAAGGGTTGGCACAATTGTGGGGTGGAAATTGCCCAAAGACTGTGATAAAAATTGAAAGGGTATCTTGGAAGACAAGAGGGTTCGGTGACTACAAACTGACCTCTGAGGGCCACATGTAGCTCATGGACCACTCTTTTTTCATTCCTTCCCTAAAGGGTACAGTTGGACATTTTCATCCCTAAAAGGTGTCAAGGATATAAAGAATATGGTGGTCCAGTTCATAAAAGCTGAAAAATTAATCAGGAAATAAAGCACAAGGAATGCTCTCACAGTTTTAACACAGGTTAAATAAATAAGAAAGAATCAGTCCATGGAAATTGCACGATATAAGCCATGCCATGCATGCTTGTGGTATAATCCTACTGTGCACATGTGGCATAGTCTATGATGTTGATTCTCTGAAGTACTGTTAAAAATAACAAACTTTGTGTTCAGAATTCAGAAGAGGTTCTGGATCACATTCTAGAAGGGTCACTGAGATCCAAACAAAATGGATCCATTCTGCAAAATTAGCTTTGTAGAAGCTGGGAGCCAAAAATTGCATCTCTACTGTGTCCAGTCCACCCACATCACTCCTATCCTGTTCTTGTTCTAGCCTGGCACAAAAAAAGGAGAAAAAACAAGTATAGACTTCCCTAAGCTTTCATAAAAAAGCTTCTCCTGTCAAATGATACGCTTAAAGATAGACTAAGAAGAACAGATTCAAAGAAAAGGATTTAAATGCTGCATAATGTTGAGATGGATGATGAAACTGTTAATTAATATAATTGAAAGCCCAGTTTAATTGTATTACCTTCCATTAGCTTCCACTTTATTTTCCTTTCTCTTTCTCATCGAAGGCCCTCCTGTGTCTCTAATGCCCTCTGGGCTTCCCATCCCATGCTTATTCAAAGGGAGATTGCAATTTACAAACTGCACCTTTCATCAATCTCCTATTAATTAGCTAAATGCCGCATCTTATTATGCATTCTGGCATTCTGTTGATGCTGTTCTCTAATGCAAGTGGACCTCATGATCTGCCTGGGAGCTTCTTCTAGGCTAGTCATTGGTATTCTAGGATAAGCCAGCTTACTGTAATTTGAAATTGGTCTGCCGTCCCATTAGGAATCGGCCCAATCAATACCGAGTGAATTAGAGTTTCAGTGATCTGATTAACTCCCCATTATTTTCTGCACTGGCTGATTTAGAATGCATGATGAGACAATATTCCCGTTTCTTCCCTTTCTCCCTAGATTCAAATAGGATGTGGGCATCCGGGGAAGTGGTGGCTGTACGTATTTGATTAGGCTAGGCTGTAGTAAAGCCAAACAGCAGACGCATCTGCTTTCTCATGATAGCTTAAGGGAACACACCGTGCAGAGCACATGGTAAGCAACTAGTTAGTGTCAGCAAATCTGATGAAATTTATTAGTGCAATCCTCCATAGAATTACACCAAACTCTCAGATTTTTAACCCAGGGATGACCCCTCATGATGTTGCAGGGAGTGGTGGAGCCTGGAGATGTTGTAACTAGGGTGATGTTACAAGGAGCAGCCGCCACTGAATCTATTAAGCAGGATATATATTAAGTATTGCTGTTGTTGTTGTTGTTGTTGTTGTTGTGTGCCTTCAAGTCATTTCCGATTTATGGCGACCCTAAGGCAAACCTGTTATGGAGTTTTCTTGGCAAGATTTGCTCAGAGGAGGTTTGTCATTGCCTACCCCTGAGGCTGAGAGCATGTGACTTTCCCAGTGGATTTCATGGCCAAGAAGGGAATTGAACCCTGATATCCAGAGTCATAGTCCAATATCCTAACCACTATGCCATGCTGGCTCCAATCATCACAATAGCTGGAGGGGGGAGGAGGAGATTTCCTCAGAATATTTTGTCATCAGGTAGTTCTGATACAGGGGAAAGTATTTGCACTACACGGTTATAGTACTATTATTCCACTTTGATTACAAATTTATAAATAAATAAATAAATAAGGAAGGAAGGCACTTCTTTTGATCCCATTGGATTCACAGGTACGTCTAGTGAGAATGCAGGAGAGGACTTTCTCTGGGGCTGTGACTCTAGAACTCCCTTCCTAGGGAAAGAAAGCTGGCTCCCTTTCTGCTATCTTTTCATTGGTATGTGAAAAGCTTTTTAGTCCAGTAGACTTTGGAAAATTGATTTTTTTTAACAAGAAAGGGCCTTTTCAATGTGTTGTGCTCATTGTATTCTTTGTTTTTAATTCTGTTGATAGTTTAATACTGTGGATGGATGTTTAAGGAGAAAGTTGCCATTAGCCTTGCTAATGAAAAAGTCCTGGCACTTTCACTCTGTAGCCTTGGGCTCCACTGCTACATTAGATATTCCTCAACATTTTTATGCAGGTCCTGTTTGTAATAACTCCTTCCCCTTCCTCTTCTTCAGGTCTACCTTCTCCTCCCTTCTCCTCATTGATCTCAGTGTCACAACTCCACAATAACTAATTTGAAAAATGCACTTTGAAATCCTTGCTGGCTGCATTTTCAATATACATGTGTTTGCACACTAAGCTTCTAAGATCCGTTAATTGCCAGAAATGAAAATGCTAATAAATTTATGTCAAGCATAAAAGTGCAGCAATGATAAGAATGTATCTTTCTCCTTGAAAGAGTGTACATGTATAATCCCCAAACAATACTAAGACACTTTCATTAGGAAAGGTAGGAATTGAATTATTGGGATGATGAATTTTACTCAAGACGACAAGATTTATTTCTTTAATGCCTTATTATTATTTCTGAGAAACCCATCTAGAACTCTATTAATTAAAACTCAGCCCGACACTTTGGCTCCATAAGATTTTGAAATTAGAGAGATTTTATCTCATTAGTGCATTTATTGCAGTGTTTGGCCTTTTAATTAAGCATTAACTCCCTCCAAGGTGAGCTTTGTCATCCCATAATGCATCTGGTCTTCCACTATGTGCCCAAATGCACATTATGAACTGACAGCCCATTTCAAGAACGGCTGCATGTGTTTGGATATATTTAAATATCTGGCTCCATATTTACTTGGGAGGAAATTCTACTGACATTTTGATATGGAAATTTTAAATGTCAGGAAGGAAGCAGGGATGGGACCATTTTAATTCAGTCTTCTGAAATTGCAGTGGATATTCTCCTAGTGTCACCCAAGACTTGGCGTAGCACAGGCAAGAAATTTAGCTAAATAAGGTGTTTTGTTTTTTAAAAAAACTAGAATATAGAGAGCATGGATAACATCAGATTGGGTAGCTGGGAAGAGGTCTGCCATGTTCTGCAGCACTTGCATTTGCTGGATGCCCACTGAATACTCTTTTGCTACCCTGGGCAACGCTGTGGACGTTATCACATGGGAGGCAAATGTTGTCCTCCTGTGATTAAATCGTTATTAAATCCTGTTAGTAGCGTGATCAAGGAGAAGATTACCACCACCCCCCATGTGCTTCTCCCATTCTTGTCCTGTCTGTAAAGAGTAATGGAGGTGTAATTTGCTATTAACGAAAATTCCCATGTCATAATCTTCCCCCCAATCACACTTTAACAGCTTTTAATGGTGATTTAATCACGGGAGGAGGGTGCTTGCCTTCTCCGTGTGATAATCTTCTGTGTCTGGTGCATCAGGTAGTTCAGAATGGAGTTCAAGTGCAGGCTGGTCACTAGACTGGGGTGTGGATTGTCACCCTGACCACGGCCTGATCAACATGGAAAGCTAGATGATCACCAAGGACTGTGAGGCATCCAAAGTCACTGTACACAGCAAAGGTCCAGTAATCTTTCCATCTATTGTACTGAATATGGACATGTGCAGTAGGCAGTTGTCTTGGGGGTGCTCTGAATGCTCTCATAGTAATCCTAATATGGATCCACATAGGAATGATGAATGATGATGCAAACTGAGAGTCTGTGTTTCTATAAGCAACATTTTTCCTGCCCCTCTCCCCAAAACAAGTGTCTTCTATAGCTTGGAACTATTTTAGTGTTGGGACAAAGAAGTAGGGCCTGAACAGACAGGCCAAAATAAAGCTGCTTTCTGTCACTTTGGAAGTATGCTGTTTAAATGCTGCATGCATCCTAAGAGGCCAGAAGCTGTACCAAAAGCCATGCTCCAGTCCTAAGGACTAGAGTACAGCTTTGGCATAGCTTCTGGCCTCTTAAAATGCATGTGTCATTTAAACAGCATACCTCTAAAGTGCTGTTTCTGACGTCTTGGAGAAGACAGTTGGGCAGACTGAGGTTGTTCTGTAGGTTTTGGGGTGTCAGATTTTGAGTTTTCCCTTGCTTCTTAGCCAGTATGGTTTAAGTAGATTATGATTCTGGAGCCCAGGGTTCAAATCTATACTCAGCAGTGGAAATCCATTGGGTAACCTCAGGCAAGTCACATTCTCCCAGCCTCTCTCTCAGCCTCAGAGGAAGGCAAAGGTAAAAAAAAAACCCTGCCTCCAAACTAATGTTGCTAAGCAAACTTTGTAATGAGTTCTCTGCAGAGTTGCCATAAGTCAGAAATGCCTACTTGTTCAGTTGCACTCATCTGCCAAATCCACTGCATGCCTCTGAGAAAGTAAGGTCAGATTTATGAAAGCTTATGCTACCAGCTTCTTTCTTTCAGTTAGTTTCAAAGGTGCTACAACCAATTCCCTTTGCATACTGATTTAAAGATAAGCCCCTGTTAGAAATACTAATGTCTGCTATAAATTGTGATTATCTCTTTGGAATATTTGGTGATATAACCAAGTCATTACTTAGTCTGATTGTTTGATTTGTGATGTTACTCATTTCCTGTATAATATATTTCCAAAAATCATGTACTTACTGGATCCAGAGATGGAGGGAGCCCAGTGATACTGATAAGTTTTTATATGCTGCTGTTGATATGATTTAGTTTCCTGGGAGTATAATGCCATCCACGCCAGGTGAGCTAACTTATTATAGTGTGAAGTTCTATTTATTGCCATGCAATGATCCGCTTCCCTATAAGACAAGGGTGGG
>NC_056526.1:179743423-179775692 GCF_019175285.1 Sceloporus undulatus | reverse complement strand
CGGGTTGGAATAGCTCATGGGCCAAATGCAGCCCTTGGGCCATTATAGGGCCCCATAGTCCCACTCATCAGTGTGAAAGATGAGCTTCCTAGAGAGAACAACTCTTTAGGCATTTCGATGTCTTCCAAACATGCTGTATGGTTAACTTCCACTGGAAGCATATATAGAATCATGATGGAGGACTTAGAAAATGCCTAGAGAGAAACACATTTTTGCAGACGTGGGTAAGTGAAACTGCAGTATCCACTCCATGGATATGTGGGTTGCACTGTACTCCTCCTGTCCATACAAGCACTCCAGAATCCTATACTGCAGAGGAAATAGAGGCATTTGGTCTAGCTATGGTTTGTGTGTATGCTTTATGGATGGAAAAAATTTGTTCTGAATAGTGTCACCCATCCATGTCTGTCCAAAAAGAAAACAAAAAAACAAACAAAAACAAAACAAAAAAAAAACAAAAAAACAAGAGGAAGCAACATAAATGCCATAGATTCTGTATATGGGACCATATTTATCTTGTCTTTTTTGGCTGTGAATAAAAGAACACACTTATCTGGCAGGTGGCTGAAACTTAGGGACAAGATCCTATATACTTTTATCATAGTGTAAAATATGCTCACTAGTTACAGTGGATCTGGCATATGTACAACCCATGTACAATGGCACCAGTGCTTGAGCACACTCTTTGTGTAGTAGTTGATTAGCTTCCTACCCACTAATCAAATGTTGAGAAAAATATATGCATTTTTGTGGAATGATTGACGTCCGGAGAACACAACAACCTCTGAGAAGTCACAACCATTTGCATCACAGCTATTTTTTATCTGAGATAGTGCTCCAACAGCTGCTCAGGTGATATTGCTGATATTGCTATAAAAATGCCTTGCTTGAAGGTCTACATCTACGTGACTCTGGTGGGACAAAAAATGTCGCATCTACAGACTTAGTACTTGGATGGGGGACCACCAAGAAATACCATGTGCTGCATGTTAGCTTTCAGAGGAAGGCAACCCCTCTTTGAGTATTCCTTGTCTACGAAAACCCTATGAAATTCAAGAGGACACTATAACTCAACAGGCGACTTAAAGACTCTCTCACACACCTAGATGAGGGTTAAAATTACTTAATTACACCACATTGCCTCTGCTGCCAGCTTCCTTTACTTAGTTTGAGTGCCTCTAAAGATTTAGATTCCAGTCTTGACATTTCATTCAAATGTCTTGTGTTTTATTGAGGGCTGGCAAAAGTCATGAGACATCCCATCAAACATTACTAATGACTCCAGAGTAATTGCAACAGATAGATTAAATATAATGGATTGCAAACACTTGGAAGATAGCTGTTGCTGAAAAGGCAAGACAAGAGGACATTGGTCTCCAAATACATGGTTCCTTGGCTTATTCAGTAACTCTGTGGAGTAAGGCAATTTGTTGAAGGCTATGGAAGTCAAAGCCACACCTTTTCTACCTACAAAACTCTAAGAGGTTATATGACAGTGATGGCAAACATTTTAGGGACCAAGTGCCCAAACTAAAAGGTGTTCCAGCACCGGTTGTTACCTGGTGCTGAGGGTGGGACTTCTGGGGGGGACGAGACTTCTGGAGTGGGACTTCTGCCCTCTGGAGGTGAGACTTTGGCCATCTGGGGGTGGGACTTCTCCCTGGAGACAACTGAAGGCTTGTGCCTGTTCCTTCTTTTCCCACACTCTCCCAGGCCTTCAGCTGCCTTTCCAGAGAGTACTGAGGCCCAGGATGGCCGAGATGATCAGGAACAGGCACATGCATGCTCTGAAAAATGGCTTTGCATGCCATCTCTGGCACACATGCCATAGGTTTGCCACCACAGTTATAGCATGTTCTGCTTGGTGGTGAGAGATGATGTATGTTCTGCTGCCTGAGGCATGAAAAGTGCCACCTGCTCACAATAATCATTATCATTGTAGTTATCATCATGACCATCATTGTTGTTGTTGTCCTGATGTGTCTTCAAGTAAACTCTGGCTTAAGGTTTTCTTGGAAAGATTTATTTATTCAGAGGAGATTTGTCATTGCTTCACTCTTTGGCTGAGGGTGTGTGAATTGCCCAAGGTGACTTGGTGAGTTTCCATGGCTGTGTGGGAAGTCAAACCTTGGTCTCCTGAAGTCCATTCCAGTACTCAAACCACAACATCACTCTGGCTCTCCTATGACCATCATCTCCATCACTAGTACTTATCTGTCTCTGAAAGCAAAACAGAGAACAGCAGAAAGTAAAGCATCCAGTCCTAATCTTCAAATGTCCAGTTCTGAGGGATCTTTCTTCAAAACCAAGAACTGTGGGGATTGTGATCTGGGAAACAGAGCCTGTGTCGCATGCTCTGAGGACCCCTCAGAGTAATGCATTTTGGACCTAGACAGCTTTAGATGGTTGTGCATGTGGTCTTTCTCTGCAGGAAAAAGGCAGGCACATTTCTCAAGAATCCTCCAATATGCTGCACTAGAGAGCTAAGCTGGCAGAGCCAAATGCACATCTTCCCGGACAGAGGACCAAGAGTTATCTTTAAGACCCCAGATCTTGAGACCTACCCCCCTCCCCCAGAGGAATCTCAGATTAAGAGTGTTGCCTTGAAAAGTGTGTGAATAGATCTGGAGCTTATGATTTAAATGGCATAACCTGTGCAGCTGGGGTTGATGACATGCTTGACATCACAAGAGATCTTGCTTAGGCTTCAGATTTTGTCTCTTAAATCTCAGGGTTTGGTGTAGGCCTGACTAGCAACTATTTCTCCTAGCAAAATGAACTCCTCCAAACTGTAGACATTTCCTGACTAGGCACTCTTGAAGTCCTGCCCTTTGTAAGAATGATGGAATTACTGTGCTCAGGAGAATGCAATTTCAATATGCCTGAACTGAGGTCCAGGTATACAGCCCTTACCCTATTCTCTATAAAAAGATTATCAACTCTGAGTATAACATTAAAGAAAGTTCTTTTGCCCTGCTGCAGTCATGAAGAGTCACCTATTTTTTTCCAGCGAATTAGCAGAAAAGGCTTTTTATCATATGAGAAATACAGCACAGTAGTCTGCTAACTGGCCACCTTTTGATCTCCATTGTGGGTGCTCAAGTTTGTAAATTTAATAAAAAAGGAGGGGGATGCTCAAGCATTTTATATTTGTGGCAATAAAGGCTGATTAGATCTTCCTGGTCTCCCCTCCCCAAAGTCTTTTTGGTATCATGAAGGTGAGATAATGGCTTCAGACAAATGGCAAAGTCTAGGAAGTCACAAAGGCCCTTTCAGCTCTGAAGGAGTTTAGGAAATGAAAATTATCAGTGGAGATCTTGTCATGCTACAATACAAGTGCATTTAACTGCCAGCATTATTCTTTTGGTTCTTCTCATAACATGGAATAAATCTGCTTCACAAATAGGTCAAATGTTGCCAGCATGATATACACACTTACAGCCCCGTGTGGTTGTCTCTACATTACATATTTCTTTTCCTTTCAGTCCCAATCACTATGTATGGATGTGAGACCTGGATATTGAAAAAAGCAGATAAAAAGACTATGATTCTGGAGACCAGGGTTCAAATTCCCACTCAGCCATGGAAACCCACTGGGTGACCTTGGGCAAGTCACACACTCTCAGCCTTAGAGGAAGGTGAAATCAACCCCCCTCTGAACAAAGCTTACCAAGAAAACCCCATGGTAGGTTTGCCTTAGGGTTGTCATGAGTCAGAAACAACTTGAAGGCCCACAACAAAAACAAGAAATTTACACTCACCAGCATGCTTACTGGATCTAAATCATAGCCAGCATAGCCAAATATAAAGAATGTTCTGAGTTATAGTACACAAATAGCATATGGAGGGCCACAGAATTCTTAATTCTGTGCAATAACAGCAATAACAACAAAATGAAAATAACAGCAACATATCTTCCAACTCTACGATTCTATGATTCTATGAATTTTGAACAGGCTGGGCCCCTTGTTTGCAAAGCGCTACATTTTCCAGCCTAAAAACAGTTAAATATTAGTTGCTGGTTATTTATGACACCCTGCCTGTTAAACAGTGATGTCTTGGCTACTCTGTGTACAAAGCACAACCATTTCTGTGTGCCTGCTTGTAAACAGTAGAAAGAGAAAATATTTCAAGGAGCTCTATCATATTAACACAAGATAACATAATACAGAGAGAGTCTAAAAGTCATCTGTAAAGGACAGGAACAGGATATTAAAAGCAAGAAAGAAGGGTGAGTGATCCTATTAATCTGTTTGATTCTGATTTGGAAGACATGTGGCTAATGGTTTATTATCGTTTTGGGCATCTTCCAACGAAGAAATGCAATGGCTCTGACCAGTCAGCAGCCAGTGCTCTAATGTTTATCAGGAATGGTAAGAACATAAGGACAATCTTGCTAGATGACACCAAAGATCCATCTAGTCCAGGGCTCTATTTCTACTAGAAATATGTTGACTTCAAAATAAGTCCCACTGTGTTAAGTAGGGCTACTTCCTGATATGTGCATACAGAATGGTAATGTCAGTTTTATTTATTTCACCTTTTACTCTGGACTTTCATTATGCTGCTCTCTTTCTATAGCCTGCCAGTCACCTCAATAATTTTTGACAGAGAGAGATGAGACAACACATAAATAAGTAAAACCAAGGAGTGATGTACCATCTATGAAAGCCATCATACTTTAGTCTGAATCCAACTGTTCATCCCAGCTGCAACAAATCCATTGAAACCCTGGGAACCTGACAACATTTATTTAAATTCCATTGATTCAGTGGGTATAATTTATTGGGATTAATAACTGGATTCAGGCTAGGATTGGGGACAAAGTGTCCTTCATACTGTTGTTGAACTGCAACTCCCAGCATTTGTCACCATTACATCTGCTGGCTATGGCTGCTGGTATTGCACTCCAACAACATCTGGAGGTCTGCATGATTCCCATCTGTGATTTAGGAATCTGGGTTTATTTCTTGAAGCATAGATGGCTCAACTGGTTTCAGAATAAACTTGACTACTCTGAGTATTGTTTGCCTAAGAGAAACCTAAGAAATTAAAGTGATCATCATAAGTCAATGGGTGACTTGAAAGTTCTTTCTCCTACACACAGCCATGGATGGAAAAAATACAGTAATTTATTTCTGGCCTCCCTCCAAAAGAGAGGTTTCCCAATAATTAGGAAACCCATACATAGCACAATTTTTGTCTGTCATTTGTCTATCCTGAAATTGTTTGGAAAACTGTAGTGTGCAGCAATACATGTGGATTCTTTGCATTGATAATCATGTTTTCCCCCCCACCTCAATGTTTTTTCCCACCACAACTTTCTTTTGTGCAAAACTCCCCCCCACCAACATTTCCAAATTTGCATGCATGTGCATGTGTGTGCATTTGCAAGGGTGCTCTTTTCTCCATACTAATAGCAATCTTGTACACAGCCTCCCAGAGGGCTGTTTTGTATGCATATGTCAGATTGTTTTTGTGCAATATTATTTTTGAATATTTTTGTGTGTGCAAGATTGACGTTGCAAAGTGTCTGACAACCTAGGACATTATCACATCCAGCTTTTAAACTATGAATATAGATGCAAAATAGTGCCTTGGCGATACTTATCACATGACATCACCTCTGACTTGTAGCTGCTGTGTATGCCAAGTGTGGTTAGGGTATCCTTTTTCATTGATGGGGGGAACCCATCAATAGCTCCCAATTGCACAGCAGTCCCAGTACTCCTTGTGTATGAAAAGTCACTGCCATGACAGTTGCACTATTGGCAGTTATGCACTGATATAGTGTCCTCCTCTCCCCTTGTTTCCCTCCCACCCTTGCAATTCCCAAGCAGCCTGATTCCTTTTATTATTGTTTTTATTTCTTTTCTTTTTTAAAACTTAAATCAAACTAGTAGAACTGCAGAAATGCATTTTAAAGTAAAATAGAATAAAATAAAATAAATGAAAGGCATGCTGGTTCATGCATAGGTTTAAGGGGGAGAGTGGAAGACAGCGTGGGGGTAGAAACAAGCCCAGTCATGCAATTGCAAAGATGTACAATAATGGCTGTTCTCAAACTGGTAAATTTGAATTTTTATTAATTAGTGCAATTGTGGTGAGAATGTGGCTTGTGTGATAATGCCCCAGTAATCTCAAATGGAAGTCAGACACTGAGATGGGAAAGATAATTAAAGTGAATCTATACACAAATTTAAAACTAAACCAGCAGCCTCCAAAAGGAAAATAGGGAGAAAAAGCCATGAAAATGCCGTGTCTTTTGTATCTAAATAAAATAAGTCATGCCATTGGTATTACTGTCTATATTTCTCCCTTTTGACCAAGTTTTCTCACCTCCAGTTCCCTTTAGATTACATTACTTTCTAACCTCATAAATCCTTTGCCATGGGCCATCCTCAACCTGCCACCTCCATTCTTAGAAAACTAAACAAATACAGCTGCAGAGGGGTATATATACACCAAACCTTCCCTTCCCACTCATTGACAGTATGAAAAGATTAGCTCCTTTTAGACAACGGCTATAAATAATCGAGTGAGGAATATTCAAAACATCTTTTTTCAAAAAAGCAGGTTTGTGGGGAGGAAACCTGTCTCTATGACAAATATTCCTAGCAAAGTTTGTGCAGAGAGAAAGATCAAAAGTTATGATTAGGGCTATAAATTGGATGTCTTCTTATTTATATGCAGGCAAATGTCCTTAATTTATTAATCTCATCTGCATACTAAATTAACACCCTTGTTGCCACAAAGAACTCCTAATTATTAGAAGCTTCCCCCTCCCCACCAGAACTGTTACTGCCAGGAAAAAAATGCCCAAAATCACACATGAGGAGTGCTTGTGTACTTCTGATTTGCACCTTTAATGTGTAAGATCCATAAAGAAAGTTTTAAAGGAAACACCCCTCGCCCCTGCTATTCTTTCCATTTCTTCTCCAGTTAATTGTCCTATTAATTTCCAGGGGACTTGTTGCTGTTCTTTGCAAATGTTAACATTCAGGGTCTGTTGTAAGACCAGATACAGTAAAGGTAAAGGTTTCCCCTTTTACGAGGTTGTCATATCATATCTGACTGTAGAGGGTGGTGCTCATCTCCATTACTAAACAGGCAGCATTGTCAGATGACTCTATGATCATATGGCCAGCATGACTTTACAGAATGCTGTTACCGTCCCACCAAAGTGGCATGTATTTTATCTACTTGTATTTGCATGCTTTTGAACTGCTAGGTTGGCAGAAGCTGGGACTAGTGACAGGAGCTCACCCCATCATGCGGCGGGTCTCTGAATGCTGCCCTACCAATCTTGCAGCCTTCAGAGTCAGCATCTTAACTGCTGAGCCACTGCATTCAGATACAAGAGCATGAGGCAAAACACATGAAGTCAAATTCTGGGGGAATGAAGCAATCAGGGGTTGTAGGGAATGATAGGAGTTGTCGTCCATCATCTCTGGATGAGACCAATTTGGGGAAGGCTAGACAGACTCAGCCAAACAGGCATTTGGCATCCTTGAGTTTAGACCTTAAGAGCCAATGTGGTATAATGGTTTGAGAGTTGAACTATGATTCTGGAGAAGAGGGTTCAAATCACTGCTCAGCCATGGGAACCCACTGGGTGACTTTGGATAAGTCATATTCTCTGAGCCTCAGAGGAAGACAAAGGCAAATTTTGTCAAGAAAATCTTGTCAAAACCCCCCACAGTGATTGGTTTGCCTTAGAATCATCATAGGTTGTAAACTTATGTGACTTGCCTAAGATAACCCAGAGATTTTCTGTAGCCAAGTGGGGATTTGAACTCTAGTCTAATGCTTAAATCACTAGTGTGTGTAGCCTGGATAAAATCAGTTTGACCTGAAGGCTTTAATAAAAGGCAAAGTTCTAAACTGGTGCTGAAATGAATCCAGTGTTGGTGCCTGTTTTGTCTCAGAACAAGACCAGACCCTCAGAGAGGGAGTGCAAGAAGATATGGAGCCTGAAAGAAACACAGGGACAAGCATGGCTCACCAACAAGAAGGCTGAAGCAGTGGAGTGAATTCAATCCATATCATACATAGTCCAGCAATAAATCCAGACAACAGTCCAGAGTGTAGTCAATAAACAAAGCAAGATCTAAGGCTATCAGGCAGCATGAACAGGAACATGAGGCATGACTGTTGCTTCTACCATGAAGGTCAGTTGTCAGCAACAACTTTCTGAAGGAGGTGTCAGGCTATTTATGTTCTGTCAGCCTCCTGCAGGTCCAGTTTGATTTTAGATGTAAACGCTCAAAGTGTTTCCACCTCTCCTTCTCTCAATGATACTCTTCTAGGACTGGTACTGCCAGTTCTGTGTCTCCATCTGTGTCTGTGTCCATAACAGAAAGCTGTGGCTGCAGGCAAGTTTAATTCCCTGTCTCAGGCACTGGAAAGTCTCCCTGTCTCTCTGTCTAAACACTCACTGTGTCAGAGTCTGCACTGGGGTCCTGGAGATCAGGCATGTCAGTGCCATTTGGGACAAGGGAATTCTACAGTGTCTCCCCACACTCCATAAATTGGAGAACAATATTGTGATATTTTTGCCACCGTGGCTGTTCTGGGTCCAGAAAAGGCCCTTCTTAACACTTGGGAACTAAACTAGACTGACTTCCAGTTTACTTCTGATTTTTTAAAAAAGGCCTCTCTTGGGCCTAATGCAGTCCATGGTGGGATGTGTGAGAGGTTCAACAGTATTCTAATATAGCCCCAAGCTCATGGCAGTTGCCTATCCCTGTTCTGTGATAGATGGATGCTTTCACATACAGAATGTAATGGTTAATCTTATCTTGCCTTTTTCTTCCATCGCTGTCAACAGCTGTTGTTTCTGAGGTGCCTCAGTAGCAGCCTGCAATTAAAAAATCACTCCAGCTGGAACAGATGAGAAACATCATGGATTATGATTCCCCTTCCCTTGTTGCTTGGATTTAAAACATGCTTTTTTCCTTGTTTTCCTTTAATCACCCTTTGGAGAGAATGTTGCTGCAGTCGTCTCTCTGTCATGATGTCCATCTGAGAAACAGTTATCATGGCCTTCTGAAGCCAAAGGAAAAAGCCGCTACAAACGCAGGCTGCAGATGTTCAGGGCCGCAACTTGGGGGAAGCAATGGCAATTAATGAACATATGTTCAATAATAAATCCATACAGTAGTGCCGGCTCATATTAATCACAAGATTAAAAATAATAGCACATCCCTCACAAGTAACAAGCTGAAAGGCACCAATTGCATTGAGCTGGCTTACTTAATGTAACTCAAGCTTTATGTTTGTCAGCATTCCATCAGTGGCACAGGATCTGGAATGGTAGAGGATTTATGATGCCGTTTGTGACAGTGGACTCTGATCAAAACAGATAAAAGGGGCAAGATAAAACATCAACATCTGGAAAGACATATGTCACTTCTGTGAAGCAGAATGAAGTTCACTGTGAATATCTGAGAGGGAAGAATAAAATAAAGCTCTAACTTTTGCCAGGGACTGAATTATGCCAAGGCTAGGTGAAATCTTTTCATAGGTTTGCTTGGATATGCATGCATGTGTGCCAGGTGTGTGTGTTAGTAGCCAAGAGACATACATGGGATGGAAAAATTACTCTTTGGATTACAATGAGAATGATAGCAAAATGTAACATGTTAAATGTGCATTGCTACAAGCCACAGTATTCTCTTTGTAAAAAACTCAGATTGACCAACAGCCATGCTTATTGGGGATTGTGGGAGTTGTGGTCATAAAAACTATATTTTGTAGGCGTGAAAAAGGGCAATAAAACTTCTAAAAGTTGGGTAAAAGAGGTGATGTGGGCACTGCAGGTTCTCATATCACATACGTATGTTGCTTGGAAGAAGGAAACCTATCAAACTGAATCCCTTCTTCTCATGGACAGCATGTTTATGAGGTTGAACAAGGTAATCAATCCAGTTGTTAACCTGCTAACTGTTCCTCCTGCACTCCCTGACTGTCCCCCT
Organism: Sceloporus undulatus; assembly: GCF_019175285.1. NCBI lineage: Eukaryota > Metazoa > Chordata > Lepidosauria > Squamata > Phrynosomatidae > Sceloporus > Sceloporus undulatus. The sequence continues at coordinate 179,765,715 of NC_056526.1, read as the reverse complement.
CCATTTGAGGACTGAGCTGTGCATGGCTCATAACCCATCTAGGGTTGCCAAAGTAAAAACTAGAGAGGTCTCCTGCATCTTTAACAGTTGTACAGAAGAGGGAATTTCTGTAGGTGTTGCTTGTTATGCTATATTTCCCTCTTCTCCAAATCCATTGAGAATCAGCATGAAAGAACTGGACTTTCCCATTCTTTGCAAAGTGTGGAAGAAGTCTGCATCAGGTACAGGAGGCCTCCGATTTGGGCATGGAGATATGCAATAAAACCAGTGCTTAAGAGGTTTCAGCACATGCCTAGGTTGGGACGGAAGGATGGGAAAAGGCAGTGTGATAAACTTCTGTGTTTTTAAATTGAGAAACTATTTAATATATTTTAATCTTTTAAAACTTTTGTAATTGTTGTTTTAAAAGTTGATTTTATTGTAAGCCACCCTGAGATCTTCAGATGAAGGGCAGGATTTAAATATTTTAAGAAAACAAAAAAACCAAAGAAATCCTGTGCATTATTTAGGTGGCAGAGACCTTGTAAAAAACAAAACAAAAAACCCAACAACACCTATTATTACAGAAAGGGCCTCTGAACAAATCTTGCCAAGAAAACTCAGTGACAGGTTTACTCTTAGGGTTGCTATGAGTCAGAAATGACTTGTAGGCATGGAACAATGATAAGCCCATTAAAACCAGAGATCAAAAAATGTACTCTTTGGACGACGGGGATCCCAGAATCCCCTAACATGGCCACTGGCCATGCTGGCTGGTCACTTCAGGAAGCTGTAGTCCAAGAAAAAGTAACTCTTGCCAGCTCTGGTCTTCCAAATGGTCTTTAGAACACCTGACTTTGATTTGAATTCTAGCCAATGACTTTAGGGAATCCCCCCCCCCCCCATACAGAAAAATGATTCCAGTTAAAGATTTTTTTAAAAGGAGGAATATTCACAAACCACATCAGTGATTTAATGTAATCATGTTGTAACTAGATCTCCTTCTGGTGTGGCTGTATTTTTTTATACAGAGGTGCCCTTTATCTGAATAGGTTTCTTCCAGAATTATTTGCATTTGAACAGAAAGCCTCTATTGTGCTGTCACTACAACAATCCAGTAAATCTTTCCATCAAGAATAGATAGCAGTATTTCTTGCAGGTTTACAACCAACAGACAAACTGCACATTTTGAAGCCTTTTCTAGTGGGTCTTTTTCCCATGCTCAGAGTGCAAATGATCATTGTATAGAGGGGAGATGTTTTCTCCCATGTCAGAATTGTTGGAGATTTTGCGTAATTTTTGCATTAATTTGCCCCAGAGTTTTTGGGCTGGAATGTGGGATGAATGCCCCTGTATGTTGAGAAATTCTTTCTTTTGCTGGAGAATGAACATGTGGAGAAAAAGGAAAGGTAAAAGAAATGTGCCTCAGAACACGTGTAGTGTACCTACACTGCCATTGTTATTAAGACACTTAATTCTTAGCATGTAACACTTGGATGGCTGTGGTCAATGGGTGTTCTGCTAGATCTCCTCTGCTAAAGAACTAACAGTATTAAGATGCTATCGAGGAGCACAATCAAGGAGCATAAACAACATAAAATGTGTGTAAACAGATGCACCAACCCCATGTCTATTGGATGTTGTTTCTATTGCAGGTATTTCTCCAAGATAACAGAATTCATAAACTAGATGAACAAAACAAAACCCCACACACAAAACAAAAGTCACCTACTTTTCATCACTGTGGCCACCAAAGTTCAAATAGGGTACTGACAAGCTGGAAGGTATTCAGATGTGCAAAGATCTGGAAACCAAGCTTTATGGGGGACAACTAAGGGAGCTTGGAGAAGAGAAGACTGAGAGATGACATGATAGCTATCTTTAATTATCTGAAGGGATACCATCATAGAATCTTAGAGTTGGAAGGGACACAAGGGCCATCTAGACCAATGGAGCAAGCTTGTTTTCTGCTGCTCTAGAGATTAGAACATGCACCAATGGATTCAAACTATCTGGGGGGGGGGGGGAGATTCCAATTAAACATTAGGATGAACATTTACTGTAAATGCTGTTTGAACATAGACTTCTTTGGAAGTTTTTAAACAGAGATTAGTTTACCATCTTCCAGGAATGCTTTATTTGTATATTGCTGCACGGTAGAAGGCTGGACCCATGGCCTTTGTGGTTCCTTCCAATTTTAAGATACTATGATTTCATGATTCCATTGTTTTATGGACTGAAATGCATTGGGTTTTCTCTAGGGACCCTATTGCATGGGGTTAAAACCTTGGCTTACATTTCCTGAATTCAGTCCTAATTTGGGAGGCAGCTGGGTACTATCACATAGAAACAGCTGCCAAATCATTGCCTGGGTCCATCCCAGATGCAGCCTGGGCCCTCTAAGCCACTTCGGCAGCCAGTTTTAGAAGTCGGAAGCTTTCAAATTATAAAAATGGCCACTGAAGCAGCTTAGAGGACCTGGGCTGCATTTGGTATGGACTCAGGCGGTGTTTTGGCAGCAATTTCTTTGCAAGAATATGTGGCTGCCTCCCAAATTAGGAGTGAATTTGGGAAAGGTAAGCCGGGGTTTTAACCCCATGTGATAGGGTCCTAGAATAAAGCAGCCATCTGTTGAGCACTTTGAGATATGTCTCTGGTTTTTCCTGTGAATGCTATTGGGTGTTAGTTGTTTTCACTTCTATTATTTTACCAGAGTTCTGCTAAAAAAGGAAGTGGGTCTCTTTTGGACCCTAATGGCCCTTGTGTCCCTTCCAATTCTAAGATTCTATGATGGCATCTCTTCAGATATTTACACGACCATCAAGTTGTGTTGCGCCAGGAAGGGGGGGTCTTGCACAAGGAGGAAATGGACAATGTCCATAAAAATCCATACAGCATTTAGCAATAGAATTTACATTTCTATTATTATTATTATTATTATTATTATTATTATTAACCTTTATTTATAAAGCGCTGTAAGTTCTATACCTCTCAATAGTGAACTCAGCACTCTCCAAGTGGTTTATAGTCTGCAAGCCAATTTCCCCCAACAACTTGGGTACTCATTTTCCCAACCTACAAAAGGGTGGAAGGCTGAGTTAACCTTGGAGCCCTGGGATTGAACTCACAACCCTATAGCTGCAGTAGCTGCATTTAACCACTGCACCACCAGGGCTCCTTATGCTGGTGTAACTGAGATTGTGCTGATGTATGTCACCAAAAGGATCCAGAACCGCGTGTTTAAAATATTATTTCATAGTGGGTTTTGTACTTGCAAGAAGGAAATATGCCACCCAGGACCAACTGTACTAATTCCAAACCATAATGCATTATGGATTTCATTTGAATTTTTAGAAGAGCAAGTAGTCAATTCTAGACAGAACTTATTACTGAATATTTTGCCTTGTGTTGGATAAGATGGGAGCACTATTTGTTTCAAAACTAAGACGAAAATCAACCATTTTCTGTAGCGCATAATGTATTTATTTTTCAGCTGCAGTGCTTTGGGTATTTTTACGTTTGACTCCTACTTGTGCCATTTTGCAAGCTCAGCACAGGCAAAGAGGCTTATGTTGCATTCTAAACTGCCCAGAATGTTAACACTTCATTAATATGCACAGGTGCAGTTATCTGTCTGTTGTTTTATAATGCAATTCCATTTATATAGTGGTAGTACTTGAAGGATGTACAAGACTCTGCTTCCAGATAGAGAGATTCTGAAGTGAAGCCAGCAAGTTATTGCAGAAGTAATCAGACAGCTCACCAGAGTTCAGGATCAGATGTCTCACTCTATATTAGCTCTGCTCTTGAGCCCCATCTCAAATGTCTCTCTGAAATCTCCAATTGTACAGATGCCTTTTCTTGTGAGCTGACAGCTCTTTGCTACAGCTTCTACATTTGACATAATCTCACATGGCCCTGGAAGAAGGATTGAGACAGAAAACAAGCCAGCCACCTGACACATCCCTATTCATTTTTTTCCTTGGCTTTTTCCTAGGAGTAGCGTGATTTCAGGCAACTTTCAGATTTCTCCTATGAATGCCCAAGGGTAAAGCTTCTTCTACTAATTCTTCTAGTTAAATTGCTGTGCAACTGCTGTGAGTGGGCCAGTGTTTAGCTGTCTGGGGCTGTCTGGGGGACTGCCAAAAATGCAAACCTCCAAAAATCAGACCCCCCCCCCCCCCCCCCGAAGTTAAACAGTACAGGAGAAGCCTGCAATCTATTTAAAAGGTGAATAGTCTTTCCTGGAAGATTTCAGGGGCCCTTTCACATTGCTTAATTATACTATTATGATTCTACTTTAACAGCCATGGCAACATCCTATGGGATCCTTAGATTTTTAGTTTGATGAAGCATTAGAGCAATCTGTCTGAAAATTCCAAATGCCCTTCTACAGTGGCATCACTAAGGTTGGCATCGCTCAGTGCAGTAATTCGTGGTGTCTCCCGCACATCGACCTCCTCCCATATCACATCATATAGAATCCTTAGTAATATTTTTTGTACTAATGTGACTCATAAATTGTAATTCCTGTTTGCTAACCTGCCAATAATATTTAACAACAAACCCTTTTAAACCTGGAATAAAGAAATTAGGAAATATATATGGGAGGGGAAAACTCCCAGTGTTAAATGGAGAACTTTAACAGACATAAAGATTAATGGGGAATTCAATCCCCAGATTTGCAATTGTACTATCAAGTAAATACCTTAACCTATTTAAAAGACTGGGCAAACTTAGAAAACATAACAAAAAACTTCTTAACCACAAAGGCTTCAACCGTCACATTGGTTGGCATGCATATCTGTGGTAAAAAAAAAATCCATAAAGAATTCTGTCATCACTTTATTCACAGAACAAAATGAATTCAGTTTTTACAGAGGAATTCCAGGATGGGTACCCCCTCATGGGAATTTTTTTTTTTTTTTTTGGTAGAACCAACACAAAAACTTGGCTAAGATACTAAGATGTAATAGAAAGGAGCAATCAAAATCAATACAGAATGAAATCAGTAGAAGCGAGAGAAGATCTAGAAATGAGAAAGCATTGGTTAAAGGCAAAGATCCACGTGAATTACTTGCATGACATATTTGGTGAATGCATTTAACATGACTGTCTCTTTGTTATGTAAATGGCATCAGTGGTGAAGTCTGGATAGTTTTGGTGTTGGCATGGTGGGGAGGAAATGGTAGAGTAGAGAGGGAGTCTCACAGTACCATTTCAGAATGTGAGCATAATATAAAAAGAGCCAGTTTGGATCAGTCCAAAGACCTATTCAGTCCACCATTTTATTCCCCCCATCCCCAGTAGCTAGATAACTATCGTGGGAAACCCACCAAAAGGAACACAATAACACCCCACGCTTATGTTCCCTAACATCCATGTTGCCTTTTTATTGCAAGTAGTATATAGCCATCCTGACTAGGAGTCATAGAAAGGATAGAGTAAGGCTGATGTATAAAAAGAGAGAGAGGCACAGGCCTTTTTCTAGGATTCAGTAACCAGCAGCAGCCCTCTTGCTTGCTATGTCCTAGGAGCAGAGCTTCTTTGCAGAGCAGGCAAAGACACTGTGTCTTTCAAGAGCTTCTTGGACAGCATATGTCATGTCACCTTGACACTGGCTAAATTGGCTAGAGTTGACCATCACAAGACTGGATGGCCACTTGAAACACCTGAGGCTGACACTGTTTGGATTTTGCTAACCGCATTTATGTATGCATAGATATTCCTTGGGTGTTATGCTAAATTTAACTTTTATTGAAAAAAATAAATATATAATAGACATTAAGGGTGAAATTTGCAAATTTTTTACCAACTGTTGTGACAGTGTATTATTTCACATCATGTTCACCATTCCAAGAGAATGTTGTGATCAGTTCTTCAGATTCTCCAAAAACTTGGTAGGATTTGGCAACACATTTTAATTACAATGAACACAAATTCCCAAGTGTTCTCTAAATGTTCTACTCAGCTAATTTTGAAGGGGAAATAGTACTGAGGGAAAAGTGAAATGAAGCTAAACCAGGCTTCTGTTCAGGTGGGGAAAGTGTCTGTTTCCATTATGTGTCAAGAAATTATGTTCATGAAAATCCAGAGCCAACTTTGATTGTTCAGTTCTGTCACAATGTGCGTGTTCAAATTCTAGCTCTCCTAAAGCAGTGACATGACCAGAGCTTGGAAAGTTACAGCTCCCAGAATTTCCCAGTAAGCATGGCTAGTTGAAACAAACATAGCATAACTTTCCTTATGACATAGCTATCAACTTTTCTTGGTCGTGACAGGCATGGTTGTTGTGTGCTGAGATGTTCCAGGCCTTCTTTTTTGCTTTTAGAAAGATCCTTGTTTTGAAGTTTGACTTGAACTTGGGCAACAGCTAAAAGTTCTCTGTTGACTTCTCCCATGCTTTCCTGATGAGCTATAGCTGCCCCTTTTGCTTCTAGGAAGTCCCCCACACTTGGAATTTCAACTTGAAATTGGGTGTCACAAAACAACTAAAACACTGTGACAGATTTTGAGGTGTCTGACATCATTTCTTGATTTTCTACCCCTCCCTTTGCTTCTAGTAAGCTCCACTCAAGGGAATTTCAACCCAAAACTGGGAACTGTAGCTTGGATGACAACCAAAAACATCCTAAAACTTAGATAGCAAACAGAAACACCTCCTCAGCATTATACATGATGTCCCAATGAATTATGCCTGCCACAGACATTCTCTTCTGTTATTACACATAAGATGCTGCCTAAGCTGAGAGAACAAAACACCAGTGGCTTTATGATGATTAGCAAAGCTATTCTTCATTAGGCTTCCTGAAGAAGCCAACTGTTTCTTCAAGGATGCTTGCATGTTTCTGAATTCTTTGGTTTCTGTGAAGTCTATAAGAAATGAGTTGTCATGTGCCTTCAAGTCATTTCTGACCCATGGCAATCCCAAGGAGAACCTTTCACTGGGTTTTCATGGCAAGATTTGTTTAGAAGGGATTTCAGAGTGTGACTTGCCTAGGGTCACACAGTGGGTTTCTATGGCTGATTGGGGACTTGAACCCTAGTCTCTGGAGTCATAGTCCAGTGCTCAATGCTCAAACCAGTACACCATGCTGGGTCTAGAAGACATGGATACCAGGCATAAAATGCTGTGACTGGGGATCTATTCGGCATGAAATTCAGATGCAACTAATCTGCATAGCATTTTCTGCACAGGAAACAGTTCTTTGTGAGCAGTAATAGCATTTCTGTGTAATAATAGCATGCTGTTTTCTGTGCAAAACAACCATGTGTGAATTTTGTGCTGAATAAGTCCCAAACTGTGAATAGGCTTTGGAAATTGTATGGTTTCCCATGACTTTCTCTCTGTGGGAAGACAATTACTAAATGATTCATTGAATCCTTTGAGAAGCATTACATCCCTAATCCAGCTAAATTCTAGACCCACTTATTATTCACAATTAACTTGAATCCTATTTGTTTCAATTCTATTCTATTCTTGGCAGATCTATTATTGGGTTTCGCTCTGGGTTTTAAGTGGATATCTCATAACGTTTCCCTGTACTGTTACTCATCCTATAAGTTTTTAAGGGACAGGGTATAAAGTAAAGGCAAGATTAAAAAGACAGGCTATAAAGTAAGGTCAAGTTAAACCTTTTAAATCCCCATTGACCTTAGAAGGAGAATTAAGTGCATCTTTGAATTTATCCTACTGAAATCGACAGGAGTTCAAAATGCTCAATTTTGGCTGGTTTGTCCCCTAGTTAAATAAACAAAAGACAGACCCTTCAAAAATAAAACAGAGCACATTTATAATGACACCAATGGGACACCCTTAACCCACACTTCGCTCCCATCCAGAACTGCTATGATTCTATTAGTAGCAATTTGCTTGTTTTCATGTTGGGCCCTACAGGGTCTCGTAGATATTATAATACGGAAATCTGATATAAACCGTTTGCAGTATATTAAACGAAATATAGCAATCTGAGTACCCCGAAGGGCTGCCAACTGAGATAAATATTATGGTATACTTCAAACAGTGGAAATAAAGCTCAGCCTGCATAGTGCCATTCTTAGCCAAATATGCCCTGTGAGGGAAAAATTATATTCCTTTTGAAATATTGAAATGTAATCCAGCTGGATATATTTTTCCTCTGAGAAAGGAGCATTTGAAGACAGTAGGTAGGGGATGTGATATTTAAGCAAAATTTACATCTTATTTATGCCTCATTGTGTTATTTGAATCTGAGAGAAGTTTGGAAAGCACAGCTTGAGTAGTATATTAAGTTTTCTCCATGGAGGTGAGAAGGGCACTGCCCACCCATTGAGGGTATAAAAAGTATTTCAGAAAAGCCAGCTCCTTCAGCTCAAGCACTGAGAAATGTCACTGCTGTCCTTTCCATATAAATGTAGGCCAGAATCCTGTTAGTGACGTATGAACATGTAAACTGCATCATTTTTCCAGTGCAAATGCAGCCTATGATTTCCAAGTACTGTACAGTATTGAAGAGGATCTTCAGACACATCTGTACTTTTTGTAGGAAGTCAATCAAGGGCTCATTTACACCAGTCAGGATACTCTAGATCAGGGATTCCCAACCTGTGCTCTGAGGAGCCCTTAGGGCTCTGTGTGCACTTCCCAGGTGCTCCATGGTACAGTAGTTCCAGAAAAATGAAAGAAATAAAAATGGAATGAAATTAAAGAATAAGAATATATTCTTATATATACTCCTAAACACCATTAACTTGTAAGACATAGGGTAGGCTTCTTAGGGGCTCCACCATAGAAATAAGGAGTCTGTGAGTCAAAAGGTTTGGAAACCCCTGCTCTAGAGACACCACGTGGTTGTCTATACATATGTTCTACTATGTCACCCACCATTGCTGTCTCTGGCATGAGTTGTTCCCTCTGGGGTCTGAAACAAGTTTCTCAGCATCGATTATATGGCTGGGTGCCTCATTGTGACCTTAGAGGGTGTGACTTATGGCAGTATTGGCAGCACCAGGCAATACAGCAAGGATGCATATTTAAGAGAGGGATAGGGTGGGTTTGATGTGGAACTGGCTTACATTGTGAAGACAGGTTGCCATGAAGATGGGATGAGACCATTTGGTCCATGCAGATGAGCCTTAAGTCTGAACACAAATTCTGGCAAGAGCTTGTGCTGCCTTTACCATTGTGGAAACAGACCTTGAGAATTGTATCATGGTAGTAAGGCCAGTCTCACTGTTAGGCAGAATGAGGCACCCACCTCAGGCATTAGGTGCTGTAGGACAGGAGCACTAGCACACCAACTGTTCTTCCTCATTCCTGCAGTCATTCCATGTGAGGGAGGATATTGTTATGTCTGCTGCTCAGTCCATCCTGCTTCTCCCAAACCCATAGAGAACACTGTCCCCCTGCAAATCCGTGTGAGAGAGAGAGCTTCAGAATCAGATGCAACTACCAGTCCAGTTTGCTTCAGTGTGTTGAAGGAGGAAGATGCCATTTTGTCCTCTTCTGCAAACAGGCAGCATATAGCAAAATTCCTTGTGCCGCCCCCCCAATTGTGCAAAGTATGTGTTTCCTAACTTGGGCAAGCATGGGGTGGTGTAGGAAATAAATAACTGTATTCCCCCCACCTCCATCCTTGAATGTGTGTTTGTGCTCGTATTTTCAAGTCACCTGTTGACTTATGATGACCACATGAATTTCACAGGGTTTTCCTAGGCAGGGAATGCTCAGAGTAGTTAAGGTTATTTTGAAACCAGTTGAGTCTGGATGACTGGCTACTAAAGGTGCTAGAAATGAGAAATATGGATCAACTGACTGCTCTATTGAACGATTATGACACTAATCAAACTGAAAAAGAGTGGTCACCGGTATTAGAAACATGTACCCAGAGATGGGTAGTAAGTTAGAGAGAGCAGTAACTGTTATGGGAATAGTCAGTGGAAGATCCATTGAGTTAATAAAAATATAATAGAGAACTATTAGAAAACTTTACAGTATATGTTAATGAGATTTTGATTTTAAGGAAGAATAAGACAAGAAGCTGTCAGAAGCAACTGTTGGGAAAACACTAGGAAGTTAATCTGAGTTGTTATAAGAAAGGTTAAGATATATTATGACATTGGAAGTTGATGATAGAATAAGCACTGCACACTATAAAGAAAGTATTTATTGGTATATGGTGTTAGATTTAAGAGAATAACCTGTATGTTGCATCCTTTTTTCTTTGTCCTGTAAAAGTATTTATTTTAATATTTGTGACGTAAATTAGAAAAATAAAGTAAAAAAAAAAGTACTTTGCCTCCTTATGGATACAGATAAATATGTGACCTGGCGTGTAGTGTTGTTTGCTCTTGCTGTTAAAAAGACTAGGAAGAAATACATAGCAGAGATTGCTGTTTCCTGTAATGGGGATAATTTGATCTGAAAGGGTTCCAACTATGAATTTTAACATATTCATGTTATTTAAGTTATCCACAATTGTTAATTTTAAACCTTTTGCTATTTGATACAATTTTTTGTATACTGTTTTTATGAAAATTTTATGTGTATTGTATTATTACTTTGATTTTTTCAATGGCAATTGGCCAAAAGCAATAAAGAGAGATTGAAAATAGCAAGTAATTACAAAAAAAGTAACTCAAGCTAAACACGAGGAAGACCTTTCTGAGAGCTGTTTGACATTGGAGAAGACTGCCTTGCAGGGTGGTAGACTCTCCTTCTTTGGAGGTCTAAAAATTGAACTTGGATGGCCATCTTTCAGGAGTGCTACAGTTGCATAGCAGTGGGTTGGACTAGATCCCTCCCAACCCTATGATTCTATGATAGAGTTCTGACAAGTAGCTGCTCTCTTGCCTTGAGGTGTGAAAGCAATACTCTTTCTAGTTAAAACATTCACCCATAAACAAAGCACTGGTATTTAACTACTACACAAGAATCCTGGTACAAGTATGCTGGCTGGATGTGTTTATAACACTACCCTTCCATAAATAATAGATATCTGGCATAACCCACACTTTATAAACCGCAGTTAGGGAGTGCTTAAGTGCACTGATAGGCAGCATAGAAATGTACTTGCTACTTGCTACTACTATCTCTATTTTCAAAGGTAATGATAATTATCCTAGCCAATGATATCAGACAATCACCATCCTTCACCCTGCCCCCATCTATCACACTCCAGAAGACTTCCAGACTTATATTTTGTGATGGGATGATGAGTAAGATACACAAACACAGGTGCCTGTGTTGCAAATTGGTTTGGCAGCAAAGTGGAAATAACTTGTACCAATAAGACTTAAAGAGAAAAGAAAATATCCTTCTCTGAATTTCCAAGTTGCAGATAGAAAGAGGAGCCATCAATCATTCTAGAGAGCTCCCATATGGGAGAGTTGTTCTGTAAGGCAAACCAGACGAAATCAAACAAGACCAGAATATGTAAAGATCTCTATTCTCTGCCTTTAATCGGGGAATTTCCTTTCCCTTCCTCTCTCCCCCTTTCCCCCCTGCCACCAACCCACCTTTAAATGTGAACTGGTAGCCTAAAAACATGTACTATGGCTAAATTTACTGTCAAAATGACTAATTAATCACTTTGCAAATGGCTATTAATCATACAGTAATGAGATCTTCGCTTTGCTTTGGCAAATACTGATTCTTTGGTGATCTCTTCTCCTTGGTACTCCATGCAAGTGAAAAGCATTCAGGACTCCATTAATCTTAGAGCAGCATGGGGTGTTTGGAAGTGTCCAGGGGCTGAAAAGAATCAAATAGCTCAGACATTTAAACTGTCCATATTTCACTGTGTAAATCTAGAGGCATTTAATCATTCCTTGAAGCATTCTTTTCTGCCTTTTCCCTCACAAACTTGTCACAGACCTACTTTAAAAAGAGGAAGAAGAAGGGAGAGTTCAATAAATATGATTTTAAATGCTCTTGGGTAATAATCTTAAAAGAGGTAGCAACACATGTTCGATGGCTGTTTATAGGAAAATGCTCGGCCCAATTTGATTATCAGCACAAATACAAACCAGAGGAAAAAGTCATTTAATGCCTTCCTCTACTGGCACATATCTAAAGGCACATCTATTTTATCACCAGAGCTTGGGTATGATATTATTTTTTAAATTTATAATATGCAGAATTACAATGCCACTGGCCATGCTAGCACGGGGAATTTTGGGAATTGTATTCAAACCATCTTTCTAAGCATTTTATTTCTAAAATAAGGCTGCATCTACACTGCATAATTAATGCAGTTTTACCCTGCTGGGGCTCAATGCTGTGAAAATCTGGTAGAGTATTTGTAATTTTGTAACATATCTAGTCTTCTCTGTCAGAGAGCGCAGGTGCCACAACAAACTACAAAAGCCAAGAATCCATGATGTTACTGGTGTCAAACTGGATTAATTCTGCAGTGTATTACCAACCTTAGTCAAGGTTGGTAACAGCACTTGCCAGCCTCAAGCTGCTGCCAGCTTCCAACAAGTTTCCAGGATCCATTGGGACTGATATTATTCCCTCCCATAGAGTCACTGCCTTGGGTTCCATTTTGGGAAAAAGTCAGGTTATAAAATTGAACAAATGGATAATTTCTCCTTATCTCTGAGCTTATTTTGTAGAAGCAGCTAATCCTGGGAAGCTTCTTCCTCTATAATATTTCTCAAAGTTTCAGGACATTGTGGGAAAGGTACAATGGCAGGGGGCAATGGCTGCCTGAAGCAAATGGTGGGGCTTCTTATGCTGCTATAGACAAGGCTGGCTCTAGAAGATGGCAATGTTCAGCATTACCCAGGGCTCCCGGGACTGGCAAAGGACCCATTGCCTTAACAATGCTATTCATTGCCATTGAACACAGCAGATTCAGGAAGATCAGATACAATCTAGAGGTATTCTCAGTCTGCACATCTGAAATCTTCTAGGTTAGCCCACTTCTGTTGCCCCACCTTTGTTGCTGCCCTCTGTTTAATGAAAGGGCCGGCCTTGCCAACCAATAGTGTAATGTGTCTGCCAGGTGCAGCTCATTATTATTCTGACAGATTGCTTTTTATCTTTGCCTTGTGCCAAATGCCTATTTTCCATACCTACATTATGTATAAATGTAGGCAAAAATGTATTTTTCCCGCTGGAGCGTTTTCTCTTGAGTCCCCACAGACTGATGAAAGTGATCAATTATTCAGTGTGCAGAGTTCTCTGGTGCTTCCTTGAAGCTTAGGTATCTTTTTTTTTGTTTAAAAAAAGCCCTTGTTTTCATTAACTTCTCTCTTAATAGTCAAAATCGGTAGTCAAATGAAAATGTCCACAGAAATTGCCTGGCTCTGATGAAATCCAGCAACTCTGAATAGCCTTTTTAAACGGCTTTCAGAACATACTGTTCCGGATTTGTTATAATAATGAGTCAGACGTATCAAGAAAAACAGTTTAATTGGTAATAATGTGTTGCCCATATCATACAAGATGACTAGAACTGATTCTATAGGAAGGCTGTTGTTATGGAACTATATAGCTTGGAATTATTGAGTTACAAATAAGTTGTTTGTAATTGTTTTCCTTTCCCACGAACTATGATTAAGTTGCATAACAGCTGTAACTTAATGAGGAAACATTTGACTGTAACTCTAATTTTGTTGTTCTTTTTATATGTATAAGGACACAGGCTCAATAAAAGGCAGAGGAGGGGGAAAATTAAAGTCAACAACACCAGATAGTATGAGAAACAGTGTCATATAAGCAGGTTACACACCGCCATTAAAGTACAGAGTCAGTCCGTACTAGGGTTAGGAAGGTGCGGTGCCGCTTTGCTTTGGTGCCGCTTTGCTTTGCGGCGCCGCTTTGCTTCGCTGGGCGCAGCCTTCAGACGGCTGTGCCCAGCGAAGCAAGGGAGAAAGGGGTCAAGCAGCCCCTTTCTCCCCCACCCCGCCGCCGCTGGGTGTCCTTGGGGCTTGAAGCCCCAAGGACACCCCTTTTCAGGCTGCAGGGAAGCGGTGTTTTGCCACTTCCCCGCAGCCTGAAAAGCGGCAGATCGGGGCCTCAGCGGCTGCCGTTCTGGCAGCTGAGGCCCCGATACACCGGGGAAAGGGGCGGGTACAGCCCGCCCCCAAATAGGCAGTCTGTAACCCGCCCTAGTATGTTTGTGTTAAAGGTGGGCCTTGTATCTGGAAAGGCCAAAGGCGTAGGGTTTTCGTTAAAATCTGCAGATATTAGACTGAGAAGATGAAAAGGTTCAATTGACTTCCAAAGCACCAGCCTCTCTTGCAGTCTAGTAACACTTCTGTTTCTTTAAGTCATAAGGGACAGCCAGTCACCAGGAGTAGGAATCTTCTTTAAGTGTCAGGTTAGTGTCCATCAGCCTCTCTGACTTCATCTGCATTCCTTTAAAAAAGAAGAAGCAGTGGTAGTAGTTAAGAGATAAAGAGGGGAATAAGTGTATACTCATTTGATAGTAGTTGCCTTGATGCACTGAAATTGCCTTCTCTCTTTTTTAATCCGATCAGGAGGGAAACGGGAGGGGGAGTGAGTTATAAAAAGGTCAAACACATAACTTTGCAGCTTCCTGCCGTCTCTATCCCTTTCTTTTGCAATTCTTCTCTCTGATTAAACTCCCAGATAAGTCTAGGCACTGTTGCCCGGCCCTTCACGTTGAATGATTTTATGCATCACTTGTTTGTGGCAAGGCTCGGAGAGCCCTGCCATCTCCACTGCAGCCTGTGATCTTGCCTTTCAGCAGCTGCCATCCACCAGCATTTCCATCCAATTTCTGGGGAAGGCTGAAGAGAACAGCATGTCTGAGTCAAAGTTGCGGGAGGGAGTGGGTACTATTAAACCACCCAAAAGGGGATTGTATGAAACTTAAAAGCAGTGGAATCCACAATCCGGATGTTTTGTGTTGTAAGCTGCCCGGATTCCCAGTGATTGGGTAAATCCTATTATTGTTGTTGTTGTTGTTGTTGTTGTTGTTGTTGTATGAATTGGGCCCCATTTGTCTCCTTCCTTGTTCTGCCATCTTTTCCAGACCACCACCCATCCTGTAACCTCCAAAATCTCAGTTGGGTGCATAGGAAGAATCATAGCTTACAACACAAAGCACTGAAGCCACATTCTTAAAAAAAAGATGGGAGAAGAAGAGAAGGGAACTTTCAAAAAACACGTTAGGTGTTTTGAAAGAAAAAAATGATACAATTTGCTATAATATTCTCATCCTTAGATACCTCTTCTCTAAATTAAGTCTTACAGACTTCAATGGAGTTAACTTTCAATGGAGGCTTGTCACCAAATTTTAGTGTCCAGTTTGAGATTTGATTATCATTGGTCTGTGAAGAATGCCTTTCTTTCAAGTAAATCCAGAGACCCAGGAATGGGAGAACTCTAAGTGAGGTACTTGTTTGGGCAAGGAATCCTTAGTACCTCCCTGAAGCTGCCTGGCCTAGTTTATACCTCAGGTGTAGGAATCATGTGGCTCTCCAGATGTTCCAGAGGAAGGGAAATCAACAACTTAAGATAGGCAAACCCCCTCTGAAGAAACTTATTTTTTAAAAAACCATGATAACATCCCCTTAGGGTCATCATAAGTTGGAAAAAACCACAGCAAACTAGCAGAAAACAGGAAAGATTTGGAAAGTTAAAGGGGGGAAGTACAAAGTCAGAACTACTTGGATGTTAGGTAGGCAACAAATAAAAATGTCCACGGAAGACTTACATAACTTTAAAGCCAGTCATGAAGACATTGAAATAGTTTTATGATTTTCTATACACTGACACAGTCATAAATAAAAATGGAGACTATAGTCAAGAAATCAGAAGACTAAGACTTGGAAGGTCAGCTATGGAGGAATTAGAGAACACGCTAAAGTACAAAGATACATAATTGAACATCAAAGTCAGAATCATCTTTGCTGTTGTGTGGCTTCAAGTCATTTCCAGCTTATGGTGACCTTAAAGTAAACCTATTATGGGGTTTTCTTGGCAACATTTGTTCAGAGGGTTTTTGGGTTTTTTTGTTTGTTTGTTTGTTTGTTTTGCCTTTAGTTTCCTCTGAGGCTTAGAGAGTTGATACCCAAGGTTGACCAGTGGGTTTCCATGGCTGAACAGAGGCGGGATACAGACGGGCAGGGGAAGACATCTTGGAGGTGTATTCTGCTGAATACGGAGCCTCCAGACCGCCCACCCCGGGGGTGTGGCTCAGGTGATGGGGCTTCCACATGGGGGGCAGTGAAGACGCCTTACCTGGGGCCGTTTCTGACCCGCAGTTTCCAAACCGCCGCCTCGGAGGACGCTGCAAAGAGAGAGGCAGCTTCTGCACGGGCGGCCAAAAATGGGGCTTTTTTTTCTTTTGCCGGTTGGCAGATGCGCAGCTGCACAGCTGTGGCGCTCAGTGGCGGCGGCAGAAAGCCTATGTGCACATTTATAGCGCCCAAGCCCCTTTAAAACTTTTTCCCCTGCCCTGCCCAAGAACAATAGTGGTCTCCTGCCAGCTGGTGATCAGCTGGTGTTGGCATCCTTGTCCGCTTGCACGTTGCCAATGTCACCAGCATCATGGATGCCTCCTCTCCTTTGGTCCCCGCGCTCTTGCTGAATCTGCAATGCACAGCCACAGCTGTTGCTGCTGCCACCGCTGTCCCCCTGCCATCTCCCATCACCTCCCTTGTACATATGTAAATATTTAAAGTTTTAGCGTTTTTTTATTGTTAGGTGAAAATGGCACAGGAATGTGTGTAGGGGTTCACTTTAAATTCCAAACTTTCCCCAATTCTAGCAGTGCATGTGTACATGTTGCTCTAGGGTTAGGGTTAGGGTTACGAGCATTAAAATAGAGTACAGCTGTGCTGCAGCTTCCACATCTGCATGGCATCTGACGCTCTAATTAGAGCCTCGGTGCAAACTGCGCATGTTCCAGGACCCTGACTCATTATGCGACGCAGCTGACTCAGAGCTTTTAAATGGGCAACTTAAATTAGCAGCGTAACAATTCTGGCGTACCGGTGCAGCAGCTTACAGACGGAGCTGTGCAGTTGTGCAGCATACAGAAAAGAAGCGGGGAAAAGCAGCACCTTTTTAATGTCGCTTCTTCCCGCTTGGGGCGTGCAGGCGGCGTGTTCATGGTGCCATTCAGGTAAGGGCCGTCTGAAGCTATACCTTCATGACATCATGAACACACCCCTTTTTGCCCGTCTGTATCCCGCCAGAGATTCAAACTGTGGTCTCCAGAGTCATAATCCAGCACTCAAACCACCATACCATGCTGGCTTTTCAGAAACACCTGCCATAATATTTCTGATCTCTGTGCATGGTTGTGAGCTCTGGACAGTAAAGAAAGATGACATGGGGGAAAAAATGGACTGATTCGAAATGTGCTGGAGGAGAGTCCTCAAGAGACTATGAATTGCCCAATAGACAAATAAATAGGTCTGAGATCAAATTAAGCCCCACTTACTAGGTGCCAAAAAGTCTAAACTGAGGCTATTGTTCTTTGGATATATCACGACACAACATGACTTGTTGGAAAAGAGGATAATGCAGGGAAAATGGAAAGCAGACTTAAACAGGATTGTTAATAGCAGCATCCCCTGGAGGTATTTCATTCAAGGATTGGATAAGTTGAAGCCAAACTGATGGCAAATAACAACAAAAAATAATTTTGCTGCCAGGAATGGCTGTGTAGAGGCTTGCAAGAACGAAGAAGAATCTTTTTCATATGATGCAACATTGAAAAATCACCAGTGTACTTTCCAATATTGCTGAAATTAGGCAAGGAAAAAGAGAGATTTTTCTCTCGCTTTCTGTGAAAGTACTACTAGTGAATCTTATGTTATCTAGGATATAACAACAGCAAGTAACACAGGAATGTAACAGTTCTGATATTGTTCATTATCATGCCACCAACATGATATGAAGATAACTAAGGCCCAAAACAAATTGGCTGAAAAATGCAGTCCTCGGCTGCACTGGCACAATCTGGGTTGCCATCATAGTTTTGAACCAGGTCGGCAAAAGGAGAGGTATTTTACTGCTCCTTTTTGGCCCAGTTCTTTGAGGAAGACCTGTACAAGAAAAGCAGACCCTGTCTTGTAAATTAGACCCTCCAGGAAGTCTTTCTCTTAAAATCATTTGATCAAGAAAGCATTTTTAACATTTTGATACCGAAGGAAAGACCAAGAAGGAAAACGTTTTAATGATCACTTTCCCATTCAAAATAGGGAAAATAATTACCTGATAATAATATTTTTACTTGTAGATCAAGGTAAATAGTTTCCCAGGGAGAAAGCAGTGGCTGCAAGGAGCTTTACACAGGCAGCCTTTGTGGTTTTTATGGATGCTCATCTGTCAACTGTCAGGTTCTTTCAAAGGAACACTGGTTATAATGTTTTCCTTCTGTACCTTTCCCATCCTGGTGGCTCAAGTTTGCTGGAGGAACCATCCGTCTTCCTGTTTGCATAGTCAAGGCACTTACAATGAGCTGGGATGTAATGATGCTACTGCAGCTGTATAACATTTGGGGTTTGCCTAGAGGCTCAGGGGGTGCCAGTAACATTTTAACTGGCTTTGACACATTTAGCTGTTTTGACCAAAGAGCTTCCCTCCTCCCTCAGCATGTAACATGCACTTGAAATACAAATGCAAGCATTTCCTTCTGGGTAACCTGAACAAAGTTCATTGAATTGCACCAATTAATGCAATCCTGTTAATACTAATATTACCTTAAATTTGGGAACTGTGTAGCCCTCTGATATTGTTGGACTGCAACACCCAGCATTCCTTACCATTGGCTAGGCTGACTAGGGATGCTGGGAGTTGCAGTCCAACAACATCTGGAAGGCCATACAGTTCCCATCACTGCATTTGTTTATGGGCTTAGGAAAGCGTTTCTTGCTCTATATTTATGTATTGCCAATAAACTCAACTACATACATAGAACATACAGTTAGCCATTGGTATCTGCTGATTTAGTTCCAGGACCCCTGTAGACACCAAAATCCACTGATGCTCACGTCCCATTAAATACGATGGTACAGTAAAAATGTGTCCATTATATAAAATGGCAAAATCAAGGTTTGTTTTTGGAACTGATATATTTTTGAATATTTTCCAGCCATGGATTCTTGAATCCAATCATAAAGAATCTGTGGATACAGAGGGAGAACTGTATTTATAAGAAAATGCTTCAGTATAACACATTTCTCAAACATGTTTCCAGTCCAGAATATCACCCCCAATTGCATTTCAACATGTTTTCCAGTCCAGATTGCCTATCTAATAGGTTGCTCTCCCATGAGTTTAATGTGTAGACAATTAGTATCTTACACGATGATGCTTATCTGTTGCTGATTTTGAAAGTAATCTGTAATACAGAGGATTCCCTCTACCACTATCAAGGAATATATTGTTGTGATATTAGACCACAAAACCTCCTGGTGTATAGAATATATTCCTAGCATCTGATGTAAATATGCTTGCATATTGTTGGCACACTCACTGAGACAGTAAGCATAAGACTGTGATATAGGTAAGACAGTATGTAAGAAACATATAGCAGGCAAGATACCATGGCTACTGGTGGTTTCTACAGGTTGAGTCTCCATTATCTGAAATGCTTGGGGCCAGAGGTGCTTGGGATTTTAGATTTTTTTGGATTTTTAATACCTGTATTTTCATATACCTACATAATGAGATATCTTAGAGATTAGACCTACGTCTAAACACAAAAGTAATACACACCTATAGCCTGAAGGTAATTTTATACAATATGTTTTACAATATACAATATTGTACAATATTGGTAAATAATTTTACGCATGAAAAAGTTTGTGTAAACTGAACCACCAGAAAGCAAAGATGTCTCTATCTCAGCCACTCATGAAAAAAGTTTTGATTTTTGGAATATTTCAGAACTCAGGATAAAGGAAATTCGGCCTGTATCTATCAAATCAGTGTGATCCAACCATCTACCAAATGTTTTTGGGTAGGGGTTGAATAGCTTTATCTGATCATTAGCTGCCCCGTTTGGGTTTGAAAATACCATTAAAATCACTCCTCTTCCCATATGCAAAGTATTATGAGAGTCCATTTAAAACAAATGCTTCCATTGGAAAACAATGGCTATAGCTTGTAAGTACAGATGAAGCTCAACATTAAGCTTTTCACTGAAGGTAGCATTGTCCTGATTTGGCAGGGACAGTCCCAATTAAACTAATTTGCACTCAGTTCAGTAGGAGGTGGTAAGAGGGCTGAATCATGTTCTTCCCAATAGGTTCAGGCAAAAGCAAACTGTTGCATCCTGTCCTAGTTTGTGTGTTCTTCCTCATTAATACCCTTTGCCATCTTGACCACACTCTGATGTTGCTCGGCCACACATGTCCTGGTTTTAATCTGTGAAATATTGGTAGGCATGGAATAGTGCTTATTTTTAAAGCTTTTATTAGGACAAGAACTAGAATTTCTACCAAAAGGAGAGAAAGCCTTCCCAGCTGTGGTGCCCCCTTTATTCAATTTTCTCAGCGAGAAGAACAGCCAGATGCTTATCCTCCTATATTTTGTATGCCAGTTTTAGCTCCCAAACTTTAAAACCCACAACGATTTTTCTGTTGCCAGTTCAATTGTTGTTAGTTTTTCACCATTAGCTTTGTACTGTTATATTTTATTTTTACTGCTCCATTCCCTTCATTTTCAATAATATTTGTACTGAAGGGTAGTGCCCATGATTAGTTTGTGAGTTTGGCGTGTTTAGCTACAGTTTTGTCTGTCAGCCAGAGCTTGTTGATAGTTTCAAGAGGGGTGGTCAAGTCACAGGCTCTGTGTGGGGGACTCCATCAGTTTTTGTGGACTCTGGCCATTCTTCCCCGTGCCTTCATGGCTTATGAAATTGTCCTGGAGCACTGCCTTTCTTGTCACGCAAATAAAAGGCTATTTTTGGGAAGAAAAGAAAAGCGAACTTCTGGTTTTGAAAAAAAATAACAATCACATTATCATTAGGTCTGTGGACTCACTGAAGACCACCCCAGTGTACAGGCTCAATCCACGCCTAGCTTATCCCTCTTTCAGGACTCAGTGGTTCAAGACTTAAGACCAGGTGCACTTTGATCAGGGCCATGAAGTTGACTTTAAGCTAACAAATTTAGGGTAGAACTAGATGTAAGGCTGTTACGTACTGCAGATCCCTGCCTCTGCTTCCATCTTGACATTTATGTATCTTCCCACCCTCTCCACCATCTTGTCCTTTAACATCTAATAATCCAAAATATATGATGTGATATAATTTCCCAAATTCCCTTGCTCTTGCTTCATATTCACTGGCTGGTGATTATGGGTTAAAAAAGATAATGAACTGATAAAATTTGCAGATGGGTGATCTTACCTTGTCTATCTAGATATCAGAAGATAGTATACATAGGTTTTGGGCCACAACCTGGCCAATTACATAAATGAAATTAATTGTTTTAACCTACATCAACTTCTCCCTATAAATCATTGGTTTTCTTGTTTATTTTCTTTACTTTCTAAGACCTGAACGTATTGCATTCTTTGTAAGGCAAGGAGAATTGGCCACTTTATAATAGCATCTTAGAGAACTTTCTCATTGTTTCTTGGGTTTTCTTTAAATGTTTATGGCATGTGAGAGATAAGAGGAGAGAAGCAAAAATCTTTCAGAGTGGGAATGGTTGATTTTCCCCAATCCCTGAGATGCCCTAGCCAAAACAATAGATATTAAGCAAGAAAAGACTCCCAGCATCTCCTGACAAAGACCCTCCCGGAGGATTACAATGCTGTCAATGTTGCTTTAATTAAATTTAATGCTGTGTGAAATGCACTCTGAGAAACTTTGATGAATGACTGGGGCAATTCACACAGCTCACTAAAGGGCAACGAGCCCTTGCTGGGGTGTCAAGGCACAATGAATTGGTTAGTACAGGCATGTTTATAGACTGCCTAAGGAACCTTGTATCTGTGTGGTAATGTCAGAGATAATGTTATGATTCGCTGGACCTTGGGGGGCCTTTGATGACACGGTTAATGAGATGTCCCAAGGAGTGCCCCAGCAGGTGTCTCCTAGACCTCCCACATCAAACAACCACAGCTTGGTTTCTTCAGAACTTGCCATCCTCCAAATCCCCCAACTGAGTTTTAATTTCTTTCCATTAGGCCATTTTCCCATTTTATTTTTTTCTCCAGCCCTCCTCTTCCTCTCTCTCTCTCTCTCTCTCTCACTCATAACCAACAATTACTTTGTCTGCTGGTTGTTCAAAATCCAAAGATGTTAGTTGTTAATTGAGTTTGTCTCTAGACATGGCTTTCTCAGAAACAAATAATAATAATAATAATAATAATAATAATAATAATAATAATA